>NC_058523.1:409039128-409342159 GCF_904849725.1 Hordeum vulgare subsp. vulgare
CATGGGCTGAGTGGGGGCGCACCAGCCCACCTTGGGGCCGGTTCCCTCCCGCACTTGGCCCATCTAGCCTCCCGGGGTCGTTGCCCCCTTCTGGTGGACCCCCGGGGCCACCTCCGGTGGTCCCGGTACGTTACCGGTGACGCCCGAAACACTTCCGGTGTCCGAAACCATCCGTCCTATATATCAATCTTTACCTCCGGACCATTCCGGAGCTCCTCGTGACGTCCGTGATCTCATCCGGGACTCCGAACATCTTTCGATAACCTCGTATAACAATTTCCTATAACCCTAGCATCATCGAACCTTAAGTGTGTAGACCCTACGGGTTCGGGAGACAGGTAGACATGACCGAGACACCTCTCTGGCCAATAACCATCAGCGGGGTCTGGATACCCATGGTGGCTCCCACTTGCTCCACGATGATCTCATCGGATGAACCACGATGTCAAGGATTCAATCAATTCCGTATACAATTCCCTTTGTCTGTCGGTATAGAACTTGCCCGAGATTCGATCGTCGGTATACCTATACCTTGTTCAATCTCGTTACCGGTAAGTCTCTTTACTCGTTCCGTAGCACGTCATCGTGTGACTAACTCCTTAGTCACATTGAGCTCATGATGATTTTCTACCGAGTGGGCCCAGAGATACCTCTCCATCACACGGAGTGACAAATCCCGATCTCGATTCGTACCAACCCAACAGACACTTTCGGAGATACCCGTAGTGCACCTTTATAGTCACCCAGTTATGTTGTGACGTTTGATACACCCAAAGCACTCCTACGGTATCCGGGAGTTGCACAATCTCACGGTCGAAGGAAAAGACACTTGACATTAGAAAAGCTATAGCATACGAACAATACGATCCAGTGCTATGCTTAGGATTGGGTCTTGTCCATCACATCATTCTCCCTTTGATGTGATCCCGTTATCAATGACATCTAATGCCCATGATCAGGAAACCATGATCATCTATTGACTAACAAGCTAGCCAACTAGAGGCTTGCTAGGGACACATTGTGATCTATTTATTCACACATGTATTACTGTTTCCTGTTAATACAATTATAGCATGAACAATAGACGATTATCATGAACAAGGAAATATGATAATAACCATTTTATTATTGCCTCTAGGGCATATTTCCAACAGTCTTCCACTTGCACTAGAGTCAATAATCCAGTTACATTGTGATGTATCGAACACCCATAGCATTATGGTGTTGATCATGTTTTGCTCGTGGAAGAGGTTTAGTCAACGGGTCTACAACATTCAGATCCGTGTGTACTTTACAAATCTCTATTGCTCCACTCTGGACATGGTCCTGGATGGAGTTGTAGCGGCGTTTGATGTGCTTCGTCTTCCGGTGAAACCTGGGCTCCTTGGCTATGGCAATGGCCCAGTGTTATCACAGAAGAGCGTCATTGGACCCGATGCGCTTGGAACCACTCCAAGGTCGGTGATGAGCTCCTTCATCCAAATTCCTTCATGAGCCACTTCTGAAGCAGCTATGTACTCCGCTTCACATGTAGATGCTGCCACGACTTCTTGCTTACTGCTGCACTAGCTCACTGCCCCACCATTCAAAACATATACGTATCCGGTCTGTGACTTAGAGTCATCCGGATCTGTGTCGATGCTAGCGTCAACGTAACCCTTTACGACGAGCTCTTCGTCACCTCCATAAACGAGAAACATTTCCTTAGTCCTTTTCAAGTACTTAAGGATATTCTTGACCGCTGTCCAGTGTTCCATACCGGGATCACTTTGGTACCTCCCTACCAAACTTATGGCAAGGTTTATATCAGGTCTAGTACACAGCATGGCATACATAAGAGAGCCTACGGCTGAAGCGTAGGGGACAGAACTCATCTTCTCTCTATCTGTTGCCGTGGTCGGCGACTGAGTCTTACTCAATCTCATACCTTGCAAAACTGGCAAGAACTCTTTCTTTGAGTTTTCCATATTGAACTTCTTCAATATCTTGTCAAGGTATGTACTTTACGAAAGACCTATGAGGCGTCTCAGTCTATCTCTATAGATTTTGATGCCTAATATGTATGCAGCTTATCCAAGGTCCTTCATTGAAAAACTCTTGTTCAAATAGGCCTTTATGCTCTCCAACATCTCTATATCATTCCCCATCAATAATATGTCATCCACATACAGTATGAGGAAAGCTACAGAGCTCCCACTCACTTTCTTGTACAGACAGGCTTCTCCGTAAACCTGTATGAACTCAAACGCTTTAATCACCTCATTAAAGCTAATGTTCCAACTCCGAGATGCTTGCACCAGCCCATATATGGAGCGCTGGAGCTTGCACACTTTGTTAGCACCCTTAGGGTCGACAAAACCTTCTGGTTGTATCATATACAACTCTTCCTTAAGGTTCCCGTTAAGGAACGCTGTTTTGACGTCCATTTGCCAAATTTCATAATCATAAAAGGCGGCAATTGCTAACATGATTCGGACTGATTTCAGCTTCGCTACGGGAGAGAAAGTCTCTTCATAGTCAATTCCTTGAATTTGTCGAAAACCCTTTGCGACAAGTCGAGCTTTATAAACGGTTACATTACCGTTTGCATCAGTCTTCTTCTTGAAGATCCATTTATTTTCTATGGCTCGCCGGTCATCGGGCAAGTCCACCAAAGTCCATGCTTTGTTCTCATACATGGATCCTATCTCGAATTTCATAGCTTCAAGCCATTTGTTGGAATCCGGGCCCGCCATCGCTTCTTCATAGTTTGAAGGTTCACCCTTGTCTAACAACATGATTTCCATCACAGGGTTGTCGTACCACTCTGGTGCGGAGCGTGCCCTTGTGGACCTTCGCGGTTCAGTAGTAACTTGATCCGAAGCTTCATGATCATTATCATTAACTTCCTCTTCAATTGGTGTAGGCGCCACAGGAACAACTTCCCGTGTTGCGCTACTATCCTTTTTGAGAGGGGGTGTAATTACCTCATCAAGTTCTACCTTCTTCCCACTTACTTCTTTCGAGAGAAACTCTTTCTCTAGAAAGGATCCATTCTTGGCAACAAAGTTTTTACCCTCGGATCTAAGGTAGAAGGTATACCCAATAGTTTCCTTAGGGTATCCTATGAATACGCATTTCTCCGCTTTGGGTTCGAGCTTTTCTGGTTGAAGTTTCTTCACATAAGCATCGCAGCCCCAAACTTTAAGAAAAGACAACTTAGGCTTCTTGCCAAACCATAATTCATACAGTGTCGTCTCAACGGATTTAGACGGTGTCCTATTTAAAGTGAATGCTGCAGTTTCTAATGCGTATCCCCAAAATGATAGCAGTAAGTCGGTAAGAGACATCATAGATCATACCATATATAATAAAGTGCGATTACGACGTTCAGACACTCCGTTGCATTGCGGTGTGCCAGGCGGCGTCAGTTGTGAAACGATTCCACACTTCCTTAGGTGTGTGCCAAACTCGTGACTCAAATATTCTCCTCCACGATCAGATCGTAGACACTTAAGTTTTCTGTCACGTTGATTCTCGACCTCACTCTAAAATTCCTTGAACTTTTCAAACGTCTCAGATTGGTGCTTCATCAAGTAGATATACCCATACCTACTCAAATCATCGGTGAGAGTGAGAACATAACGATAGCCACCGCGAGCTTCAACGTTCATTGGACCACACACATCAGTATGTATTATTTCCAATAAGTCGGTTGCTCTCTCCATTATTCCTGAGAATGGAGTCTTAATCATCTTGCCCATGAGGCACGGTTCGCGTGTGTCAAATGATTCAAAGTCAAGAGACTCTAATAGTCCATCAGTATGGAGCTTCTTCATGCACTTAACACCGATATGACCAAGGCGGCAGTGCCACAAGTATGTGGGACTATCATTATCAACTTTACATCTTTTGGTACTCACACTATGAATATGTGTAACATCACGATCGAGATTCATCAAGAATGAACCATTCACCAGCGGAGCATGACCATAAAACATATCACTCATATAAATAGAACAACCATTATTCTCTGACTTAAATGAGTAGCCGTCTCGCATTAAGCAAGACCCTGATACAATGTTCATGCTTAAAGCTGGTACTAAATAACAATTATTAAGGTTTAAAACTAATCCCGACGGTAGATGTAGAGGTAGCGTGCCGACGGCGATCACATCGACCTTGGAGCCATTCCCGACGCGCATCGTCACCTCGTCCTTGGCCAGTCTCCTCTTATTCCGCAGTTCCTGCTTTGAGTTGCAAATGTGAGCAACAGCACCGGTATCAAATACCCAGGAGCTACTACAAGTGCTGGTAAGGTACACAAAAATAACATGTATATCACATATACCTTTAACGTTGCCGGTCTTCTTGCCCGCTAAGTATTTGGGGCAGTTCCGCTTCCAGTGACCTTTTCCCTTGCAATATAGAAGCACTCAGTCTCAGGCTTGGGTCCATTATTTTTCTTCTTCCCGGCATCTGGCTTACCGGGCGCGGCAACGTCTTTGCCGTCTTTCTTGAAGTTCTTCTTACCCTTGCCCTTCTTGAAACTAGTGGTCTTGTTGACCATCAACACTTGATGCTCTTTCTTGATTTCTACTTATGCACACTTGAGCATCGAGTACAACTCGGGAATGGTCTTCTCCATCCCTTGCATGTTGTAGTTCAGCACAAAACCTTTGTAGCTTGGTGGGAGAGACTGGAGGATTCTGTCAATTATAGCATCATCCGGAAGTTCGACTCCAAGTGAAGTCAGACGACCGTGTAACCCACACATTTTGAGTATGTGCTCACTGACAGAACTGTTCTCCTCCATCTTACAGCTAAAGAACTTGTCGGAGACTTCATATCTCTCGACACGGGCATGAGCTTGAAAAACTAGTTTCAGCTCTTAGAACATCTCATATGCACCGTGTTGCTCAAAACGCCTTTGGAGCCCCGTCTCCAAACTGTATAACATGCCACACCTAACCAGAGAGTAGTCATCACTCCGCGTTTGCCAGACGTTCAGAATGTCCTGGGCTGCTTGTAGTGCCCCAGATGTAACCTTGCCTTATTTGGAACCTATTGCAAGTGGGTCCACCTTGTCAGGGATATGATGATATCATTTGTGCGATGACTTCATGTGATGTTCCTTTTTTCTCCCTTCCCTTGCATGCATGCATAACATATCATTTCATGCCATGTCTTGTCTTGTGTTTGTGCCTTGTGAATCCATGTGTGTTTGTGGTGTGATGAATATGTCATGTGTTGTTAGTGCATGTGAGTGATGGAGTGGTGCAATTGCTAGTAGGAACTATGTGGGTTGCATAGGCTTCAAACCCTCTCCCTCTTTTCATCTCAAGCCCAATATTTACTTGATCCTTCCCTGTTTTAAAAATGTCCATGATTTAGTATATTTTGTGGTGATTGTGGAGATAGGTATTTTTTGTTTTAAACTTTGTTTGAGAGGTTCTATCTATTCACAAAACAGTGGTATAAATACTGTTTTTGTAAATATTTGTCTTACCTTAGCGATATATCTTGCGTATAGGAATCCCAGTGAAGCTTTGGTTTCCCTGAGAGTTGAGGTTTTCCTCTAAGGAATCCGACGAGATCACGAGATTCGTGATAGAGGATGCCTTTGCGGCATGTGTACGTTTGTGATGGACCAGTTGGAGCACCCCTGCAGGGTTTAATCTTTCGGAAAGCCGTGCCCACGGTTATGTGGCAACTTGGAATATTTTGTTAACATTCGGTATTAGAGAACTTAAACATGAGCTAATAAAATTGCCAACTGTGTGCGTAACCGTGACTGTCCCCTCGAAGATCTCTCTTCGATCGAGAACACGGTGGGGTTATGAATGCCGTAGGTAGGTGTTCCGGATCACTCAGTGATCAAGTAATCCTGACCGCTAGTGTAGACCACCTTCACAAATACTTTACGTAAGTTAGCCACTAAAACAAGCTTAGGATGTTGCAGCCTTATACACTTCACCCTTACCCTACCTAATAACATGACTAGGTCTGGCACCAAGGTCTTAGATTGCTGAGTCCCCGTGGCTCACGGATTCCTCCGAAACTCCCAACAGGTAGAGGTACCCCAGAGACAGATGATCCCGACGGCACCCTGCTGGCGTGGCAGTACGACGAGGAGACAGACCGCCTCTACGTGAACTATCCATAGGACTGAGGTGTGGTCGTGATCGTGGGCCTGCAGGCAGGGTAGCATAGCATTTCCATGTTTTGTAGTCTGTAGCGGAACTACCTTGATTGTATCTGTGATGTACTCTGAGTTATTAATAAGAAAACAGTTGAATCCCGAATTGTCTACTTTTATTATTATTTGTCCTATGTTACTTGCTTGCGAAACGCTTAGATGCGCTTCTTT
The DNA here is from genome assembly GCF_904849725.1 of Hordeum vulgare subsp. vulgare. Classification (NCBI taxonomy): domain Eukaryota; kingdom Viridiplantae; phylum Streptophyta; class Magnoliopsida; order Poales; family Poaceae; genus Hordeum; species Hordeum vulgare. Next base: position 409,045,478 of record NC_058523.1, read on the forward strand.
CCTATTCGGGGACCTCGACCCCCAGATCGGAAAGGACCGCATCTTGGTCGTTACAAGTTGGTAATCAGAGCCTTACGACCATAGGAGCCTTTGTGTGATCGTATTTGGCCGAGTCGAGTCTAGAAAATGTTTTGAGTCTTAGTTATATCGGAGAGTAGGATTCTTTTTTCTCCTCTTCTATGCTCTGGTGAGGTTCCCGTCTTAGGAAATCTTTAACTCTACTCCTTCTCTCGCTCAAATTTTTATTTAGGATCACGCGGGTATTTGTGAAATCTATATGATTTCGATGTAACGGAATCCTGTCCTGGTGCCTCCTATCTGCTCTAAGTATCAGGGGAGTTGAGCTCGAGGGATTATCGCGCACATCGCCATCATTCAGATTTCTGAGTATCTAAGAACGGAGGATGTTCGTTATTGCTTCAATATTGGTAGTGGTGAGATAACCCCGATGTCCCTAGTACTGGTGTAGATTGTTCGGGGGTACTACCACACTTGGTATCGTTGTGATCATGAGGATCTATTGTAGATGAAGGTCTGAGATGTTGGTTGTGTGTTGAAGGATGTGATACAGGTGACGGGTTAGTTTAGGAGTTGTGTGAAATACTCCTTGTATCCGTGTACCTGATTGCATGACCACTTATTTCAGGAATTCATAGGTGGGATATCTAGTAGTATCTTATAGGACTATCTTCCTACACACGCTTGATTGAGGTTTGGGAAATCTCGATCATATGTTTGTTCCGAGCGGTTCTACCTCACACTTGTTTGCAGTTGTCCTTATCGGAATTTTGTCGTCTGTTACTTTGAGGATGCACTCTTGCTATGTTGTTCGAGTGCAATGCTTAATTATGTTCAGATATTCTGTCTTTTGATTCAGCAATATCTTCAATTATTCTGTGGACTAATATGTTGTCCGTCTTCAGTATGGCTCCACCGACTCATCAGACCCGAGCGCGTGAGGATATGCCGCCTCCACCTCCTCCTCCTCCGCCGCCGCTGCCTCCTCCTGCAGAGGCCTGGCAGGCGATGATGGCAGCTACTAATGCAAACACTCAGATGATGTTGCAGTTGATCCCGGAGAGAGCCTCATCAGCAAGGCAATTTCCAGCAGGGTGGTAATCACTTCGCCAATCTGAGTGAGTTCCTGTCAAACCATCCTAAGACGTTCACTTCTTGCGACCAGCCGTTTGATGCGAAGATTGGATCCGTGATATGAACAAGCATTTCGAGTGTAGCAATGTGCGTCCGGAGGACTATGTCAAGTTTGCAACGTTTCAGTTGAAGGGACAGGCTTCTATATGGTGGCAGTAGCTCAAGGACTCCAGAGGTGACAGGGTGATGTCTTGGGACGAGTTTTGTCGTGACTTCAGGTCCCACTACATCCCTTCCAGTTTTGTTGAGGAGATGCATGACAAGTTCAGGCGTTTAAAGCAGGGCAGCAATTCGGTGTACAAGTACAATGTCGAGTTCCACGAGCTGGCCCGTTACGCGCTGCAGGATGTCCCGGATCAGAAGAGCAAGATCTACCAGTTCAGGGGTGGCTTAAAGGAGGATTTGCAGTTAGCGCTTGCTTTACACGATCCTGAGGAGTTTGACAAGTTTTACAACTTAGCTCTCCGAGCAAAGGCACCCTTTCTTAGGGTGGAAAACTCCAAGAAGCGCTTCAGAGACTCCAGCTCTTCCTCGACTCAGGTGGTTCAGAAGCAACACAGGTTTTGGGTTTCTCCTTCTCCTCCCCGGCACTCACAACAGCTGAAGCACTCAGGTGGACGTGGTTCTTCCCACCCACCCAACCCTGGCTTCCAGCAGAGATACCAGCATCAGAAGCAAGGGCCTCCTCAGACTCAGTTCCGGCAGCCAGCAGATGTCACTTGTCACAAATATGGGCAGAAGGGTCACTATGCCAACAAATGTACTTCTCAGCTCCGTCTGCCTCCTCCTCCTCCAGGCAAACCTCCAAGCAACGCTCTTGTCAAATTCAACCCCAGATCAGCTCGAGTCAACATGGTGAATGCAGCAGAAGCAGACAACTCCTCTGATGTGATCATGGGTAACCTCCTCGTCAATGATATTCCTGCTAAAGTGTTATTTGATTCTGGTGCTTCTCATTCATTCATGTCTAGACCATTTGCATGGAATCATGATTTCATTTCTAAGACCTTGGACAAACCTTTTCGTGTGGTTTCCCCGGGAGCATTGTTGAGCTCTAATGTGGTCATTCCGGATGTTTCTATCAAGATGGGTGCTTATGCTTTTCTGGTTACTCCTATTGTCTTGGGCAATTCCAACATCGACTTGATTCTTGGTATGGACTGGTTGGCCATGAACAAGGCGTCAATTGATTGTGAAGCTAAAGAGGTCAAACTTACCCACTCTTCGGAGGATGTGATTATATTCACGACGCGCGATGATACAATCCGTTTGTTCTCCTTGAATGAAAAGGGTGAGATCAATCCTATTGAGCAAGTTCCAGTAGTCTGCGAATATCAATATGTCTTTCCTGAAGAGCTGCCACGCATGCCTCCGCACCGTGAAGTTGAGTTCGTCATTGAGCTTGAGCCAGGCACAGAGCCAGTGTGCAAACGGCCGTACAAGATGGGTCCAGAAGAATTGAAGGAACTCAAGAGGCAACTCGATGAGCAGGAGCGTTTGGGTTTGATCAGACCAAGCTCGTCTCCGTGGGGATGTGGTGTTCTATTTGTCAAGAAGAAGGATGGTTCGGACCTGCTGTGTGTCGATTACCGCCCATTGAACAAGAAGACAATCAAGAACAAATATCCACTTCCGAACATAACAGAGTTGTTCGAACAGTAGAAAGGTGCTAAAGTATTCTCCAAGCTTGATCTCAGAATGGGCTATCATCAGATTCGCATTCGCGAGGAAGACATTCAGAAGATGGCATTCAGGACTAGTTTTGGCTCGTATGAGTATACGGTCATGTCTTTTGGTCTGGCTAATGCTCCTCCGACATTTTGTCGATTGATGAACTATATTTTCTCCCCATACAAGAATTATTTTGTCTTGCTCTATCTCGACGACATTCTGGTCTTTTTTGAGAATGAGGAAGAACATGAGAAACATCTCAGGTTTGTGCTTGATAAACTGAGAGAATACAAGCTGTATGCCAAGTTTTCCAAGTGCGAGTTCTGGCTGAAAGAAGTGGTTTATCTTGGGCATATTATCTCTGCCGAGGGCATTAAGGTTGACCCGTCCAAGGTTCAAGCCATTGTTGAATGGGAACCTCCATAGAATCTGAAGCGGCTTCAAAGCTTTCTCGGGCTTGCCGGATATTACAGAAGATTCGTTGAGAACTTCTCCAAAATCGCCAAGCCGCTCTCTAGTCTTCTTCAGAAGGGTGTCAAGTATGTTTGGTCTCCAGAGTGTCAACTGGCTTTCGATACACTCAAAGAGAAGCTTATCTCCACTCCGGTCTTGGCCCCTTCGGATGATTCCAAGTCGTACCAGGTCTTTTGCGATGCTTCGCTCCAGGCTCTCGGTGCAGTCTTGATGCAAGATAGGAAGGTGGTTGCTTATACCTCCAGGCAGTTGAAGCCCGCGGAGAAGAACTATCATGTGCACGATCTCAAGCTAGCAGCTGTTGTGCACGCCTTGATGACTTGGAGACATCTCTTGTTGGAACGTAAGGTTGAAGTTTTCACCAATCACAAGAGTCTCAAGTATATCTTCACTCAGCCTAACTTGAATCTTCGGCAAACACGTTGGGTGGAAATGCTCCAGGATTTTAATCCGAGTGTTGAGTATACGCCAGGCAAGGCAAATGCTGTGGCAGATGCATTGAGCAGGAAGGCATATTACAACAGTCTGATTCTGCAACCTCTCCAGCCGGGTCTTTCTGAGTCTTTCAGGAAGCTTAATCTTCAGCTAGTTCCTCAGGGTTTTCTTGCGAACCTTCAGATCTCTCCTGCCTTGGAAGATTAGGTCAGAGCAGCTTAGCTTCTTGACGCTATGGTGAAGAAGGTCAAGATTGGCGTGGGAAAGAGTCTCCCCAAGTATAAGTGTTTCACTGTTGATGCCAGGGACACGTTGTTTTTCGAGGATCGCCTTGTCATCCTGAAAGGTGATCGCAGGAAGGTGATCATGGAAGAAGCTCATAACTCTCTGCTCTCTATTCATCCTGGAAGCTCCAAAATGTACCATGACTTGAAGCAGACATTCTGGTGGACTCGTATGAAACGTGAAATTGCTCAGTTCGTAAACGAGTGTGATGTATGTCGAAGGGTGAAAGCAGAACATCAACTCCCAGCAAGTCTCTTGCAGCCTTTGCTGATTCCCGAGTGGAAGTTTGATCACATTGAGATGGATTTCGTCACCGGGTTTCCAAAGTCCAAGAAGGGCAATGATGCTATCTTCGTCGTCATCGACAAATTGAGTAAAGTGGCTCATTTCCTTCCAGTCAAGGAGTCCATTTCAGCAGCTCAGCTGGCAGAGTTGTACACCTCCAGGATTGTCTCTTTGCACGGCGTACCAATGATGATCTCTTCAGATCACGGAAGTATCTTCACTTCCAAGTTCTGGGACTCCTTTCAATCTGCTATGGGCACGAAGATCCGCTTCAGCACAGCGTTCCACCCTCAGACTAGTGGTCAAGTGGAGAGAGTGAATCAAGTTCTTGAGGATATGCTGAGAGCCTGTGTTATATCTTTTGGCATGAAGTGGGAAGATTGTCTTCCTTTCGCGGAGTTCTCGTATAACAACAGTTATCAAGCTAGTTCTGGCAAGGCTCCGTTTGAAATTCTCTATGGCAGGAAGTGTCGTACTCCGCTTAACTGGTCCGAGACCGGCGAGCGTAAGATCCTTGGGAATGATATGATAGAAGAAGCTGAGGAGATGTGTCGGCTCATTCGCGACAACCTCAGAGCAGCGCAGTCCCGTTAGAAGAGCTATTACGATAGCAAGCACCGTGACATGTCTTATGAGCTTGATGACTTTGTCTATCTCAAGGTGTCGCCTATGAAGGGTATGCAGCGCTTTGGCATCAAAGGCAAGCTTGTGCGTCGTTTCGTTGGTCCGTTCAGAGTGGTTGGCAAGAGGGGCGACCTTGCATACCAGCTCGAGCTTCCGTCAACCTTTGCAAATGTCCATGATGTGTTCCATGTTTCTCAGCTTCGGAGGTGTTTCAAGACCCCCGAGCGCACTGTGCATCTTCAAGATATCTATCTTCAGCCAGACCTTTCTTATCGTGAGCATCCAGTTGCGGTTCTCGAGGTGACTGAGCGCAAGACCCGTAAAAAGACTGTCAAATTTCTCAAAGTGCAGTGGTCTCACCATTCCGATAAAGAGGCTACGTGGGAACGCGAGGATCACCTCCGTTCCGAATTTCCCGATTTCTTTTAATCTTAGATCTCGAGGGCGAGATCTTCTTTGTAGTGTGGGAGAGTTTGTAGTGCCCCAGATGTAACCTTGCCTTATTTGGAACCTATTGCAAGTGGGTCCACCTTGTCAGGGATATGATGATATCATTTGTGCCATGACTTCATGTGATGTTCCTTTTTGCTCCCTTCCCTTGCATGCATGCATAACATATCATTTCATGCCATGTCTTGTATTGTGTTTGTGCCTTGTGAATCCATGTGTGTTTGTGGTGTGATGAATATGTCATGTGTTGTTAGTGCATGTGAGTGATGGAGTGGTGCAATTGCTAGTGGGAACTATGTGGGTTGCATAGGCTTCAAACCCTCTCCCTCTTTTCATCTCAAGCCCAATATTTACTTGATCCTTCCCTGTTTTAAAAATGTCCATGATTTAGTATATTTTGTGGTGATTGTGGAGATAGGTATTTGTTGTTTTAAACTTTGTTTGAGAGGTCCTGTCTATTCACAAAACAATGGTATAAATACTATTTTTGTAAATATTTGTCTTACCTTAGCAATATATCTTGCGTATAGGAATCCGAGTGAAGCTTTGGTTTCCTCCAGAGTTGAGGTTTTCCTCTAAGGAATCCGACGAGATCACGAGATTCGTGATAGAGGATGCCTTTGCGGCCTGTGTACATTTGTGATCGACTAGTTGGAGCACCCCTGCAGGGTTTAATCTTTCGGAAAGCCGTGCCCGCGGTTATGTGGCAACTTGGAATATTTTGTTAACATTCGTATTAGAGAACTTAAACATGAGCTAATAAAATTGCCAACTGTGTGCGTAACCGTGACTGTCCCCTCGAAGATCTCTCTTCGATCGGGAACACGGTGGGGTTATGAATGCCATAGGTAGGTGTTCAGGATCACTTAGTGATCAAGTAATCCCGACCGCTAGTATAGACCACCTTCACAAATACTTTACGTAAGTTAGCCACTAAAACAAGCTTAGGATGCTGCAGCCTTATACACTTCACCCTTACCCTACCTAATAACATGACTAGTTCTGGCACCTAGGTCTTAGATTGCTGAGTCCCCGTGGCTCACGGATTCCTCCAAAACTCCCAACAGGTACAGGTACCCCAGAGACAGATGATCCCCACGGCACCTAGCTGGCGTGGCAGTACGACGAGCAGACAGATCGCCTCTATGTGAACTATCCACATGACTGAGGCGTGGTCGTGATCGTGGGCCTGCAGGCAGGGTAGCATAGCATTTCCATGTTTTGTAGTCCGTAGCGGAACTACCTTGATTGTATCTGTGATGTACTCTGAGTTATTAATAAGAAGACAGTTGAATCCCGAATTGTCTACTCTTATTATTATTTGTGCTATGTTACTTGCTTGCGAAACGCTTAGATGCGCTTCTTTCCTATTCGGGGGCCTCGACCCCCAGATCGGAAAAGACCGCATCTTGGTCGTTACACTGCTGCAGGAGCGGGAGGGTCACCTAGCGGCGCATCAAGGACATAAGCCTTTTTAGCTACTTCAAGGATGAGCTTCAAGTTGCGAACCCAGTCCGCATAGTTGCTAGCATCATCTTTCAGCTTGTTTTTCTCTAGGAATGCGTTGAAATTGAGGTTGACGTTGGCCATCTACAATATTTATAAAGACAACTTTTAGACTAAGTTCATGACAATTAAGTTCTTTTAATCAAATTAAGTATGAACTCCCACTTAAATCGACATACCTCTAGTCATCTAAGTGATACATGATCCATGTTGACTAACCCGTGTCCGATCATCACGTGAGACGGACTAGTCACCATGGTGAGCAACTTCATGTTGATCGTATTCAACCATACGACTCATGTTTGACCTTTTGGTCTCTTGTATTCGAGGTCATGTCTGTACATGCTAAGCTCGTCGAGTCAACCTAGGTGTTTCGCGTATGTAAATCTGGCTTACACCCATTGTATGCGAACGTTAGAATCTATCACACCCGATCATCACGTGGTGCTTCGAGACAACGATCCTTCGCAACGGTGCACACTTAGGGGAATACGTTCTCAAAATTTTAAGAGGGATCATCTTATTATGCTACCGTCGTTCTAAGCACTAAGATGAAAAACATGATAAACATCACAATGCAATCATATAGTGACATGATATGGCCATTATCATCTTTGCTCTTTCGATCTCCATCTTCAGGCATCGCATGATCATCATTGTCACCGGCATGACACCATGATCTCCATCATCATTATCTCCATCATTGTGTCTCCGTGAAGTCGTCACACCAACTACTCCTATCACTACTACTATAGCTAACTGTTAGCAATGAAGTAAAAGTAGTAAGCACATGGCGTTGCATCTCATACAATAAATTAAGACAACTCCTATGGCTCCTGCCGGTTGTCATACTCATCGACATGCAAGTCATGAAACCTATTACAATAACATGATCATCTCATACATCATACATGCAACATCACAACTTTGGCCATATCACATCACATGTCAAACCCTGCAAAAACAAGTTAAACGTCCTCTAATTGTTGTTGCAAGTTTTACGTGGCTGATTTGGGTTTCTAGCAAGAACGCTTTCTTACCTACGTGATAGCCACAACGATGATATGCCAAAGCTATTTACCCTTCGTAAGGACCCTTTTCATCAAATCCAATCTGACTAGAGTAGGAGAGACAGACACCCGCTAGCCACCTTTATGCACGGTGTGCATGTCTGTCGGTGGAACCAGTCTCACGTAAGCGTACGTGTAAGGTCGGTCCGGGCCGCTTCATCCCACAATACTGCCGGAAAAGAATAAGACTAGTAGCGGCAAGAAATTGAAAAATCATCGCCCACAACCTTTTGTGTTCTACTCGTGCATAGAATCTACGCATAGAAAACCTGGCTCATATGCCACTGTTGGGTAACGTAGCATAAATTCAATAAAATTCCTACGCCACATTCAGATCTTCCTATGGAGAGACCAGCAACGAGAGAGGGGTGAGTGCATATTCATACCTTTGAAGATCGCTAAGCGGAAGCGTTACTAGAACGCGGTTGATGGAGTCGTACTCGCGGCGATTCAGATCGCGGTGTGATTCCGATCTAGTGCCGAACTACGGCACCTCCGCGTTCAACACACGTGCAGACCGGTGACGTCTCCCGCACCTTGATCCAGCAAGGAGGAGGGAGAGGTTGGGGAAGAACTCGAGCAGCACGACGGCGTGGTTTTGATGGAGAGACGAGGTCTCCCGGCAGGGCTTCGCCAAGCACCGGCAGACAGGAGGAGAAAGAAGGGCAGGGCTGCGCCGAGAGAGAGAGAGAAAAATGTGTCTCCAAAAGCCCAAAAGTGCCCACTATATATAGGGGGAGGGAGGGGCTGCGCCCCCTTGAGGGTTTCCCTCTCCTGGGAGGGGCCGCAGCCCTAGATGGGGGGAGGTGCGGCGACCAAGGGGGGAAGGAGGGGTAGCGCAACCTTCTGGTGGGCCTTAGGCCCACCTGCGCTAGGGTCCCCCCCCCTCTCCCTTCTTCTTGCGCCATGGGCTGAGTGGGGGGGCGCACCAGCCCACCTAGGGGCTGGTTCCCTCCCGCACTTGGCCCATCTAGCCTCCCGGGGTCGTTGCCCCCTTCCGGTGGACCCCCGGGGCCACCTCCGGTGGTCCAGGTACGTTACCGGTGACGCCCAAAACACTTCCAGTGTCCGAAACCACCCGTCCTATATATCAATCCTTACGTGTGGACCATTCCGGAGCTCCTCGTGACGTCCGTGATCTCATCCGGGACTCCGAACATCTTTCGATAACCTCATATAACAATTCCCTATAACCCTAGCGTCATCGAACCTTAAGTGTGTAGACCCTACGGGTTCGGGAGACAGGTAGACATGACCGAGACACCTCTCTGGCCAATAACCATCAGCGGGGTCTGGATACCCATGGTGGCTCCCACTTGCTCCACGATGATCTCATCGGATGAACCACGATGTCAAGGATTCAATCAATTCCGTATACAATTCCCTTTGTCTGTCGGTATAGAACTTGCCCGAGATTCGATCGTCGGTATACCTATACCTTGTTCAATCTCGTTACCGGTAAGTCTCTTTACTCGTTCCGTAGCACGTCATCGTGTGACTAACTCCTTAGTCACATTGAGCTCATGATGATTTTCTACCGAGTGGGCCCAGAGATACCTCTCCATCACACGGAGTGACAAATCCCGATCTCGATTCGTACCAACCCAACAGACACTTTCGGAGATACCCGTAGTGCACCTTTATAGTCACCCAGTTATGTTGTGACGTTTGATACACCCAAAGCACTCCTACGGTATCCGGGAGTTGCACAATCTCACGGTCGAAGGAAAAGACACTTGACATTAGAAAAGCTATAGCATACGAACAATACGATCCAGTGCTATGCTTAGGATTGGGTCTTGTCCATCACATCATTCTCCCTTTGATGTGATCCCGTTATCAATGACATCTAATGCCCATGATCAGGAAACCATGATCATCTATTGACTAACAAGCTAGCCAACTAGAGGCTTGCTAGGGACACATTGTGATCTATTTATTCACACATGTATTACTGTTTCCTGTTAATACAATTATAGCATGAACAATAGACGATTATCATGAACAAGGAAATATGATAATAACCATTTATTATTGCCTCTAGGGCATATTTCCAACACCGGTAATTGGAATTCCCAGTTCCATTCTCAAATCGAAAAGATAATTGCAAACAAAACTCCCCCAGGATTGATGTTGGTATGGACGGTACCCGAGGATTCGGCTAGCCGTGGAGTGAGATTGATTGGTGGTGGGGGAGTCAAAACTTTACTTTTCTATTTGGGAACCGCCTATAGCATGTGTAGCATGGAAGATGTTGAGAACTCTTAGTCATTGCATTGAAAATGAAAGCATGGCACCCAAAATTATTATCTCTGTTTTAAAAGCTTGAGCTCTGGCACCTCTGCAAATCAATGCTTCCCTCTGCGAAGGGCCTGTCTATTTATGTTTCTGTTGAGTCATCCTCCTCTTATAAAAGCACCAATTAGAGAGCACCTCTGTCATTTTTATGCTTTGCTTTTAACTGTGTTGAGTATGACTGTGAATGGATCTTCGTTGCCTTAAATTACAATGTTTAGTCAGCCCTTTGTCCTTGAAGGTGTTGTGCATTTATGTTTTGCGGTCTGAGAAAGAGCAAGCGAGATACCACCTGTTCGTACTGCTTCATGTTGTTTTGATTGAAGTGTTGACATTTGAGGCTTATTATTATTTGCTCGCTAGTTGATTATGCCATTGATATGAGTTTACCGTGAGACCTAGATGTCATTTGCTTAAGTGGTTTGCTTGTGATCTTGCTGAAATTCTGGTTTTGAGTTAGACATAGTTGCAACAACAAGATCAAACACAGTTTGTCAAAGTTTCTATTTTTTCTCTCTCAGTTTGTCAACTGATTTGCTTGAGGACAAGAAAGGCTTTAAGCTTGGGGGAGTTGATACGTCTCCAATGTATCTACTTTTCTGAACTCTTTTGCCCTTGTTTTGGACTCTAATTTGCGTGATTTGAATGGAACTAACCTGGACTAACGCTGTTTTCAGCAGAATTGCCATGGTGTTGTTTTTGTGCAGAAATAGAAGTTCTTGGAATGTCCTGAAAATTTGCGGAGATTTTTTCTGGAATAAAAGAAAAATATCTGCGCAAAGATCCACCGGAGGGGGCGTGCCAGTGGGCCACAAGCCCACAGGCCGCAGCCACCCCCCTAGGTCGCGCCGTGAGGGCTTGTGGGGGCCACGTGGCACCACCGCCCCCAAACTCATCTCTATATCTTCCGTCTTGCCCGGAAAAAAATCAAAGAAAAGGTTTCATCACGTTTTACGATACGGAGGCGCCGCCACCTCCTGTCCTTCATCTGGAGGACAGATCTGGAGTCTGTTCCGGGCTCCGGAGAGGGGAAATCGTCGCCATCGTCATCATCAACCTTCGTCCATCGACAATTCCATGATGCTCTTCATCGTTCGTGAGTAATCTCATCGTAGGCTTGCTGGACGGTGATGAGTTGGATGAGATCTATCATGTAATCGAGTTAGTTTTACGGGGATTGATCCCTAGTATCCACTATGTTCTAGATTGATGTTGCTACTACTTGGCTATGCTTAATGCTTGTCACTAGGGCCCGAGTGCCATGATTTCATATCTGAACCTATTATGTTGTCGCCAATATATGTGTGTTTTAGATCCTATCTTGCAAGGTGTAGTCACCTACTATGTGTTATGACCCGGCAACCCAGGAGTGACAATAGCCAGAACCACTCCCGGAGATGACCATAGTATGAGGAGTTCATGTATTCACCACGTGTTAATGTGTTGGTCAGGTTCTTTATTAAAAGGAGAACCTTAATATCCCGTAGTTTCCATTAGGACCCTGCTGCCACGGGAGGGATGGACAATAGATGTCATGCAAGTTCTTTTCCCTAAGCACGTATGACTACATACGGAATACATGCCTACATTAGATTGACGAACGGGAGCTAGTTACTTATCTCTCCGTGTTATAGTTGTTACATGATGAATCACATCCGTCACACTCATCCATCACCGATCCACTGCCTACGAGTCTTTTACTACTGGTCCTTGCTACGTTACTTTGTCCAGGCTTGTCCCTTGCTACAAAAGGGATTGGGCCACTTTGCTGCTGCTGCTGTTACTCTGTTGCTACTCTGTTACTCTGCTGCTGCTGCTACTGTTGTTCCTTGCTACTCTGTTGTTACTTGTTGTAAGACTTTTTCGACACCGTTGCCGGGGAAGAATAGTTCCCCATCAACGTGCTTTTTACTGGCGCCATTGATACAACAGTTAGGAATAGTCTGCCGTCAACAGATCTGTTTCTGACACCGTTGCTATCACACTACTTTGCTACTGATATTTTGCTTGTAGACACTAATCTTTCAGGAGTGGTTGAATCTGACAAACTCAGCTGCTAATACTTGAGAATATTCTTTCGTTTCCCTTGAGGCGAATCAACAAATTTGGGTCGAATACTCTACCCTCGAAAACTGTTGCGATCCCCTACACTTGTGGGTTATCACACCCTGGACGAACACGAGGCACACCAGGCTCCGTTCCGTGGAAGTTTGGGTTTCCTAACGCAAGCGGTTACATAAGCCGGGAGAGAAAGAAGAAAGCGGAGTTGAGCAACATGCAACATATCAAGGCAAGATTGCAAAAGCTAGAGGAACTTGAGAGCCAGCGAGCTGCCGGCCAACCATCTCAGCGGCACGAAGCTATCCTAGAAGATACCCCACCATCTCAGCGGAGAAGCAACGTGGCTTCCACGGAGCCCGTTTAGCATGACTTCACGGCTCCTAGCTACCCCGTGGATACAATCACGGAGGTTCAACGTTGCGAGCTTATGATGAAATGTCGGAACCTCACTTTCATGGCGGATGTCGGCTCTGTTGAACCTCCTCAACCCAACGGAACTTTTCACTGTCTTCCGATTCTACATGGCTATGATGTTGTGATGGTGGATCAAGTAATGGAGAATTTTGAGCAGATCGAGCTTGACCACCCTACAGGTGAAGGGAGATTCAGCTAGTTCGTGCTGTGGGGAGTACATGTCTATGGCAGAAGGAGTTCATCAAGCTTCCAAACTGGACGCCTCCGCCTCCTCCTCCTCCTCCTCTGACTAGTCAGGGCACTCCGCCTCCTCCCCCTCCTCCTCCTCCTCCTCCTCCTCCGGCGAGTGATCAGGGCACTCCGCCTCCTTCTCCAGCTCCTTCGATGCGTGAGGGCACTTCGCCTCCTCCTTCGCCTACTCCGGCGTGTCAGAGTAGTCCGCCTCCTCCTTCGCCTCGTCGGCAACGTTGGAAGACAAATGCCGCCGCTCCGGCCCGTTTGGCGCGTCAGAGCAGTCTGCCTCCTTCTCTCAAGCGGAAGAGATACGCCTCCTTCTCTCCGGTGGCTAGCAGTACAAGCAGAGGCGGGAAATTCGGTCCATCTCTCAAGCCTCTGGAAAAGTTACCATATGAGAGGACCAAGGAGGAAAACGAGGAGATATGTCGTGCCAAATTGAGGGCCCATTTTGCAAAGAAAACTCCACCTCTGAAGGAGAAGCTAGATCCGATGAGAGTGGAGCGCACTATCAATCAACTGCAGCGTCCACCATCGTCTCCGCCGGATTCCAACTATGACCGCATTCTTAAAAAAACATATGCACAAGCGGTGCGGTCAGGAACTACTTCTAGTGATGCAAGGTTAGCAGAACGAAGAAGTGGGAAAACAATTCCCGAGCTCGATATTGTTGTCGCTAATCATCCTGAGATGGTGCCCGGTACCAATCCTGATGATTACTTGGGGTGATGTAACAAAAGAACAGTATAAATACGTGCACGGGAAGCCTCTCATGAAACCTGGTCATCCTGCTCTAGCAACGATGATGCACAGATTGCATGAGTGGTACATGAAAACCTGTAGGGAGTCTGGGAAAAAAGCTATGTATGTGGCAATGAAACCAGAGCACGAATTCATTGGACTTCCCATGATTACTATTCAATTTGAGGAGTTATTTCAGTTATACAATCAACTGGCCCTCGACAAACAACTCATGGCTTCCTACTGTCTGTAAGTATTACTTATATAGTTAAGTCTCTAGCTCAGCTCGTTCATTGCATGTATATATAATTATCCTCACTATATATATTATGCAGATTGAAGATCATCGAATTAAAAAAGCAGGAATCGTCAACGTTGGGTACATTAGCCCAGATGTCGTAAACGAATTGACGGTACAGAACTCAATCAAGGAGACCGAGGAGAACTTGCTAAACTTGTTCCTTATACATAAAAAAAGTGGAAATAATCTTTCCTTACAACTTCAAGTGAGTGTTGTTGTCTTCTCTGTAAACTCGGTTTCTCTTACTCGAGGTTAATTAAGTAATGTAATTTATGAGTTATATATGCGTGCGCAGAGACCACTTTATTCTGCTATCCATTGACATTGGCAGGGCAGTAGTAAATGTCTTAGACTCGAGACATAAACCCGAAGAGGATTATGAGGACATTACTGCAATACTCAAGAAGTAAGTTCAGTCAATATACCGAGACCATATCGGCATGCAACTTTCGTTAATTTCCTGATATCAAGTAATCATTTTCTTTGCCTGGCAGGGTTTGGACGAATTTCGCCAATATGGTTCCCGGTCTAAACAAAAAGTTGCGATTTACGCACCCCAAAGTAAGTAGTACTAGCTAGTTCCGTGCATCTCTAATTGATTCAAATTTTCATCAATATATCATTATCATGCTTGCTTATCAGTTTGATTGAACTCTATTCTCGTAAACTGTATGTACCAGAAAGAAGGCACTGTTTTATGTGCATACTACGTATGCGAGTTCATTCGCCACTCGACCTCTGAGCGGGTCTTCTGTGAGAAACAATTTCAAGTACGTAAATAATATTCACAATTGTGTTGAGTTTTATTCATATATATGCATGTATTGACCCCCTTCTTTAAATTAGATCTACGAGATGCGGGATCAACTCCTACCATATGATCGCATACGAGCAATTCAAGAGGAATTGGCGGATTCTTTGTTGACCATGTCATACCTAAAGACGGAGAATGCCATGTGGATTTGTCGTTGGATCTTAATTAGATGATGTTTTGGATTAATTGTAAAAGATGTTATATTCTATATATGTAATAGCGTCGGATAGATATACGAAAACTTGTTGTGCGACCAAGCATGGAGAAATAGAGGACACTTCTCTCTATTAGCTAGCTAACACAATATGAAACCACTAAATTAACGCTCCAACCCCCCCCCCCAAACCCAACCCCCCTCCCCCCATTCAAAAAACCCAGCTCCGGCCAGATGCTGACGCATGGATGCCATGTTGTCCCGGTTGGTGTGACCAACCGAGACTAAATAACCTCCTCGTCGGGCTACCGGTAGAGGCCACGTGGAGACCCTTCGGTCCCGGTTAGTAAGGGAACCGGGACTAAAGGTTATGGGCTTTAGTCCCGACCATTTAGTCCCGGTTCAAGAACGGGGGCTAATGGGCCTCTCGAACCGGGACAAATGGGCCATTTTCTACTAGTGCTAGGTTAGAAAATGTTCTTGATGACCCACTACCTATTGATGATAGTTTCCCTGATGAACAATTAGCCACAATAAATGTTTCTTGCAACACACCTTGGTATGCTGACTATGCTAATTTTATTGTTGCCAAATATATACCACCTAGTTTCACATACCAACAAAAGAAAAAATTCTTCTATGATTTAAGACATTACTTTTGGGATGTCCCACATCTTTATAAAGAAGGAGTAGATTGTATTATTAGATGATGTGTACCCGAGCATGATAAGGAACAAATCCTATGGAAATGTCACTCTAAAGCTTATGGAGGACATCATGCAGGAGATAGAACTGCTCACAAGGTATTGCAATCTGGTTTTATTGGCCTACTCTCTTCAAAGATGCATGTAAGTTTGTTTTATATTGTGATGAATGTCAGAGAATTGGTAATATCGGTAAGCGTCAAGAAATGCCTATGAATTATTCACTTGTTGTTGAACCATTTGATGTTTGGGGTTTTGATTATATGGGATTGTTTCCTTCCTCTAATGGTTATACTCATATTTTGGTTGGTGTTGATTACGTTACTAAGTGGGTAGAGGCTATTCCAACTAGTAGTGATGGCCATAACACTTCCATTAAAATTCTTAAAGAAGTTATTTTCCCTAGGTTTGGAGTCCCTAGATATCTAATGACTGATGGTGGTTCACACTTTATTCATGGTGCCTTCTGTAAAATGCTTGCTAAGTATGATGTTAACCATAGAATTGCATCACCCTATCATCCTCAATATAGTGGACAAGTTGAACTTAGCAATAGAGAACTAAAATTGATATTCTGAAAAATTCTCAATAGGTCTCGAAAGAATTGGTCTAAGAAATTAGATGATGCACTTTGGGCCTACAGAACAGCCTATAAAAATCCTATGGGTATGTCTCCCTATAAAATGGTCCATGGAAAATCTTATCATTTGCCTCTTGAGTTAGAACACAAAGCATTCTAGGAAATCAAAGAACTCAACTATGATTTCAAACATGCCGGTGAAAAGATGTTATTTGATATTAGCTCGCTAGATGAATGGAGAACCCAAGCTTATTAGAATGCCAAAAATTTTAAAGAAAATGTTAAAAGATGGCATGATAAAAGAATTCAAAAGAGGGAATTTAAAGTTCTAGAATATGTTCTTTTGTACAACTCTCGTTTAAGATTCTTTGCAGGAAAACTTCTCTCTTAATGGGAAGGGCCTTATATCATCAAAGAAGTTTATCGTTCTGGAGCTATCAAAATAAATAATGCCGAAGGTACTAACCCAAAGGTGGTCAATATGGTCAAAGAATTAAACAATACATCTCAGGTACACCCATTAATCTTGAAAGCAATATTATTCAAACCATGGCACCGGAGGAACACATAAGGGAAACCTTCCAGAACACTCCAGAATCGTGAAAAATAGGAGGTACGTGATACGGTAAGTAAACGGACTCCGAAAATCCACAAAAATATTTTTTATCACTTTTGGAATATATCAAAAATTACAAAAATAAGAAACATCCCGAAAGGTACCCGAGGAGGGTACAAGACACCAGGGCGCACCAAGCACCCCGGGCGCGCCCAGGTGGGTGGTGCCCACCTTCCCAACTCCGTTTTCCCCTCGTTCTGCTTGTTTCCCAAGATAAAAAAATCTATATATGCTCCCCTATCGTATTGACCACCGTACTGCAGAGAAATCTCATGTTCTTCTTTCTTGCTGTTTTCGCGCAGATCTAAAATATGTCTTCTCAAGACTCATGGAGAGAGCTACGTCTCAGAACTCGTCGCAAACCCAAGGGCCTATGGGGATCTATCCCCCTATGGTTGGACTACAGACGAGGAGGAAGATGCTCACCTGATGCGGATGGATGACTCGAGCTCAGATGAGAAAGATGTCCCTCTCCCTCAACCTGGGGATATGCATGTGGAGTTCAAGAAATCAAGTCTCCCTAAGAGAGCAAACAAGCCTAAGACCTAATCTATCCCTTCTCGTTTACTGCAGGAAAGCAAGGAAGCGTTATGTAATAAGATCCTAAAGATGGAGCGGAAAGTCGATGATTTGAGGGAGGATAATTTCCTTCTCAAGTTCAAGATGAACAGGCTAAAATCACCACCAACACCACTTCCATGGAAACCGGAGAACAAACCTACTACCTCATCACCACCACCTTCATCATCTTCACCACCCAAGGAGGATTGAGTATCGGGTATGGGCACTCCCCTTGGCTTGAGCCAAGCTTGGGGAGGTGCTCCAGTATCGTATCACACCACTATCTTTAATTGTATCTACTTTACTTCGAACCTTAGTTTTCCTATGATTTAGTTGAATAAAAAGTTTAGTCGATCCTTTCTTTTCGAGCGTTTTCTTAGTGATCTATCTTCGTAATCGTGCCCAAAGTTAGTTCAAGTTTTGCCTTCTTTAGTTCTATGTTGCAATCAAAATAAAGGAAAGGAAATAAATGAATAAGATAATATACTAGTCTTATGTCGAGTAATGACATTACATAAGGAAGAGTATAAGTAGTAAAATCTGTTGGAGATTGACAAACATAGCATTGGTCAATAATGCAGCTCGTGAAAAACTAAATAGGTAAGAGAAGATTCACATGCAAATATACTATCTTGGACATCTTTTATGATTGTGAGCCCCCATCAAAATATTATATGCCAAACGGTTGACGTTGGACAAGGAATACAATGTAATGATTTATGCTTGCTTATATTCACAAAGAAGTTATATTGTCATGGATCCTTTAACATGTGGTGCTTGCTCAATATCTTTTCTAGCCAAAAATTCCGCACTAAGTAGAGATACTACTTGTGCATCCAAAAACCCTTAAACCCAAATCTTATCCCAAAGATTCCACCATACCTACATAGGGATTGATTAATATCCTTCAAATATGTTGTCATTTGTGCAATAAGGCAATAAAAATTGCTTCTAAATGTGTTGGATCATTTAGTGTAAGAGAAAATTGAGCATTGTACGAACTTGTGATGGCATAGTAATAAAAACTATGGACTGCATGATAAAGGTTGCTATCATAAGTGGCAATATAACGTGATGTTTTTTTGCATTAAGGGATTTAGCATACAAACAAATAAGCACATGACAACCTCTGCTTCCCTCTGTGAAGGGCCTATCTTTTATTTTCATGCAAAGAGACAAAGTATTTTCTTCTATTCCTTTTTATTTTTATCTTTTTGCAAGCATCATGTGGTGAGGAAAGATCTAGGCACATATATCCAGTTGAATATGGGTGAGAATGAGTTATTATTGTTGACATCACCCTTGAGGTGAAAACGTTGGGAGGCGAAACTAAAAGCCCCTATCTTTCTATGTGCCTGGTTGAAACTTTTTGCTCATGTGTATGCGGTGAGTGTTAGCAATCATAGAAGATTATATGATGGGTGAGCATGTGGACTTGCCAAAAGGGTCCGACATGAGACCCTTCCTGAAAACATGATGAAATGTAGTTGCAAGGTTGACTGAAAACATAGTTTGTTAGTTTCAATAAAGTTTATGCTTCTACTTCGATATTGTGATGAATTGTTACTTGTTCATGAGAAGTCATATGATAAAGTTCTGTTATGAAGTGTTATGAGTAAGTTTATTTCTGTTATGATAATATGCATGATGCTTCTATGTCCGTATTTTGTTTTTATCGACACCTCTCTCTCTAAGCATGTGGACATGTTTTTCGATTTCGGTTTTTCGTTTGAGGACAAACAAGGTCTAAGCTTGGGGGAGTTGATACGTCCATTTTGCATCATGTTTTCCTACTATTATTTATAATGTTTTTATGCATAGTAATGCTTTTGGGAGTATTTCTAATACATTTTCTCTCATAATATGCAAGGTTTGCACAAAAGGGGGGAATACCGGCAGCTCGAAATCGGGACATGAAAAGGCTACGTCAAGTAACCTATTATGCACAACTCCAAATGAGCTGAAACTTCACGGAGATTTTTTGTGGAATATATAAAAAATACTGGAGCAAAGGGCTAACGGCGAGGGGCCACCTGGTGACCACAAGAAACCAGGGCGCGCCAGGCCCCCCAGGTGCACCCTCGTGGGTGGTGCTCAGCCCAGCCCACCTCTGGTGCCCCCCTTCTTGTGTATATTTTTTTTGACCTAAAAAATTAAGCAAAGGACTTTTGAAACGAAGCGCTGACGTATCGAGGCGGAACTTGAGCACGAGCACTTTTGCCATCCGGCGGAGCGATTCCATCGGGGAATCATCGTCATCGTCATCACCAAAAACCCTCTCATCTTGGGGAGGCCAATATTCATCAACATCTTCACCAGCATCATCTCCTCTCAAACCCTAGTTCATCTCTTGTGTTCAATCTTTGCATCGGAATTTTAGATTGTTGCTTGTGAAGGGCTAGTAGTGTTGATTACACCTTGTAGTTGATTACTATATGCTTTATTTGGTGGAAGACAAAATGTTCAGATCCTTTATGCAAATTAATACTCCTGTGACCTTGAGCATGTTTATCATTTGTGAGTAGTTACTTTTGTTCTTGAGGCCACGGGGGAAATCATATTGCAAGTAATCATGTTAACTTGATATGTGTTCAATATTTTGATGGTATGTACGTTGTGATTCCCTTAGTGGTGTCATGGAAACGTCGACTACATGACACTTTACTATATTTGGGCCTAAGGGAATGCACTGTGGAGTAGTTATTAGATGATGAATTGCTAGTGTGACAGAAGCTTAAACCCTAGTTTATGCGCTACTTCGTAAGGGACCGATTTGGATCCAAAAATTTAATGCTATTGTTAGATATTTATCTTAATATTTTCTGGTAGTTGCGGATGCTTGCAAGGGGGTTAATCATAAGTAGGATGTTTGTTCAAATAAGAACAACACCTAAGCATCGGTCCACCCACATATCAAAATATCAAAGTATCGAACATGAATTAAGCTATCATGGTGAAAGTGACTAGATGAAATTCCCGTGTACCCTCAAGAACGCTCTTCCTATTATAAGAATCCATTTTGGCCTATCCTTTGCCGCAAAAGGATTGGGCTACCTTGCTGCACTTATTGTTACTCTTTCTACTAGTTACTTGTTACAACTATCTTGCTATCAAATAATTTGTTACTTCTATTTGAGTCCTTGCAAAAATTATCTTGCTGAAAACCACTTGTCATTTCCTTCTTCTACTCGTTGGGTTCGACACTCTTACTTATCGAAAGGACTACAATTGATCCCCTATACTTATGGGTTATCAAGACTCTTTTCTGGCGTTGTTGCTAGGGAGTGAAGCGCTCTTGCTAAGTGGAAATCTGTAAGGAAAATTTATTGCTACGTGCTGGAAAAAAATTGTCACTTGCTACTATGGAAAACAATCCTTTGAGGGGTTTGTTTGGGGTATCTTCACACAATTAGTTGCCCCTCAACCTACTGCACCTACTGAAAATATTAGTTCTGAAATTTCTTTGGGTATTTTAGAACAATTGCTAGGTAGTCCTTATGCAGGAGATGGAACTGAATATCTTGATAAGCACTTGATATATGTGGATGAAACTTGTGGATTATTTAAGTTTGCATGTCTACCGGAGATGATGTTAAGAGGAAGGTTCTCCCTTTATCTTTGAAGGGAAAAGCATTGGCATGGTATAGGCTGTGTGATGATATTGGATCATGGAACTGGAATCGATTGCAAATGGAATTTCATCAAAAAAAATATCCTATGCATCTAGTTCATCGTGATCGAAATTATATATATAATTTTTGGCCTTGTGAAGGAGAAAGTATCACTCTAGCTTGGGGGAGGCTCAAGTCAATGTTATATTCATGCCCCAATCATGTGCTCTCGAGAGAAATTATTATTTAAAAATTTTATGCTCGGCTTTCTCGTAATAATCAAACCATGCTCGACGCTTCTTGTACTAGTTCTTTTATGAAGAAGACTATTGAATTCAGGTGGGATCTATTAGAAAGAATTAAACGTAACTTTGAAGATTGGGAACTCGACCAAGGTAAAGAGTCAGGTATTAAGCTTAAGTATGATTGTGTTAAATCTTTTATGAATACCGATGTTTTTCAAAAGTTTAGCACCAAATATGGACTTGACCCCTCTCGGCTCTCGGCTCTCGGCTCTCGGCTTAAATATGGACTTGACCTGTGTGAATCGTGGGCGGGGTGGGATAACCGCACCCCTCCCCTCTCGGCTTACTCACCTTGGGGTTCACGTCATGTCAACCCGCATTCGGATCCGTGCGGTACGAGGGCCCAACCCATGACAGGTGACACGGAAATTGCACCAGCATGCCGTGAAGGCCACGTCATTGCGCCAGCCCTGCGAGTCCACCAAGCAGTCATCCGTATTGGGCACCACTAGTCGCACTTGTGGTCGAAGAATGAACCCTGGCTCGAGCTCAAGGAGCTCCGGCGTCCCTAGCTCAGGGACGAAGGTGCACGGGAATTTCGTCTCGCAAGCCATCGTCCACACAACGAAGCGAGTACTCGGGACTGAGGAAGGAGATTGGAGGAGTAGTGATGGTGGCGGCTTGGATTTCGCTTCATATTGATATTGATATTATTTTCATGGCGGATCAAATGGTATAGATTTCATGGTGGATAAAATGATACATATTTCACATTGTAGATATTAATATACTTTTCTAGGGAGATTTAGTTAAGCATGCAACATTTGACATTTTATTTTTATTTTTTGTTTAAATATATTTTCGGATTATAATTGAAGGGAGTAGTCCCTCCGTGTCGTTCTTACTCTGCATATTAAATTTGTGTCAATTCAAACTTTGCAAAGTTTAACCAATTATATATATCAAAAAATATCGACATCTAGAGTATCAAATATATATTCCATGAAACTACATTTCGTAATGAATCTAACAACATTGATTTGGAATGGTGAATGTTGATACTTCCTCCGTCACGGTTTAGAAGGCACAGTTAAACTTGCGTGCATTTCTAAAATAGACCAGGTTTAAGGCACGAAAGCAATTACCCCTATTAATTAGTACTAGTACTACTCATGCATGCGCCCTTCCAATTTGCTGCTCACGCATTAATACTAGTATTTTCTCGGTTGATTAGGCGCACTAGCATATACACCTACTACATCTCACAACCAATCGGTGACTACCTTGGTTCCAGAGATTTTCCAAGCGTGCCTTCTAAACCGTGATGAAGAAAATGCTTTTTCTGTAAATTTTATCAAAGTAGAGATGCTTTGACTTCTCGATCAGAACTTATATGCAGGGAAGGGAGGGAGGAGGAACGCTCATCAAATCCGACCGACTCAGTTCCAGACAACAACAAAAAACGACCGCCAATCCGACCATGGGCGTGACTCTCAAAATTCAATTAATACCGATTTGATTTGATGTGCTCCCTGCCTTGAGACCGTGTGGTGGGTCTTTTTAGTATCTCCAGGAACCACATCGCCGTGACCAGGTTTGGAGTCGGAGCCACGCATCGCCGCGACCAGGTTTGGAGTCGGAGGGATGCCGCGGAATGAGATCGCCAGCACGGTCTCCGGTGGAGTGATGCTGCCCAAGGATTTCCTATCTCCGAAGCATCGCCGGGATCAGCCGCTCGGCAGTGGCACAGTCCACGGGGGAGAACCCTATCTGCGGCCGCACACAGCCCAACAAGCCACCTCCTCCTCGGAATCTAGTGCTCGATTTCCTTCAGCTGCGGAAAAAACTGTTGCACAAGTGAACTCAAAGAAGACCAAAGAGCTCGAAGAAGCTGACAAGGAAATCTGCAGGCTGAACGAATTGGGACTGGGAGATACTGTCAGCCACGAAGGGTATCTTGTTCATCTTAAACAGCTGCCTCGCAAGCCAGATGTGGATACTTCCACCGAGCTGGATGCTGTGCAGCTCAAGGAGCTCAATGATTGCCATGCGTCGTATCGCCTCAAGTATTACTATCACTACCAGGTTCGGTTCGGGTAGTCTTGCAGTTAATTGTTACCACTCCCTCTGTCCCATTATATAAACAACACTTTTGATACTATACTAGTGTCAAAATTGCTCTTATATTATGGGACGGAGACCTACTTGTTATGTGCTGCGTGTGCTAGTTTGGTGACGCACAGTCAATTTAATCTGATGACTGGTCTCATTGTCTATAGCTGTCACAACATGTGCCTGAGGATAAGCTTTGCTATGATAAATTGAAGGAGAACTACCCCGCTGGCCATCGTCCTATGGGGCAAAGATCATTTATGTGCTTGGAGGAAGATGGCGAATTAGATTGGTCCTTCCACCTTGATTACTGCAAACTTGCTGGCCTGGAGGACTACCAACGGCTGGTCCCTCGAAACTATGTACGTATATCTTCTTTATGGGCAAGTTTTATGCATCTGGTTATGTTTTGTTGATCTTGTACGATAAACTAGCTAGTGTTTAAGCTCCGACGCCAGCAACCAAAACAACAATACTTTTGGTAGATCAAAATCTTTATACGGTGATGTTGTTATTAAACCTTGTAAAAGGTTAAAAAAAATCAGTTTCAGTATTCTAGACCTTGTAAAAGATAAAGAAAAATGGCAGTTTCAGTATTTTTTTCCTGTCATATTATTGAGATACTCATATCCTTTTAGACCAATTCACACACATATTCATGCCAGCAGTAGCTGTATGTTTTAATTATTGTTACCTTGAATGAAGTGTTCCATAACGTCATCATAATTTAAATTATAAGCCAGAAAAACAATCATCAGTTTTTATCATAAACCATACAGAGGACAATCTTGTTCTCACCTTGTTGCCTTTTATGTGTTTCCTACGTTATCGTGTTAATAATAAAATAGTGACAGTGTTCCTAGTTCCCTCCCTTCTATCAAGGATGGCTAGACTATATTATTTCCTTTAGATGACCTTTTGGCAAATGTATCTGAATTTATAAAATTGTCAAGTAAAATTATTTGAGTTATCCCATTGTTTTCCATTCTTTATTTTCTATTGTCGGCTTCCTCTCTAATGCTTTTTTATTTAGGGTGGTTTTGAGTATGCCAATTGGGATGAGTACCACAAGGATTGTCATAGCTATGAGATTGAACAAGGATATGTCAAATATTGTGAAGCATTGCCCAATAAACTTAAGGTAGTATTGTGAAGCATTGTCCAATAAAGTTAATCAAATGTGGATTAATGTTTGTACTGATAATGCCGTTTGTCTCGGTCTCGCGACAGTGGATTGAAGCTTATGTGCTAAATAAGCCTCCATCTCTTATGGTAAGTTTGTCTATACAAAAACACTTGGAGTGAACACTATATATGTCAATATACATACTTTAGCACCATCATAATTTATCTTCTATTTTAGTGGGGAAAGATTTTGACCAGAGGAACTTACCAAGCAATCAAGATCGCTACTGACTTCTCAGAGATATATGAGGGCTTAGCCTTTTCTGGCTTCTACGTAGGGTCTCTCGTACACATATTATTTTCATTTAGGTGTTTTGTATTTAACAATTGCACTTTTTTTAATTCAGGAGTGGTTAGATAGCATGGGGTTTGATGTGTGTTGCTACAACGAGTTTGATGGTCTCTATTACGAGATTTGGCAAAGGTACACAGTGGAGGTTAGTACTGAACAACCAAGCAAGGATTGAATGATTATAACTCTTGTTTTTGATGCTTTGTGATGCATTTTCCTTTTCTCCCTTGAACAATTTTCAGAAGAATTTCAGAGATGCTTTGTATGAAGTCTATGAACTTAACATGTTCCCGTTACGCCATGAAAGAATGAGACGTGCACTGGAGAATGACACATTCTCCTCCGACTTGGAAGAGGAGGTAAAATATTTTCCTTTTACAGATGGTTTCCAAATTCACATGATATTCATGATTATATGTGTTTTGTATGCTCATCTCTTTCATACTTCTCCTTCCCAGTTTCTTGCTTGCACAGCTTGCCTCGAGGAAGTAAGTGTCGTTATGTTTGTCTCATACTCTTACGTCATGTTTGGATGCAAAGTGTTTTCTAGGTTTTTTTTTCTGAATTTCAAGACTATGAAAAGAACTAATTTGAGGTGTTTGGACCTAGTAAATACCATAGTCTTACAAACTGCTGTATTCCCAATAATAATTTTGGAGTTTTAAAAGTCTATTCCCATCCTGTTTTCTCTAAATAGAGAAACGATTGCACGGGGTGTTTTAGTTATTGTCACTACTCTGATTTTACGTCTATAATTTGGATCTTTGGCATCATCCACCAGGCAGTCAGCTACCAGTGTTACAACATATGTTGCTTTCAAACTATGTCACATAGTAGAGAATGTATAAGTATAGATCTGATGTGTTAGTTTATATACTGAGCCAATTAACCAAACAATTGTCGTTTAACATGCACCTGCATGCCCATCGTCAAACGCTTCATTTAATTTGTACACTATTTTTTATGATAGCTATAGAATGCAAAATAAGAAAACAAAAACTTCAGTAAATACTGCCAGAGTCAAACGCTTCATTTAATTTGTACGCTATTTCTTACCTACGACCCAAAGTACTATGATTTTCCAATAGTGTAGGTTTTCAAAATACTCGGCATTCAAACAGAGCCTAGATCAAAACCATCGAAACATTGTTCTTGTATCTGATGCTATACCTGACCATAGTTTGCAGAGGACAAAAGCCTGATTACAGAGGATAAAGCCCGGGAGTTGATTGCAGAGGCACTTAGAAAGGAGGTACTTTATTATAAACTGCATCTGCATGTCTGTTTCAAGTTTCGACTATAGTTTACTCAAGTGACATTCCTTTTTTTCCAGACGCAGAAACTGAAGTTCTATGAGGATTATTGTAGGAAGAAGATAGATATTGCTCAAGCCATTGGATTAATTTCCAGCATACCATCTTAACTGTTGATCTTCCTGATTCACAGCATTTCATTTGTACATATGCAGCCTAACTGCCACTATTATATATACTAAGTAATTGTCACATGCCATGCACATATACCCGCTCTGTTCCTAAATACTTGTTGGGGAACAAGTATTGTGGTACAGAGGGAGTAGAATTCAAGGAATGTAACTTAAAAAGTTGGATATTTTCTTCATTCTCCTGTTTTCTTGGTGATTACTCTTTCTTAGCTACATATCTCCTCAAACACGTCATGGCAGTTCGTCATATGATAACCGGACTGCATCTTGACACTGTACTTCATAAGCGCTACAAGAGTGTTCAGCTTCTGTTGGGCACTTACACGAGCATAGTGATCAAAAGCTCCTCCAAGCAAAGGACCTAGAGCTTGAATCCAACTGCATTGACAAATCACAGGGCCTCCTCCAAGCAAAGGACCTAGAGCTTGAATCCAACTGCATTGACAAATCACAGGGCCTCCTCCAAGCAAAGGACCTAGAGCTTGAATCCAACTGCATCGACAAATCACAGGGCCGTTCATTACTTTATTGCAGCCAACAAACTTGCCCGGCACATAGCAGCAAAACCAATGGTATAAATCTTTCTTTTTTCACCACCGGGAATAAAGGAAAAATGAAATATTGACCTCACATACCTCATCAAGCCTCTCTTTTGGATAACAGGTATGTTCTGCATAAAAAGAGAAAAAATGATGTTATAACAAGTTAAATGTAGAAAGAATCAGTATATGTATGAGATGTTAGATCTTAGAAGAATTACTTCTCTCTGTCAGGCATCATACCGACCATCTCAAAACATGCTTTTCTATTTCTCTGTTGAAGGACCTTGTCAACGCAAAGATGTCTACTCTGTAAAAAGCATTAACTAGTTACCATCCATATATGTTATCAGAATTTTTTAACTGTGTGTTATAAGAATTGTTGTACAGCAAAACTTGCCTGAACAACAGGTAGCTCAAATTCGTGGCTGTATAGCCCACTGCAGAAAGAGCAAAATGATGTCTTCTTAGATCCGTCATATGCATGCTTGTTGTGGAGCGCGCGATGCTCATTCATGTCTTGAAGAAGACCAGAATATGGATCAGCATCCCAAGGTATAGTACACAGAGTAGATGAAGCTTCAACGTCGTCTCTGAAATCTGATCTCCTCAAGGCGAAAGGAAGATCAGATACGAAAAACCTTTTCCTCTCATAAGGGCCCCAAAAGAAGCTGTGCTTCTTGATGTCTTTCATAACAGTAGCCAGGTCCCGTCTACAAAACAAACACCTATCAATACTAAGTGGTAAAAAATTAACAAATCTGGCAAAATGAACGAGATAATTACAGTGAAACTTCTTTCAGCTTCTTTGAAAGGTCAGTAACCAGACAGCAGTCCAAAGGTACCCGTCCTGCACTACTACACTCTTCAGCTATATTGCAGATCTCATCAAGAGCACCAGCAATATCCCAAACATCCTCTAACTGGCATTGGAGCGGTTCTGCACCTGAAATAAGTAATAAATTTCATAGATTTAGCTGCAGCTCTCAGGTTTCTTCATTATATTTAATATGATATAAGCAGATCATATACATGCACATATACTAGTTTGGATCTGGGATGGACATGCACACGTACTGTTGCAGCGAAATGGGTTGGCGGGCCACTATAGCCGGCGATAGCGGCTGTAGAGTTTTTAGGAGCCAGCCGTTAAATGAGTTAGCCCGCGATTTTAAAGTTTGATTCTAACACCTATGAATGAATTTCACTCTGAATATTTCTGATCCGAACCAACTGAAAGTACGCGTGCAATTCCAAGATTCCATGGCCAAGCTACTTTACGACAATGACAACAACAAAGCCTTTTGTCCCAAGCAAGTTGTCTTGTAAGGTGCAAACTCAATCAAATGACCCAAAAGGAAAATAAAATAACGCCCTCTGTTTTTCCACCAGTTAATACATTACAGCAAAATAAATTCAGTTAAGCATAAATTAGTTACCTTCTTTCACTCTAAAATTGGTAAGCTTTACTATAGGCTTCCCAGATTCCATGTGATAATATGTATTTTCGAGAGAAAAGTTACCATGGTACTTTCCATCAAGTCTCAATTGTCTCATACCATCAAATATTTGCCTGAAAAACATTACCTAAATATGTAAGACGCTTATGAAACATGAGCTGGAAGCATAGGTAGATGAAATTGGACTTACTCCACAATTATTTGCAATTGATTTGAAGGAACTATCCATGGAGGAGGACATGTGGGGTTGCCAAGATTGGATTTCATTCTTCTGAGAAAATCAATCAACTTGCCTGTGTATGGCTCGGTCCAAACCACAAGATGAGCGCCCTCTGCATTGACCGTCTTCAATTTCAGGATATTCTTATGAGCACATGTCATCATCAAAGACAAACAATGTAACTCATCTGGACTCTTCAGATCCATGACCACTTTAGGGAACCTCTGTTGTGCAATATCATAACTCAGCCCTGAAGGCATCTTCAAGAAGCTTTCAGCTAACATTGTGCTTGCATAATGGCAAGGGCTCATCAGTTGATATAGAAGTGTATGGACCACCTACAAATTTCACAAATTTCACAACTTGTCAACTATGGATACTGCCCATGAATCTACTTGTACTACACGTTTGACTCCGCTAATCATGAAGATATTTGTACCTGTTTGGTCTTATCTTCCATTATGCTCTGCCCTTTGTGAACCAAAGACTGTTGTTTAGATGCTGATCTATGAATCAAATAAACAAGCAGAAAAAATGGATCAATTACATAATTAGAGTAACAAAGAAAGGATGAAGGTGTGGTGATTGAAGTGGCCAACAATAAGAAAGCTCACCCAACAAAAAGGATGGAGTTATAGTGATTGAAGTGGCAGTACAGAATGAAAGAAAGAAGCACGACATATCAAATAAATAACTATGTACTACCTCGATTCCAAAATACAAGACTTTTTAGTAGGCTAAACGCTTACCAAAACGTCTTATATATTGGAATGGAGGTAGTAGAACGCATGGATGAAACGAAGTGTGAATACAACAAAGGCCGGTCAAACTGCGGCTGCAGCTAGCAGCACTTGAAGGAACCTCCGGATTTACCGATGCAAGGCCAAGGTGTCTGATATCTCCAAACGGCAACATGACACATGGCACATGCTGCGCCGGAAACAGCAGAACGCATAGAATCTTTACATACCATCGTACAATCATAGTTATAATCTGGAATGCACGGATACTTCACTGACCTCACGTATACGTATCGGGATGCCGTATCCGATACTAAGAAAACAGTTGTGCATATCATGTCCATACGAGATTGCAAAATAGTAAGAAGCACTAGGAAATTAAACACACGCACACAGTGTTTGAAGAATCCGGAACGAGGCAAGAGGAATCAATAAACAATCCTTGCCCGAAAGACAAACCAGTCAGAAAAGGGAGGACTTACACCTTGAGGCAGCCGAGCAAGCACACCAGAAAAATTAAAAAGCAAGCCTTGGGATCCTTGCAGCCCTGGAAAGCAAAGGAAACCATTACAAAAAGTAAGTCACGTGCCGAACACATACACACAAGCAAGTAGGGACAGCACGGAGCGAAGATAGCCCACCTGAATATCGAGTCACTGTCTAGCGAAAGAGGAAGAAGCGCAAGATACCAATCTTAGAGTTAAAGGAGCACCTTAGCCCTGCACGATAAGACAAGAAAAGGGATCATCCAACAGAAGAACTGGATAGGTGAAACAATGCCAAGAAAAATAGCAGTTGAGTAAGTACAAGCACAGAGGAGAAGACAGCAAGATCCTCGCAATTCTGAAGAGCAAAGGAAATCGTTGCAAAGAGAAAATCACATGCGGAATAACTTACACAGAAGGAAGTTGAGTATGCAAGACTGCAAGTCACGGTCTCGCAAAAGGGAAGGTTAACACATAGCTCACGAGCATTTCATGGAGGTAAGCTACAACGGAGACGAGGTGAAGAAAAACAAACACGTTAGATTACGGTCATTTCATCGACCATTGACATGCTCGTCAAGGGAAGAAGGGCGTCGTCGACCATCTGAATTTAGGAAAAGCAACTCACAGAATGATCAAGCTTCAAGCAGCACCAGCAGCAGCAGCAGCTGAAGGACTCCACAGCAGGCCAAGATGAAGGATCAGCCGGCAAAAAGGCCCTGGAAAGCAAAGGGAACGGAACCATTGTAAAGAGTAAGTAAATCACGTGCCGAACACATACACGCGAGCGCGCGCGCATACACACAGCTACACAATCAAGTAGGTGCAGCAAAGTGCACCTGAATATTGAGTCACGGTCTCGAAAAAGGTGGTGATACTGATATCCAAAGGTCAGAGGTTGTGACAGGACGTAAGCTACCTAGGAAACAGGGCAACGAAGAAACACACGTTAACTCACGGGCATTTCATCAAACAGTACATGTGCAGTGAAAAACTTAGTCGGTCACCTGTGTTGAGCAAGAAGACAAGTGGGTGAATGAGCAAGCAGGAGCACCGGTATCCCTGCACGGCAAAAGCACACCAGTGAGAACCCAGATAAGAAAAACACGTGCCCCGAGCAGAGTTGGTCTGCGGCACCCAACGGACACCCGGTCGGCGGGCAGCTCAAGGTGCTCAACCGCATGTGCTCCACCATGAGCCTCGCTGCGGCAAGCACTGCCGCTCCCTCGAGGCGCTCCGTGGTCACCTCGGCTTGGGCGCCTTGCTGCCCTCCAAGCCCGCCTGCGCCACCGCCTTCCAAGCACAAGCACAGACAGACGGAGCAAACCCTAGAGTCGAGTCGAGGCAAGTGGTCGCAGGAAGGAATACGTACTACGTAGTCATCATGGAGTTGGGAAAGGGGAAGGTGAGCTCACCGGCAATTCGTCGAACAGATCAAGAGCGGCTTGGAGCACCGAGGAATAAGACGGAGAGAGGGAGCAACCCCGGACCCGGAGGCGGAGCAAGTAGCAGCACGGGTAGGTAGCCCTGCACGGCAAGGAGATGAGCCGGCGAAGGAATCCGATAGGGGAGAAAAGCAAAAGGGACGCGGATCAAGCCGGCCGGCGACGGGAGGAAGCAGCAAAACCTCGCCGCCTCGTGCTCAAGCCTGAATTACGCCGCAATGTGGAGGAAGAGGAAGAAGAAGAAGAAGATGGATTCGCGTGAGGGGGCTTGGGAGACAAGGAAGGAAGCCGCCGCTCCGCTCCGCCGCTCCCGTCCCCTCTCCTCTGCTCTCTGCACAGCGTGGGTTATCCTCTTCTTCTTTCTCAGCGGGCAAGGCCGAAGGTGGCGGCCCACGCTCCAGTCTGGGCCTACAAAAAAACAATGTGAGGACACACGAGCACTCAGCCCAGATCCTATTAGCCACTTTTGCTTTTTTCTCTTTTTGAGGAAAAATAGGAATTTCTGCGTTTTTTTAGGCGTATTAGGAAATTTTTTTATTTTCTTTTTAATTTGAATTCGTTAACTTTTTTAAATACAAAAAAAATCAAATTTGTGAAAGAAACGTTTAAAATCAACGGGTCAATCACTCGTTAGCATGGTTGCGTCAACAAATCAAACCAAATCCCAAAAAAGTAAATCAAACCAATGCCTAGGGCTACCCAAGGGAGCCAAGTGATCTAGTTCGTGGTCCGGCCCACACGACGATACATTGAGCACCAGTTGTCTTCAGAGGCGCTAAAGGCGCATAATAGGAAATCTCAGCCTCCTCTCGGGCGAGGAGTCGTGCCTCCTGCTCGATCAACTAATAAGCACCAACGCCGCCCATAAGTATGTCTACCTCTCTATGACCCCCCCCCCCTCCCCTGGGGAACTCCGAACATGTGTCGTGCTCGGGGGCTTCCTGTGTTTGGCTAGAGCGGGAAGGAGATAGGTAGCCTACATCGGGAAACGAGTAGAGCAGGGTCACGCCAGGCAATGTGGAGCCCTTCCCCTGAGGGGTGGGCACGTTGTCGGAGTTAAATCATGCGGATCTCAGCTAGGGGGGCCTAACTAGTGATCTTGGTACAATGGTGATAAGACAGAGAAGGGACACGATGTTTACCCGGGTTCAAGCTCTCTCGAAAAGGTAAAAACCTACATCCTTCTTTGTTCTATTGATTGTGGTTGGGGTACATTTTTTCGAAAAGGGACGCTTTATTACTTAAGAAGTTAAGGTGGATGGGGTACATAATACATGTTGATCTACCTCGATATCGTATGTGTATGAATCTGTCTCAATATGAGATCACGTATGGACTAGCCTAGCCTCGGTTTATATAATGTACTCGAGGCATGGGATAATATAAGTCCTAGTCGGCTACATCGGTCGAGAGGAGTCCTTGCATTGTCTTGTATGTCAAGTCTTGTGGCATCTTTCTTAGATGAGTCGCGAACAGCCCAGGATGAAACCACCACGGAGTTCCTTGGCTCGGCCCTCCTGACCGGGGAGAGGACATGATGAGTATCCCCTAGTCCAACACACCATCACACGCACATATGAAAGAAAACACAATAAAGGAAGCATCGATCACTTATCAACTGCTTGGGGACAGGAAATTCCAATGACCTGACAATAATGAAAATAAATTGGTTCATTTGATGGATGTCGAGAACCAATGTGCTCTCAAACGGAGTATTCTTGCCTACCTGGACACCATATGTTGAACACGGTGTTTTTTGGGATATTTTTAAAGACCCCAACTTTAGCTAAAAGGTGGGCATGTACATTGTAGGCATCCATGTCCGGTTTGAAGGAAAACATATTTGATATTATAATTCAAACAGATACTTAAAACAAACATAAGTAATGAATATTTGAATAAAAAACAATTAAAAATCATAATTCAATATTTCAGACAAAAATTCAAAGTTTTTAACTGATTTCGAAAAGAATAATAAAATTCAAAAAGGAACAAAATGAATTAACAAAAGAAGAAGAGATAGAAAAGAAAAAAATGCTCAAGCCTTGACGCAACTAGGCGAAGGCATCACTCTCGTCGGGCACTTGTCGGTCCAGCTCGAGCGCTTGCGGGTTTTTATAAAGTACATCAACTTTAAAAATAGTAAAATTCAAAATGGAGCAAAATGAATTAACAAAAGAAGAAGAGATAGAAAAGAAAAAAAAACTCTAGCCTTGGCGCAACTAGGCAAAGGCATCACTCTCGTCGGGCACTTCTCGGTCCAGCCCAAGCGCTTGCGGGTTTCTAAAAAGTACATCAGTTTTAAAATTTTAAAAATACAAAATATGTTTGTGTTTTGTCATAAATTCGAAAAATGGTCGAACTTTCAGAAAGAATCAAATTTTTCAAGAAATGTTCATGTATTTCAAGAACTGTTCGGGTATTTCAGTTTTTTTTTCATAAATTTTTAAAAATGCATTTAGAAATTGTTTGGGTTTTCCCAAAAATTCGAGTTTTTGTAACAATTGTTTGGATTTTAAAATTTTGGTTCATAAATTCATAACATGTTCTAATTTTCATAAATGTTTGGGTTTATCAAGAATTGTTCACAATGTCAAAAAATATGCCCAATTTAAAATTTCTCACAAACTCAAACTCGAACGATTTTTGAACCTGCTAACAATAGATTTTGAATTTATGCACTTTTTGAAAAGTGGAACTTATTTCAAAAATTGAATTCTTTTTTAATATGTTTATAATTTTAGAAATTGCAAAGATTTTCGAAGAAAAATGGATTTAGAAAAATCTGTACAATTTTGAATTTCCCGAACATTTTTTGTTGAAATGCGAACAATTTTTTACATTTGCAAACAGCTTGATATAAAATGCTAACAATTTCTGAAACCTCCGTTTCAGAAAAAAGAAACATGAAAGAAAAATAAAAACGAAAAACTAATACAGAAACAAACAGGAAGAATGTGTTAAATTTTTTGAAAACAATGTTTTTGATGTGCTCGTGGCTGCTGGATCTTATGATACTCTCTTCGTTCACTTTTGTAAGACGTATTAGACATTTATAAGACGACACTCAAAAGTCAAAACAATTCATTTTTAGCTGTCTAAAGTGTTTTACAAAAGTTTCCTAAATTCCAAAGAAGCTTGGTAGTTCGTCCGGCTAACAATCAAGCACTCACAAGTGGGTGGTGCATGGTTTGACTCCTTGCACCGGCGACTCTTGCCGTCATCATACTGGAGCTTTTCTTGGTGCTTCGGCGATGGTCGTAGATGATCTAACTAGGCCCTGTTCGGTAACACTCCACTCCTCCAAATTCTCAACTCTGCTCCTCACTCCTCAACTCTTAACTCCGGCAGCACATTTCAGAATTTGAAGATATGTTCGGCTATCAACTCCAACTCCTCAAAACAAGTTTCAGAAAACAAAATGCCCATCCATAACCGGCTGGGACAGGTGCTTTCGAGTTGGCTTGCTGATGCGATGTGCTCAGCTTGCCGGACGTGTAGAAGAAACGGAGCTGATGCAATGTCCTCAGCTTGCCGGACGTGTAGAAGAAACAGACGTCTAGGGGCTTGGCGAAGAACTGGATTGAGGAGGCTCCGGGAAGCCGGACGTGGAGGATGACGAGGATGGCCCGCAGCGTCGATGACGTCCGTCAGCATCGCTGATGTCTGTGTAAGACGATGAGGACGGCCGGCAGCGTAGGTGATGTCCGTGTAAGACGATGATGACGGCCCGCAGCGTCGTTGACGTCCGTGTAAGACGACGAGGACGGCCGGCAGCGTCGGTGATGGTCGGCCGAGTCAGTGCGTGTAAGGCCACGGTGATGACTGGCGGTGTTGAAGCACGACCAAAGCGAGGGCGGCGGGGCGTTGGGACGGCAACGTTGCGCGTGCGGTGGCAGCTAGCTTCAGGGCGGTGTGAAGTGTGAACCGGGGCTGAGCGAGGTCGGGGACGAGACTCTGTTTTCTCAATCGGTAGTTCTTACGCGGAGCCACGGAGGAGTTCGCGGAGCATCACGTTTGCTGCTCCAGGAAAATGCACTGCATGCCGCTCCACTCCGAGATATGAAACTCGCGGAGTCGTGGTGTTCGGCGCCGCTCAGCCCGCTCCCAGAGCGGAGTTGCAGAGCGGAGGACTGCCGAACAGGTTCTAACCCAGATGTGCTTGAAGCTATGGCATGCAGCCAAGGGTTGTCATTAGCGCTCGATTTAAATCTTCATAAGGTCCTGATTGCTACATATTGTATTGCCACTATTAAGTGCATTGGAGAAGCTTACTTAGGCCCAAGCAAAGTGATTGTGGAGGAGATCAAGACGAAGTTGCAGATGTTCCCATCCGGAGAGGTAGTCCATGAGAGCGGCGATTTTAATCAAGAAGCATATATATGTGCTCGCAAAGTTTCTACTAGTTTGGCCGGTTGTAAGTGGACGGGAGTATTTGGCTGCATACACGTCTATTACATCATCATTTATTCTTTTTTTTTGGAAATTCTGACCTATTCATTCTCAATCATGATAGTACAACGAATATAAAAAATAAAAAAAATACATCAAAATCCATAGACCACCTAATGACGATTACAAACGCTGAAGCGAGCCGAAGTCACGCCACCGTCATCGCCCCTCCATCAACGAAATCGGGCACAACTTGTTGTAGTACACAGTCCAACGATGCTGGACACACCCATCATTTATTTATTTGCTTCCTTTGTGCAATATCTAAGATGGCAAGGCTATGGACGATGACGTGTGCAATCGAGACACGTGTGCAATCTAGTACCCTCAAACCCTCAAATCTTTAAAAATAACTGTTTTTTTACAGTTTGCGAGCAAAAAAACGCGTAGACTAGAACCCCTTAACCCTCAAATCCTTCAAAAAAATTGAGGATCCAACCCTCAAACCCTCCGGACCTGTAGAAGTGAGGGTTGGGGAGCGAAATCTACCCCAACCCTCACTTCGATCCATCCTAGCGCGAGAGGTAAATTTCCCATCCCAACTCCCTCCCTGTAACGACTAAAATGCGGTCATTTCCGATCTGGGGATCGAGGCCCCGAATTGGAAAGGAGCGCATCTAAGCGTCTCGCAAACAAGGTATCATAGCACATACATAATAATAACAGATTGACAATCAGGGGTTCAATTGTCATCTCATAAATATATCAGAGTACGTCACGCATACAATCAAAGTAGTTCCGCTACGGACTACAAAACAAGGGAAATGGCTATGCTACCCTGCCTGCTGGCCCACGATCACGACCACGCCTCAATCTTCTGGATAGTTCACGTACACGCGGTCGTTCTCCTCGTCGTACTGCCACGCCAGCTGCGCGCCGTCGGGATCACCTGTCTCTAGGGTACTTGACCTGTTGGTGTTGTGAAGGAATCTGTGAGCCACGAGGACTCGGCAATCTATGACCTCGGTGCCAGAACTAGTCAAGTTATTAGGTTGGATAGGTGGAGTAGTTAGGTTGCAGCATCCTAAGCTTGATTTGGTGGCTAACTTACGTAGAACTTGTATGAAGGTGATCTATACTAGCGGTCGGTCATACTTGATCACTAAGTGATCCTGAACACCTACCTACGTCAATCATAACCCCACTGTGTTCCCGGTCGAAGAGAGATCTTCGAGGGGACAGTCACGATTACGCACACAGTTGGCAATTTTATTAGCTTATGTTTAAGTTATCTAATACCGGATGTTAACAAAATATCCCAAGTTGCCACATAACCGCGGGCACGGCTTTCCGAAAGATTTAACCCTGCAGGGGTGCTCCAACTAGTCCATCACAAACGTACACGGGCCGTAAAGTAATCCTCTATCACGAATCTCGTGATCTCGTCGGATTCCTTAAAGGAAAACCTCAACTCTGGGGAGAACCAAAGCTTCACTGGGATTCCTATACGCAAGATATATCGCTAAGGTAAGACAAGACTAGAAGGACCTCCCAACGTGTCGACGACCCTGATAAGAGCCGCGTATCTCAGTCTCAGGACACGCCGGATGAGCGACGGTTACCACGCCAAAACACCGAGTTGCCCCGGGGAGCGTAATAAGCTGCTCTGGGTTGGACCAACACTCATGAGGAGCACTGGCCCGGGTTGTTGATTAAATTCCTCGGGGTAGCTATTCCCTATGCAGATTATTATTAAGTGATTAGCAAATTAACACCAATGTTGGGTCCTGCCGGACAAGTCTTAACACTACGCGATTTATCAAGGGGGTCCCCATAACAACCCCGAACGTGTTAGGAGCGATCAATATGGAATCAAACACCGGTAGCCGGTAACTATGGCGGCAATAACGGAACAGAGCACCCGGCAAAAGGCTAGGCCTTCCGTTATTTACCAAGTATATAGGTGCATTAATTAAATAACAAAATTAAGATAATGATATCAAGCTCATGTTATCACATGAGACAAAGCACCTGCATCTAGCAACGCTAACATTAGTAGCTGAGCAAAGCCTACTTAGCCATTCAAGTTTGCTAGGAAGGGATCAGTGTTTGGTTTCATGGCATATCAAGAGGCAAATATTTCAGTGGTAGGCAGCGATCATATGACAAGGAAATGTAATATAGCATAACAAGTCTAGAGATGGAATCAAGGTCATATCATCTTGTCTGTGATATCCTCAGCTTGGAATGGTTCTTGTTCGTCCTGCACGTACTCTCCCGAATCCACGTACTCGTTCTCTGATCCCGGTGCTACCCAACATAAGAATAACATCCAATGAACAACAGCACCTCAAGATGCAACAATCACATGATGCATGAGATGAATATGAGCATGCATCGCTATTTCTATCACTAGCACATGCATGAGAAGCAAATACATGTTCCTGGACAGAACTGCATCCTAAGCTATTTTGACATGCATGAGGATGACATTATCATATGCGTCTCGAGAAAAGAAGCAAAAGCATATAAAGAACATAACAATCGGAGCTATGGATCAACGGGAATCAACAAAACAAGATATGAAGCCCTACGTGTCAAAATCATCACCACACTCTCAAATGGCACAACTCTGGTATTCCCAGGTTGCCAAGACATAAAAAAAACCAACATGGATGGGGTGGAGCAAAGAAGAACACCACATCATCAACTAAGCACTCACAAACATCAAAATGGCAAAACTACACAATCTGCCATAAACTGCATCATAGCACTTTGTGAGCTACATGCAAAGCACCTACAGCCACCCCAAACATGACAAATAATATATGTGGTTGTAGCTATCCAAGAGTAATACAAGCACAAGCAAGAATCACACACAAAGGAATTAAACACAGAAAGTTACAAGGCTGTAAACTTGCCCAAAAAATATCAGATTTCAGAGACTTAGTGAAAATTCCAGATTCTCACTATCTGCCTATGCTCTGAAGCATTTTGACAGCAGCCAAAACAATATCTACAGGACTCCAAATGGAATGAAATTTTACAGGGAGCTAGACAAACATATCAGCTCCAACTTTCCAGTTGAAAGCTAAGGCTAGATCGCAACATATTGACGTGCACAACCTCATCAACAGGAGAAGAAAATATAAACAGATTCTGAGACTTAGTGAAAATCTCGGATTTTCACTAATCTAGAATTTCAGCCACATGCCTCCTTTGGATGGGCACAACTTGCACATATGGATTCCAAAACATGAAATAAAACCAACATGTGGTAGAGGGGGTCACCCTCTTCTACCACAACCAAGAATCAAACACAAAGGCTCACCACAACTCATGGAACCAAGCTCTAAACATAGAAGAAAAATGAAATATGTCATCTCCAGAAATGTTCCAATGGAAAAAACTAAGTTCACCAATGGATTCCTTGGGAGATTCTACCCCAAAATCATATATAATATGTATGCACTTACTTGGAGCAAGTGACCAGAAACTAGGAAGGAAGAAACTACAAGAAATCATACATAGTGAATAGTGCAACATTTCATGTGCATTTCACTAGATCAACTCCTACATGGATACTTGTTCATGTGCATAATTACAATAGTGACATGAGGGTTTTGACCCCATGTATGCGTCATAGCACATCGACACCAAGCTCATCTACCAAACTATCCACACACCACAAGACATCATGCCCACTCACATATGGTCATGTGAAGGTGCATAGTGATTGCAAAGGTGGGGAAGTTCCACACACACACACATCTACTCCACATCATCCACTACAACAACATGCTCTTGATCAACACAAACATGTAAGGCATCTACATAGTAACATGGACATGGAAGAATATTACCACATACACTCCCATTAGGTGCCACATGAGCCAAGCCCATGTGTGTGGTTCACACATACACACACCACAACTCATGCAACTAAAACTACTAGCACAAGACACCCAACATAGATATGAACACCATCTAGCATATACAACAAGCACCACATGCTCTCTTAGGATGTGTGCCTACACACACATACACACAACCTACACTATGCCCATGAATCCACAAGCACACATATACACAAAGTTCAACTCCTTACATGGGCAACTACACACAACCAACAAGCTAGTATGCAAATCATGTTGTTGTGAGGGCAGCTTAAATCAGCCTCATGGTGTGTTGCACACCACAGCAACAATCACTCAAAGCAGGAAGCACAACACACGAATAATTGCACAGCAAGAAGAAAAAATAAATAAATGGAGGAGGTAGGGGTCGAACCCTGTACCTCTCGTACACAAAATGCACCTCTACCACCCTGCTACCGAGGCCGTGTCTGACAGAACAAAGGCATCTCAGTAGTCAAGCTGCTCTGTTGCGCTCTCCACTGTCAGAAGTAAAAATGCAAAAGGAAGGGGGGGGTTGCTTCCCTTGGGACTCGAACCCACCACCTCATGAGAACAAATACATACAACTACCACTGCGCTACGGAACGACGTCTGACAGAGGGGAGGACTATAGCTAGGTAAACTAACACGAGCACCCATTCCCTACTCTGCACGCCGGCGACAGGGAGGACGCCG
Organism: Hordeum vulgare subsp. vulgare; assembly: GCF_904849725.1. Lineage (NCBI taxonomy): Eukaryota > Viridiplantae > Streptophyta > Magnoliopsida > Poales > Poaceae > Hordeum > Hordeum vulgare. The sequence continues at coordinate 409,085,667 of NC_058523.1, forward strand.
AGGCAGATCCTGCTACTGCTGCGCCCATGAGAGGGCACCACTACCTTGGTTGATGGGCTGACGCTACGAGGGGGAGGATGCCCCTACACTGCAACACGCAACACGAGAGCGCCCACACATGTAAGCACACATCTACTGCACCTGATGCACCTGCTGCCGTTCTGCACTTGAGTCGCTGGATCGGAGTCATGGGGAATCGGTGGAGGAGGAGAGGTCGTACAGTGGCTGACGTCGAGAGGAGGAAGAGAGGGTCGCGCAGGTGGGCTGCTGTCGCGAGGGAGAGGAGGAGTTGGGCCTCTCTGAGTGGGAGGAAGCCCACCAGAGCGACAAATAGAGAAAAGCATGCCCTGGGACTTTCCTATTTACAGAAAAGGGCAAAAAAGAGAAAATAAAACCAGCAAACTACTAGAGATAAATTCAAAGCAAAAAATGCCCCTGGACCTGAAAATAAATAATCTATTTAAATAAAATACAAAAGGAATTTATGGGGCAATTAAATAAATACAAAACAGCAATTGTAATATCTGTTTTGTGATTTATTGCACCTTTAGGACACTCTCAAAACACCAAATCTTGCACCCCAATATCTCCACAACCTCCCCTAATAATAAAGCGCGCAGCGCTTCCGTCGTCCGTCGTCGGTCATTTTGCAGAAAAACCCTCGCAGTTTCAGGTAATTAACCCGCAGTCCAATTTTAAGTCAGAACGAACCGTTTTTTGTCATTTTGCACAAAAGCCCTCATAGTTTTAGATAATCAACCCGCGGTCCATCTTGTAGTCAGAGCCGAACCGTTTTTTTCATTTTTCAAAAAACTCCGTGATGTTTCAGGTAATCAACCTGTCATCCCTATTTAAGTCAGCCGAAACGTTTTTTTGTTTTAACAAAAAAACCCTCACTTTTCAGTTAATCAATCCATATTTTATCTAAAACAAAATTATCCATATCTTCTAAACAGTAACTCCGATTTTAACATGTTATATATGAATTTTGATTGAAAAAATGTGTAGAATCTAAATAGGATGTTATTTTTAGCTGTTGAATACTTCTTAAATATTATTTTTGGTGCAAACTTAATCTGTAGTGCATGATCCTTTTTTCTCTCTTTTCGGCGACCATACGAATTGCAATAAATATCCATTAAATTAAAACTAAATTGAGAGGAAAGAAAACATCGTTAACCACACATGCACACCTTTGGAAAATCTCGTGAGGAGAAACAACATATTTCTCATCTTGTTCCGAGTGATTGTACATTCAAACGCGTTTTCGTTGTGTGAGCACTCAGGCCATCGCCGGCAACACAAATGTGATGCCATATGAAAATATATTGCGTTCAAAGCGTGTGTTATTTTCTCTTCCGTTGCAACGCACGGTTTTTTTTGCTAGTAAATACTAAACAAAGGACATTTTAAATCAGGTTAGGAGCAAGTGGAATTTTGAACTTGAGATAAAAAGAGAGAAAAGGGATTTGAAACAATATCAAGCCACCACACCACATCATACATCACATGTTCCCCCCTCACATGAAATCACAATGACCACATCTAACAAGATCACATGCAACCACAATATGACATGGCAAGACAATATATGGCAAACAAACAAGGAAGGTTAATGGAGCCACATGAAATCATATGACCACATTGCTACAACAAGAACACATGGCATGAAACAATATGGTATGCATGCATGCAATGGAAGAGAAATTAATAAGGTGACATCACATGAAATAATGAGCATGGGATCTCTAAAGCATTGGCAAGGTGGTCCCACATGGAGTAGGTTCCAAATAGGGAAGGTTTACACTTGGGGCATTACAAATTCTCCCACACTACAAAAAAGATCTCGCCCCGAGATCTATGCCTGAAAGAATTCCGGAAATTCAGAACGGAGGTGGTCCTCGCGTTCCCACGTAGCCTCTTTATCGGAATGGTGTGACCACTGCACTTTGAGAAATTTGACGGACTTGTTACGGGTCTTGCGCTCAGTCGCCTCGAGAACTGCAACTGGATGCTCACGATAAGAAAGGTCAGGCTGAAGGTCGATGTCTTGAAGATGCACAGTGCGCTCGGGGGTCTTGAAACACCTCCGAAGCTGAGAAACACGGAACACATCATGGACCTTTGCAAAGTTTGACGGGATCTCAAGCTGGTATGCAAGGTCGCCTCTCTTGCCGACCACCCTGAACGGACCAACGAAACGAGGCGCAAGCTTGCCTTTAATGCCAAAGCGTTGCATACCCTTCATAGGCGACACCTTGAGATAGACGAAGTCATCAACCTCATAAGACATGTCACGGTGCTTGCTATCATAATATCTCTTCTGACGGGACTGGGCTGCTCTGAGGTTATCGCGAATGACCCGACACATCTCCTCATCTTCTTCTATCAAATCATTCCCAAGGATCTGACGCTCGCCGGTCTCGGACCAGTTGAGCGGGGTACGACACTTCCTGCCATAGAGAATTTCAAACGGAGCCTTGTCAGAACTAGCTTGATAACTGTTGTTATACGAGAACTCCGCAAAAGGCAGACAATCTTCCCACTTCATGCCAAAAGAGATAACGCAGGCTCTCAGCATATCCTCAAGAACTTGATTCACTCTCTCCACTTGACCACTAGTCTGAGGATGGAACGTTGTGCTGAAGCGGATCTTCGTGCCCATAGCAGACTGAAAGGAGTCCTAGAACTTGGAAGTGAAGATACTTCTGCGATCCGAAGAGATCATCATAGGCACACCGTGCAAGGACACAATCTTGGAGGTGTACAACTCTGCCAACTGAGCTGCTGAAATGGACTCCTTGACTGGAAGAAAATGAGCCACTTTACTCAACTTGTCGATGACGACGAAGATGGCATCATTACCCTTCTTGGACTACGGAAACCTGGTGACGAAATCCATCTCAATGTGATCGAACTTCCACTCGGGAATCGGCAAAGGCTGCAAAATACCTTCTCGACGTTGATGTTCTGCTTTCACCCTTCGACATACATCACATTCATTTACGAACTGAGCAATCTCACGCTTCATACGAGTCCACCAGAAGGCCTGTTTCAAGTTGTGGTACATCTTGGAGCTTCTAGGATGAATAGAGAGCAGAGAGTTATGAGCTTCCTCCATGATTACCTTCCTGAGATCACCTTTCGGGACGACAAGGCGATCCTCAAAGAACAACGTGTCTCTGGCATCAACAGTGAAGCACTTATACTTGGGAAGACTCTTTCCCATGCCAATCTTGACCTTCTTCACCATAGCCTCAAGAAGTTGTGTTGCCCGGACCTGATCTTCCAAGGTAGGAGAGATCTGAAGGTTTGCGAGAAATCCCTGAGGTACTAGATGAAGGTTGAGCTTCCTGAAAGACTCACAAAGACCAGGCTGGAGAGGTTGCAGAATCAGACTGTTGCAATATGCCTTCCTGCTCAAAGCATCCGCCACGACATTAGCTTTGCCTGGCGTGTACTCAACACTTGGATTAAAATCCTGGAGCATTTCCACCCAACATGTTTGCCGAAGATTCAAGTTAGGCTGAGTGAAGATGTACTTGAGACTCTTGTGATCGGTGAAAACTTCAACCTTACGTTCCAACAAGAGGTGTCTCCAAGTCATCAGAGCGTGTATCACAGCTGCTAGCTCAAGATCATGCACATGATAGTTCTTCTCCGCTGGCTTCAACTGCCTGGGGATATAAGCAACCACCTTCTTATCTTGCATCAGGACTGCACCAAGACCCTGGAGAGAAGCGTCGCAGAAGACCTGGTAAGACTTGGAATCTTCCGGAGGAACCAAGACTGGAGTGGAGGTAAGCTTCTCTTTGAGTGTGTCGAAGGCCAACTGACACTCTGGAGACCAAGCATACTTAACACCCTTCTGAAGAAGACTTGTGAGCGGCTTGGCGATCTTGGAGAAGTTCTCAACGAACCTTCTGCAATAGCCAGCAAGCCCGAGAAATCTTCGAAGCTGCTTCACATTCTGCGGAGGCTCCCATTCAACAATGGCCTGAACCTTGGACAGATCAACTTTAATGCCCTCGGCAGAGATAATGTGCCCAAGATACACCACTTCTTTCAGCCAGAACTCGCACTTGGAAAACTTGGCATACAGTTTGTACTCTCTCAGCTTATCAAGCACCAATCTAAGATGTTCTTCATGTTCTTCCTCAGTTTCAGAAAAGACCAGAATGTCGTCGAGATAGAGCAAGACAAAGTCATTCTTGAACGGAGAGAATATGTAGTTCATCAATCGACAGAATGTCGGAGGAGCATTTGCCAGACCAAAAGACATGACCGTATACTCATACGAGCCAAAACTAGTTGTCGGGGGGATAACCCCGGGGTAGGCTCATCAAGCCTGCTCCTTCATTTCCGGCCCAAAGGATATGAACATATACAGTTTCCCAAGGCCCAAGTCTTCCGGCCGGCTAGGCTGCGCCTATCGGCTAGAGGACGAGGCAGCCATCCCTCTGGCCGGCCAGGCAACCCCTGCCGGCTAGAGTTGAGGCGGTTACCTCTTCTGAGCCGGCCTGGTCCAGCCAACCGGCTAGGAATGAGGCGGCTACACCCAAGCCGGCTGGCCGAACAGGCTTGCGGCCAAGGATCACAAGTCACATCAGATCGTAGGTCAGGATGAGACCTTACGATTAAAGGTATCTACGCGTCAGCAAAGGTACTGGATCGGGGCGCCCGACAGGTACGAGCGTCGGCGGCCACGCCGCTGACCTACCCCGGCTCTGATCCATCACCTAGCATAGTGTCGGACCGTCGCACTCCCACTCCATTACTGCACTCGGCATGGGGAACAGTGGAGGCGGTCGTACTATCTGCCCATGAAGAATCTCGCTGGACGACGCTTGACGTACAACGCGTGCTCGGCGTCAACCTTACACGAGAGCTTCATTGGCCAGGCGGCGGGTCCCACTGCCAATCGAGACCATGCAGCCGGCGGGCCCCTCAAGCGACAAGACAAGACTCTAGTGGGCCCCTTGCCAGCCGGTGAGGCTGCCAGCCGGGTCCCACATTTGTACCCTTAATCCATATTGTAGGCCGGCGGGTTCGTCTATGAAACCCCCCGGTCGCCCTCCATGCAGGGGGGCGATCATTCCATAGTCGAACAACACCACACACTCACCAACCATAGAGAGAGAGAGGCAGAGACGAGCCGGCTGCTCCCCTCTTCCTCCTCCCAACACAGCTCCAGGAGCAACTTTGTACTCCGTTCATACACATCAAACACTCCGGCAAGACTAGGGGTATTATCTCTATGGAGAGCCCTGAACCTGGGTACATCGTGCGTTCCATGTGTGTACCAACCTCGTTCCCAGCGTCCAACTTTGTCCCTTCAGTTCTCATCGACTTTAGCCTACCTATGGCATATGTTGTGAGTATTCACCGACATTTGACGCCCACCGTGGGGCCGTTCGCGGCATCGGCTGGCTTTACGCGCTGGGCGGGGCCCCGTACCTACACCCCCGGATGCATCGCGTCTGGATTAGTTGGCATGCCCGTGGAGCCCGCTTTTGACGAGGAAACACCCATGATGATCGACGTCCCCGTCCGCCACGCGGATTCGGACGAAGATTCTGATGACGAGGCGCTTCCTAGCGTCGTCGTCGCTGCTATGGAGAACCTCAGCGTTCTCTTCAACGACCTACGTCTCAACGACGGTCCGCGCTACTTCGGCGAGGACTTCGACGTTGAGGCGCTCTGCGCCAGCTTCAGGAGGCTCTCTATCGTTGAGATGCCTTCCCACGACGTATATTCCAGCAATGTCCTCGTCTTCGACGGCCCTCCGCCGTCGGTGGGGTTCTTCACCCCATACCACGTTGCTGCCGTCTCCAACACCGTGGAGGTGATGGTTATCGGTGCTGGCGCCAGCACGGCTCCTGGCAAGGCATCAACAGATGCTGGTGAGCCTGCTGCTGCCACCACCGATACTCTTCGGGACGCCATCGCCGGCCTGAAGACACTCATCGCAGCTTCCGCAAACCCTGTTGACGCCTGGGCCTCGCTGGAGGAGGCTCGCAAGCGTATCTTGGAGGAGGGTATTGATACATCTCCATCGTATCTACTTTTCCAAACTCTTTTGCCCTTGTTTTGGACTCTAATTTGCATGATTTGAATGGAACTAACCTGGACTGACGATTTTTTCAGCAGAATTGTCTTGGTGTTATTTTTGTGCAAAAATCAAAGTTCTCCAAACGTCCTGAGAATTTACGAGGAGCATTTTTGGAAAATATGAAAAATATCTGCGCCAAGTTCCACCTGAGGGGGTGGTCCAATGGGCCACAAGTCGTGGTTCCGCCACCCCCCTCGTGGTGGTGGGTAGGCTTGTGGGGCCCACACGGCTCTGTCGGCCCCAATTCCAGCTCTATAAGTTCCCTTTCGTCCGAGAAAAAATAAAAAAACATAAGTTTTCGTCGCGTTTGCGATACAAATGCACCGCCACCACCTGTTCTTCATCTCAAGGGCAGATCTGGAGTCCGCCTTGGGCTCCGGAGAGGGGAAATCGTCGCCATCGTCATCATCAACCTTCTTCCCTCTCCAATTCCATGAAGCTCTTCGTCGTTCGTGAGTAATCTATTTTTAGTCTCGCTGGGCGGTGATGAGTAGGATGAGATCTATCATGTAATCGAGTTAGTTTTGATGGGGATTGATCCCTAGTATCCACTATGTTCTGAGATTGATGTTGCTACTACTTTGCCATGCTTAATGCTTGTCACTAGGGCCCGAGTGCCATGATTTCAGATCTGAAATTATTATGTTGTCACCAATATATGTGTGTTTTAGATCCGATCTTGCAAGTTTTAGTTACCTACTATGTGTTATGATCCGGCAACCCCGGAGTGACAATAACCGGAACCACTCCCAGTGATGACCATAGTTTGAGGAGTTCATGTGTTCACCAAGTGCTAATGCGTTGGTCTGGTTCTCTATTAAAAGGAGAACCTTAATATCCCGCAGTTTCCTTTTGGACCCCGCTGCCACGGGAGGGATGGACAATAGATGTCATGCAAGTTCTTTTCCCTAAGAATGTATGACGACACACGGAATGCATGCCTACATCACATTGGCGAACGGGAGCTAGCCACATATCTCTCCGTGTTATAACTGTTGCATGATGAATATCATCCAAACAAATCACCGACCCATTGCCTACGAGTTTGTCCTTCTGCTGCTGTTACTACTGTTGCTACTACTGTTACTTATATTGCTCTGCTGCTACTGTTGCTACTACTCTCGCTTGCTACTGTTGCTACTTGCTACTGATGTCACTACTGCTTTTCCTTGCTGCTGCTATTGCTCGTTACACTGCTGCTACCTGCTACAATTTTGGTTCACTGGTCGTTGACGGGAACTGACAATTTCCGTCAATGAGGCAACTTGGCGCCATTGATACAATCGTTAGGAATAGTCTGCCGTCAACAGATCGTTTCTGACACCGTTGTTATCATACTACTTTGTTGTTACTACTTTGCTTGCAGATACTAATCTTTCAGGTGTGGTTGAATCTGACATATTCAGCTGCTAATACTTGAGAGTATCCTCTCACCTCCTATAGGCGTACCGACAAATTTGGGTCGAATACTCTACCCTCGAAAACTGCTACGATCCCACGCGCTGGTGGGCTGTCAACAACATTCTTATAGTTTCGATTGCCGGAGAGTGCTAGCACCATTCTTCTCGTGCCGTTGCAAAGGGGAAGAACAGTTGACATCAAGCATTTTTCTAGCGCCGTTGCCGGGGAGGTATTTCTATATTCTCTGAGTCACTTGGGATTTATATCTTCTGATCACCATGAAGAATCTAAAGGATCCAAAGACCAAAGTCTTGCCCTCAACTACGAGGGGAGGTAAGGAATTGCCATCTAGCTCTGCACTTGATTCACTTTCAGTTATGAGTAAGTTTGCGACATCACCTCCTGCTAGAAATCTTTATATGTCGCATGTGCTTGATAATGCTTATGATGCTACTGCTAGAGATGCTATGCTTGATATTATGCCTGATGATACTATGCCTGATATTGCTTTTCCTGATGATGCTAGAAATGCTATGCCTGATACTGCTTTGCCTGATGATGCTAGAAATGCTATGCCTGATACTGCTTTGCCTGATGATGCTAGAGATGCTATTTTGCCTGATGATGCTATGCTTGATACTGCTAGAGATACTACTTTGCCTAATGTTCCACTAGGGGTGTTCCTTGATTCTCATATTGCTAGAGTTACTGCCAATGCTCGTGATGCTTCTGAAACTACCGATACTATTGAGATAGAACCTGCTTTTGCTCCTGCTAGATCTAGCTCTCCTACATATGAATTGCCTGATATACCTGAGGGTTATGTTATGGAGGGAGAGATAGCTGAGGATATTCTTGCTTGTAAGGATGCCTATGACGCTGAGAAATTACTTCTCAAGTGGAAGCAAAAATCTCAGGAAGCTAGGATGAAATACGACCCAAAGTTTGCCACTTCACCTATCTATATCACCGATAAGGATTATGAATTCTCTATCGACCCTGAGATAATCTCTCTAGTCGAATCTGATCCTTTTCACGGTTATGAGTCTGGGACGGTCGTAGCCCATCTTGCCAAACTACACGATATAGCCACCCTTTTCACTAATGAGGAGAAGATCCGCCACTACTACATCCTTAAGCTGTTTCCTTTCTCTCTAAAGGATGCTGCTAAAGCCTGGTTCACCTCTCTTGCTCCTGGATGTGTGAGTAGTCCCCAGGATATGGTTTATTACTTCTATGAGAAATATTTCCCAGCCCATAAGAAGCAAGCTGCCTTGCAGGAAATATACAACTTTGCTCAACTCCAAGAAGAGAGTCTTCCACAGCCTAGGGGGAGGCTCGTCCAGCTACAGGATGCTTTGCTTGATCACCCTCTTAAGAAGAATGAGGTACTTGATATCCTCTATAACGGACTTACCGATGCCTCTAGAGACCACCTAGATAGTGGTGCCAGTTGTGTTTTTAGGGAACGAACTGTAGAACAAGCTGAGACCCTACTGAATAACATCTTGATCAACGATAATGCTTGGACTATTCCCGAACCACCTCCTAAGCCAACTCCTAAGAAAAGAGGTATTCTATTCCTCAGTCCCAAAGATATGCAAGAAGCCAAGAAATCTATGCAAGAGAAAGGCATTAGATCTGAAGATGTCAAAAATCTACCACCTATCGAAGAGATCCATGGTCTCGATAACCCGATACAGGTAGTAGAAGTGAATTCTCTGCGTAGGTTTGATGAGAGTGATATTCCTTTTGATAAACCTGCTAGCCTATGCTTTGATGAATTTGAAAACTTTGTTGCCAAACAACAAAGTTTCAATGATTATGTTAGCAGACATTTGGAATAAAGTACTCGTATGCTTAGCCATTTAAGTGCTTGTGTAGACAGAAATGTCAATGATTTGAAGCTTCTGAGTAAACATGCTTCTATGATTACTACTCAGGTAGAACAAGTACTTAAAGCTCAGAATGACTTGCTTAGTGAATTAAATGACAACTCTGTCAGAGTCATTACTAGAGGAGGCAAAATGATTCGGGAACCTTTGTATCCTGAAGGTCATCCTAAGAGAATTGATCAAGATTCTCAAGGAATCAATGCTGATACACCCAGTCATCCTAAGGAGAAGAAGAAGGATGATAGAAGCCTGCATGCCAGTTCACCAAATACTGTCACACCTGAAGAACCTAATGATATTTCTGCGTCTGATGCAGAAACACAATCTGGTGATGAACATGAACCTGGTGACAATATGGACAGTGATGTTCATAATAATGCTCAACCTAGCAATGATGAGGATGTGGAGATTGAACCTACGGTTAATCCTGATAACCCGCAACCTAAGAAATATGATACGGATGACTTCACTGCTAGGAAGCATGGTAAAGAAAGGGAGCCATGGGTTCAGAGACCTATGCCCTTTCCTCCTAAGCCATCCAAGAAAAAGGATGATGAGGATTTTGAGCGCTTCGTTGAGATGATAAGACCCATCTTTCTGCAGATGCGGTTAACTGATATGCTCAAGATGTATCTGTATGCCAAGTACATGAAAGATATCGTGACTAATAAACGGAAGATACCAGATCTTGAGATCTCCACCATGCTTGCCAATTACACTTTCAAAGGTGGAACTCCTAAGAAACTTGGTGATCCCGGAGTGCCCACTATACCTTGCTCCATTAAAGGAAACTACGTAAGAACTGCCTTATGTGACCTTGGAGCCGGTGTTAGTGTTATGCCGCTCTCTCTTTATCGTAGACTTGAATTGGATAAGTTGACACCCACTGAAATTTCTCTGCAAATGGCTGACAAATCAACTGCTTTCCCTATCGGCATTTGCGAGGATGTGCCTGTTGTGGTTGCTAACACCACTATCTTAACAGACTTTGTTATCTTGGATATTCCCTAGGACGATGCCATGGCTGTCATCCTCGGAAGACCCTTTTTAAATACTACAGGGGCTGTTATAGATTGCAACAAAGGAAATGTCACTTTCCATGTCAACGGTAATGAGCACACAGTGCACTTTCCGAATAAACGATATCAAGTACATTGCATCAATGCTACTGAAAAGACTTCATCGATTCTTATAGGGAGCTTTGAATGCCCCATTCCTTGTGTCAAGATGAAGTATGATTTGCTTGTTGGGGAGATACATATCCCCATTGAGGTGACTTAGTGGCTATTCGAAAATTCTCCGCTCTCTCTTGCGATTCGAGAAGGTTTTGTCCTGAGGACTTGATCAACCCCATTGACAGATTTCTTTCGATGACCATGAAATGGATGAATCAAAGATTTCATTTTATTTTGCTTAGAAGAAAAATGATAGAATTAGTTTAGTTTTTCCTGTTTTCTGTTTTAGCGTCCCGGAGAAAAATACCTCGAAAATAAATGTTCTTCGATGGTCCTGAAAATTTCGTATGATTTTTTCTGGAATTTTTGAAAATTACTGGGCCTGAGAGCTGGCCTGGGGGGCCAGACTAGTGGGCCACAAGCCCTGCCACCGCCACCCACCCCCTGGTGGTGGAGTGCAAGCTTGTGGGGCCCACAGGGACCCCCTCCACTCATTCCGGCTCCCAACCTCTTCTTCCACCTCGAGAAAAAATTGTTTCGCAGCTCAAACCCGTGTTCTTGCTTATTTGGCTGTGATTTTCGATCTCCTTGCTCAAAGCATCATTCTCCGAACCGTTTTGGGGAAATTACTCCTTGGTAAGTGACTCCTCCATTGGTCCAATTAGTTTTTGCTCTAGTGCTTTATCCTTCGTGTATTCTTGCTACCTTGGTGACCCTGTTCTTGAGCTAGAAATGTTGATTTTAGCTGGTTCCAAGTAGTTTTAGCGCGTGATACGGTCTCTAGGCACTAGTAGGAGTTGTTGCTACAAGTTGGGTTAATCCTTGTTCACTTTTCTTTCGAAGTCTCTAAAAATTTCAGAATTTTTCAGAGCTAGAAAAAGGAAAAGATGAGGAGGTTCTTGAGAGGCTCTTCAAGCCGTAACCCCAAGGAGGATGAGAAGAACCACCCCAAGTACGTAGTCCCTCGAGTCACAAAAGTTCGAGCGTGCGAGTGGCCAAGTGATGAATTTTTGCGCGCCGCCGGACTTTATGAAGACTTTTATTACTTGGTGTTGAAAGCGGGTCTTACTGCGTTCGTTGAAGGTAAGTTCTCACAATACCTCCTCCTCACCAATATTTTTGTTCAAAGCTTCAACTTTTATCCGAGGAAGAATCCTCCCATGGTTGAGTTCATGATATACGATGTCCCCCAGTGCATGATGCTGCAGGATTTTTGCAATGTATGCAAATTACCTTATGTTGGGGATATCCGTGACCCTCGTCCACGGGACTTGGAGGATTTCATTGGTTCTATTGCTATTGGAGAGGAGAGAGGAGTGTCTCGCGCTAGAATTGCTAGCATACATTTTTCTGTGCTTCGGTACTTCTCATTATTTGTGGGAAAATGTTTGATTGTCCGTGCGGAGGCTGGATCACTTAGTTCTCCAGACCTTGCGGTTTTGCGCGAAGGCCTTTATAACGATAAGACTTATAGCTTGGGCGCTATAGTAGCTCAACGGTTGAACCTGAACCGTTCTAAAGGTGTCGTCTATGGAGGTATCTACGCTACCCATCTTGCGAGACACTTTGAGATACCCATTAGACTGGGAGAGGAAGGAGAGATGCTTCTCCCTGAGAAATATCTGGATTATGACAGCATGGTTCGCCATGATTTTCTGGATAGAGATGCTAGTAGACGGATGACTTATAACCTGGTATTTAGTGAGGGTACTCGAGAGACTATTACTTTGCCTGCTCCTTCTTTGTTCGATCTTCATTCAGGCAGGTACACTATTATGCCCTCGGACATCTACGCATATTGGGGCTTGGCCCAACCACAGGTGCATGTGCCCGAGTCGCTAGTCGAGTACCAGACGCCAGTTTATCAGTGGGAGCCAGAGGAGCTCACACAACAGTGGCATCCACAGTCTGCTCCGGAGTATCCTGGAGCTGATTATTTCCCACCTTGGGAGTAGACCAAGCTAGGCCAAAAGCCTAAGCTTGGGGGAGTACGTGTTCTCACCGAGTTTAAATTCATGCTTATGCTTTCACTTTGTTAGCCGATGTTTACACTTTGCCACTGTATTATCCATGCTAGTTTATTTTCGTTTTCTTGTTTTCCTATTTTTTGTCCTTTTGTGAAAACCCAAAAAGATTTTTCTTTCTTCTTTTGCTTGTTGGGAGCTTTCTCGTATAAATAGTTTTCTTTTTCTTTGTGTCAAGGTAGAAGATATTGGTTACAATGTTTATTGGTTCTTACATGCTTACCTGTTTAGCTTTCAAAGAGCCATATTACTTTGTCTTCTCCTTTGTGTTTGCCTGCAGATTCAGCTTAGTCCAATGCACGAGCACTCTTATTATCGTTCACATTGTTCGATCGTGCAAATGAAAGGCAACAATGATGATATATGATGAAGTGACTGAGACTGAAAAGCTGGTATGAACTCTATCTATTTTGTTTTTGTAAATATGACTAGCTTGTCGACCCAGATTTAGCTTTGTTGTGAGAGAACCATGTTTGCAATGACAACTTAGAGATCATAGTTTCTGATACCATGCTTATTTAGCTGAGAGCTTATAATGGTTTGTCTTGAATGCCAACATAGATTTTGAGATGACTATGATGTAGTATGATAGGATGGTATTCTCCTTTGAATGTTTCAAGTGGCTTGACTTGGCGCATGTTCATGCATGCAGTTGAAACAAAATCAACATAGCCTCTATGATGTTCGTGTTCATGGTGATTTATATCATGTTCATGCTTGCATTTAATGTTAGTCAAACTCATTGCATCTTGATGACTGTTGTCGCTCTCTAGTTGGTCGCTTCCTAGTCTTTTGTTAGCAATCACTTGTACTAAGCGGAATACTGCTTGTGCATCCACTTCCATAAACCCAAAAGTTTTTCCACGAGAGTCCACCATACCTACCTATTTGCGGTATCTACCTGCCGTTCCAAGTAAATTTGCATGTGCCATTCTCTAAACCTTCAAGAAATAATCTGTTTTGCATGCCCGAACCGCTCATGTGGTGACAGGGGGATATCGGTATCTTCCATGCTAGGAGTGTTATCCTCGACATGTGTTTATTCACTGTCATTCACGAGAAAGGGGATGGTAATTGGAATGCCCAGTTCCACGCTTAAATCGAAAACATAACTGTAAAACAAGACTCCCCCGGATTGATGTTAGTATGGACGGTACCCGAGGATTCGACTAGCCGTGGAGTGTGATTGATTGGTGGTGGGGGAGTTAAAACTTTACTTTTCTGTTTGGGAACCGCCTATAGCATGAGTAGCATGGAAGATATTGAGAACTCTTGGTCATTGCGTTGATAATGAAAGCATGCCACCCAAAATTATTATCTCTGTTTTCAAAGCTTGAGCTCTGGCACCTCTGCAAATCAATGCTTCCCTCTGCGGAGGGCCTGTCTATTTATTTTCCTGTCGAGTCATCCTCCTCTTATATAAGCACCAATTAGAGAGCACCTCTGTCATTTTTATGTTTTGCTTTTGATTGATATTGAGTATGACTATGACTGGATCTTCGTTGCTATGAATTACAATGTTTAGTCAGCCCTTGATCTTCGAAAGTGCTCTGCATTTATGTTTTGCGATCACACAAAGAGCTAGCGAGATACCACCTATTCATATTGCTTCATGCTTGTTTTGATTGAAGTGTTGGTATTTGAAACTCATTATTATTTGCTCGTTAGCTGATTATGCCATTGATATTAGCTTACCGTGAGACCTTTGTGTCATTTGCTTATGTGGTTAACTTGTGATCTTGCTGAAATTCTGGTTATGAGTTAGACATAGTTGCAACAACAAGATCAAACAGAGTTTGTCAAAGTTTTTCTTTCTCTCTCAGTTGGTCAACTGAGTTGCTTGAGGACAAGCAAGGTTTTAAGCTTGGGGGAGTTGATACGTCTCCATCGTATATACTTTTCCAAACTCGGTTGCCCTTGTTTTGGACTCTAATTTGCATGATTTGAATGGAACTAACCTGGACTAACGCTGTTTTCAGCAGAATTGCCTTGGTGTTATTTTTGTGCACAAATCAAAGTTCTCCAAACGTCCTGAAAATTTACGGGGAGCATTTTTGGAAAATATGAAAAGTATCTCCGCCAAGTTCCACCTGAGGGGGTGGGCCAGTGGGCCACAAGCCCTGGCTCCGCCACCACCCCCTGGTGGCGATGGGCAGGCTTGTGAGGCCCACACGGCTCTGCCGCCCCCAATTCCAGCTCTATAAGTTCCCTTTCGTCCCAGAAAAAATAAAAAAGAGAAGTTTTCGTCGCGTTTGCGATACGGAGGCGCCGCCACCACCTGTTCTTCATCTGGAGGGCAGATCTGGAGTCCGTCTTGGGCTCCGAAGAGGGGAAATCGTCGCCATCGTCATCATCAACCTTCTTCTCTCTCCAATTCCATGAAGCTCTTCGTCGTTCGTGAGTAATCTATTCGTAGGCTCGCTGGGCGGTGATGAGTAGGATGAGATCTATCATGTAATCGAGTTAGTTTTGATGGGGATTGATCCCTAGTATCCACTATGTTCTGAGATTGATGTTGCTACTACTTTGCCATGCTTAATGCTTGTCACTAGGGCCCGAGTGCCATGATTTCATATCTGAAATTATTATGTTGTCACCAATATATGTGTGTTTTAGATACGATCTTGCAAGTTGTAGTTACCTACTATGTGTTATGATCCGGCAACCCCGGAGTGACAATAACCGGAACCACTCCTGGTGATGACCATAGTTTGAGGAGTTCATGTGTTCACCAAGTGCTAATGCGTTGGTCCGGTTCTTTATTAAAAGGAGAACCTTAATATCCCGTAGTTTCCATTTGGACCCCGCTGCCATGGGAGGGATGGACAATAGATGTCATGCAAGTTCCCTAAGCACGTATGACGACACACGGAATGCATGCCTACATCACATTGACGAACGGGAGCTAGCCACATATCTCTCCGTGTTATAACTGTTGCATGATGAATATCATCCAAACAAATCACCGACCCATTGCCTACGAGTTTGTACTTCTGCTGTTGTTACTACTATTGCTACTGCTGTTACTTGTCTTGCTCTGCTGCTACTGTTGCTACTACTCTCGCTTGCTACTGTTGCTACTTGCTACCGATGTCACTATTGCTTTTCCTTGCTGCTGCTATTGCTTGTTACACTGCTGCTACCTGCTACAATTTTGGTTCGCTGGTCGTTGACGGGAACTGACAATTTCCGTCAACGAGGCAACTTGGCGCCATTAATACAATCGTTAGGAATAGTTTGCCGTCAACAGATCGTTTCTGACACCGTTGTTATCATACTACTTTGTTGTTACTACTTTGCTTGCAGATACTAATTTTTCGGGTGTGGTTGAATCTAACATATTCAGCTGCTAATACTTGAGAGTATCCTCTCACCTCCTATAGGCGTACCAACAAATTTGGGTCGAATACTCTACCCTCGAAAACTGCTACGATCCCACGCGCTAGTGGGCCGTCAACAACATTTTTCTAGTTTCGATTGCCGGAGAGTGCTAGCAGCATTCTTCTGGTGTCGTTGCAAAGGGGAAGAACAGTTGACATCAGGTATCACCGTCGCTTCGGAAAAGCGTCGGATGGAGGCCACGCAGCGCGAGTATAACTCCGCATACGGCCTCACTCCGATTTCTGAGGCTCCTACCTAGCTTGGATCGGTCCGCAGCCGCGGCCGGTTCATCGCTGAAGTCCTAGGTGGCGATCTGTCCACCTACGAGACCCCTGCAGCCAACATGAGAGCGGCTCAGGCGGCCATGGAGGAGATGGCGAGCCTGGAAGGCGATGAGCGCGCTTTCCAGGAGAAGCGGGTCAAGCACCTCCTTGACGCAGCCAACCAGCAGCACGCTCGGTTTGACCCCAGTCAGGCCCAGTCAGAGTCTCCAGGACCCAACCCCGGAGCACGCCGCAACCCTAGTGGTCAGCATCATGCAGAAGGATCTTCCTCGCATCGCCCTTCCGGCCGAAGGGGCGAGGGAAGCCAAGACCGGCGCTCCCAGCGCCAGAGCGAGCACACTTCGGGCTTGCGTCGCGGAGGTGACGAGGGCGATTTGGAGTGTGAGACTCTTCCCCCGCGAAGAACTCATGTCTCTGGTTCGCGAGGCGCCTCCCCTCTCGCCACTCGGGCTGGCGCTCACACTTCTCAAGATGATTGGGATGCTCGCTGGCGTCTCATCGTCCTGGCCCAGTCATCCCTCCTAGAGGAAGACGGTCCCGTCGGTCCGGCCTGCTTCGGCCCCCGGATCCGAGGGTAGCCGTTCCCCCGAGGTTTCACCTTGCCTCAGGACACGCCCAAATACAATGGCACGGCCAAGCCAGAGGACTGGATGATTGACTACACCACGGCCGTCAGCATTGCCAGGGGCAACAAGCGCGTAGCGGTCCGCTACGTGCCACTCATGTTGACCGGCTAGGCCCGGACTTGGCTTAACAGCCTTCCGGCCGGCAGTGTCAAATCCTGGGTGGACTTCGAGGAGGCGTTCATCCGCTATTTCACTAGCACCTACAAGCGCCCTGGCCGGCCCCGCGAGCTGGCCATGTGCATCCAGAAGCCCGACGAACCCCTTCGCGACTACGTCACCCGGTGGACAGAGCTCCGTAATTCTTGCGAGGGGGTGCATGAGGTACAAGCCATCCAGTACTTCATCGACGGTTGCCGAGACGGCACCCTCCTCAAGCATAAGCTTATGTGCTCCAAACCCACCTCTCTGGCGGTGCTCGTGGCCAAGGCGGACAAATACGCCACGGCCGACTCGGCGATGCGCGTCAAGGTGACCGCCTCAGACAAGGCTGTCCCTACGCCGGCTACTCCCAAGCCGGCTGGGGACAACCGAGGCGGCCAAAACATCAACAAGCGCAAGGCGGATCAGATGGATTCCCGCTCCAACAGAAAGTTGGTGGCCGGCGTGGAGGGCGAAACATCGGCTCCTCAAGCCGGCCCACCACGAAAGCGTCCCAACCGGAACAACACCAACTGGCTGCCCAAGCAATCCTTCGAGCAGCTGCTCGACGCCCCCTGCAAGATACATTCTAGGGTGCGGCCGTCCACCCATACCCTTCGACAGTGCAGCTTTGCACGCCGGCTGTCGCAAGGGGATGGCCTGCCGGCTCCCCAGGTGCGCAGGCGGCACCTCGTGCACTGGCTCCTGGCCACGCTCCGGCTCCGCTGCCGCCGCCTCGCGAAGACGGCCACCGCCAAGACGACTACCCTCATCAAGACGGAGCGTTCGTCGTCTTCACCAGTGAAGGCGACGACAAGCACAACCTGCGCCAGAGGCGGCGCGAGGTGAATGCCACGGTCCCCCCGGTTCCCCAGTACATGCATTGGTCGGACAAACCAATCACATTGAGCCGGGTGGACCATCCTGCGGTGATGCCCAACCCGGGATCATACGTGCTCGTCCTCGACCCCACCTTCGCCTCCGAGAGGCTCACCTGCCGATTCTCCCGGGTGTTGGTCGACGGCGGCAGCAGTATCAACATCCTCTACCTCGACACTCTCCTCAAGCTCGGACTCAAGGAGACGGACGTCCTACCGACAAGTATTGTCTTCCATGGCATCGTGCCTGGGCAGTCCTACTCGCCCATTGGTAAGATCCAGCTGGACGTCCTCTTCGGCGACAAAGCCCACTTCCGCCGAGAGTCCATATGGTTCGAGGTAGTGGAACTCAGCAGCTCGTATCACGCGTTGCTGGGAAGACCGACTCTGGCCAAGTTTATGGCTATTCCGCACTACGCCTACCTAAAGATGCAGATGTCGGGTCCCAAGGGCATCATCACTGTTGTTGGCGACTACAAGAAGTCGCTCAAGTGTGCCCAAGATAGTAGCCACCTTGCCGATGCCTTGGTGACTGCTGAGGAGAAGCGGCAGATCGACCTCGTGGCCCAGGCTACTGAGCAGCCGATGATTCCTTCTCCTCCGTCCCAATCGGCCGGCGAGGGCTCTTTCAAGCTAGCTAAAGAGACCAAGCAGGTCCCACTCGACCTTGCCAACCCAAAGCAGTGCGTCACCATCTGGGCTGGCCTCAGCCCCAAATAGGAAGGCGAGCTCGTCGACTTCCTCCATGAGAATCGGGACATCTTTGCATGGTCCCCCAAGGACATGTCGGGTGTTCCGAGGAAGTACGCCGAGCACAAACTTCACGTGCGTCCGGATGCAAAGCCGGTGAAACAACCCTTGCGAACTTCGCCGAGGGGAAGCGACGCACGATCGGAGAAGAGATCACCCGGTTCCTTGCAGACGGCTTCATCATGGAGGTTTTCCACCCGGACTGGCTGGCTAATCCAGTCCTGGTGTTGAAGAAGAACAACACTTGGCGAATGTGTATCGACTACACTAGCCTAAATAAGGCTTGTCCGAAAGACCCTTTCGCGTTGCCTAGGATAGATCAAGTGATCGACTCCACTACACGCTGCGAACTGCTGTCGTTTCTGGATGCTTATTCAGGCTACCATCAAATCAAGCTGGATCGAGCTGATCGCCTGAAGACCTCCTTCATCACGCCTTTTGGGGCCTACTGCTACACCACCATGACGTTCGGTCTGAAGAACGCATGTGCGACGTTCCAACGCTGCATGCAGCAGTGCCTACTACCACAGATCGGCAGAAACATCCACATCTATGAGGATGACATCATCGTCAAGACGAAGCAGCACTTCAGCCTCCTCGACGACTTGCGGGAGACGTTCGCCAACCTGCGCGAGTACAAGATTCGGCTCAACCCAGAGAAGTGCGTCTTTGGGGTTCCAGGCGGCAAACTCTTAGGGTTCTTCGTGTCCGCCCGCGGTATCGAGGCGAACCCCGAGAAGATCGGCACCATCGAGCGGATGGTGCGGCCGGATCGAATCCTCGACGTCCAGAAGTTCGTCGGCTGCTTGGCGTCCCTTAGCCGGTTCGTCAGCCGGCTTGGCGGGAAGGCCCTTCCACTCTACCACATCATGAAGAAGACAACGAAGTTCGAGTGGAACAACCAGGCGGACGAAGCCTTCCGCGACCTCAAGCGGGTAATCTCGAGCCTGCCAATCTTGGCAACGCCGTCTAAAAGGGAACCATACTCATATACATTGCAGCGACCACTCGCGTGGTTAGCGTAGTGTTGGTAGTTCAGTGTATGGAGGAGGGCAAGGCACTGCCAGTACAGCGCCCTGTCTATTACCTTAGCGAGGTCTTGCACGCCTCCAAGCAGAACTATCCGCATTCTCAAAAAATGTGTTGTGGTGTTTACCTTGCTGCAAAGAAGTTGAAGCAATACTTCCAAGAGCATGCCATCACCGTGGTAAGCACTCCTCCACTTTCAGAGATCATGGGCAACCGTGATGCCACAGGCAGGATTACCAAATGGTCCATCACTATGGCGGACCACGATATCCGGTACGAGCCCCGCACCGCCATCAAATCTCAGGTGGTGGCCGACTTCTTAGTCGACTCGGCCGAGACCCAGTTTGAGCCACCGCCTCCAGACTCCACGCATTGGCGGATGCACTTCGACGGCTCGAAGATGCGGACAGGACTGGGAGCCGGCATCGTCTTGACGTCTCCGAAAGGGGACCAGCTCAAGTATGCTCTCCATATCCACTTTGCCGCCTCCAACAACGTTGCCGAATACGAAGCACTTGCTCACGGCCTCTGGCTCGCCAAGGAGATCAGCATCTGGTGGCTTATATGCTTTGGCGACTCCGACTTGGTGGTACAGCAAGTCTCTGGCGAATGGGACGCCAGGGACGCCAACATGGCAAGCTACCGCTTCCTCATCCAGCAGCTCAGCGGCCCCTTCGAAGGCTGTGAGTTCCACCACGTTCCCAGGGTAGAAAATGAGGCGGCTGATACACTGGCAAAGATCGGCTCCATGAGACAGGCCATTCCAGCCGGTGTCTCCCTCGAGCAACTCCATAAGCCGTCTATCAGGCCGTCTCCCAAATCGACATCGATCTTTGTGCCGGTAGACTCTATGGTGCAAGCGCCATCGGCTCCACCAGTTACGTAGGCCGCAGCTCCTAGGCCGGCTATGTTGGCTATGCCGACTCCAATAGCGGCATCGGCTGAGTCCACGGTACAAGCACCGTCGGCTCCACCAACTACGCTGGCTATAGTTCCAGTGCTGGCTACGTTGACCACGCTGACTCCAATGGCGGCACCGGCTACAACAAACAACTCCGGCTCTGCCTGGCCTCGAATCCTGTCGCCTCGACACCCAGTGGGTGGACGTTGATACGTCTCAAACGTATCTATAATTTTTGATGGTTTCATGATGTTATCTTGTCAACTTTGGATGTTTTACGTACCTTTTATATCTTTTTGGGGACTAACTTATTAATTTAGTGCCAAGTGCCAGTTCCTGTTTTTTCTGTGTTTTTGGCTCTTTTCAAATCTGATTTTGGAACGGAGTCCAAACGGAATAAAATCCCCGAAATGATTTTTCCCGAACGGAAGAAGATCAGGGGGCCTGTGGGCCAAGCCAGGAGGGCTCCAGGGAGCCCACAAGCCCCCACTCCGCCACCAGGGGAGGCGGCGGTGGCAGGGCTTGTGGCCTCCCTGAGCGCCCCCTGACCTAGATCTTCGGCCTATATATTACCTAAAATACAGCAAAAAATCAGGGGATCCACGAAAATACTTTTCCGCCGTCGCAAGCTTCCGTTTCTGCGAGATCTCATCTGGAGACCCTTCCCGACGCCCTGCTGGAGGGGACTTTGGAGTTGGAGGGCTTCTTCATCATCATCATCGCCCCTCCAATGACTCATGAGTAGTTCACTTCAGACCTACGGGTCCGTAGTTAGTAGCTAGATGGCTTCTTCTCTCTCTTGGATCTTCAATACAAAGTTCTCCATGATCTTCATGGAGATCTATCCGATGTAATCTTCTTTGGCGGTGTGTTTGTCGAGATCCGATGAATTGTGGATTTGTGATCAGATTATCTATGATATATATTTGAGTCTTTGCTGATTTCTTATATGCATGATTTGATATCCTTGTAAGTCTCTCCGAGTCTTGGGTTTTGTTTGGCCACCTAGATCTATGATTCTTGCAATGGGAGAAGTGCTTGGTTTTGGGTTCTACCATGTGGTGACCTTTCCCAGTGACAGTAGGGGCAGCAAGGCACACATTAAGTAGCTGCCATCAAGGGTAACAAGATGGGCTCTGTCGTTGATATGAGATTGTCCATCTACATCATGTCATCTTTCTTAAGGCGTTACTCTGTTCTTTTGGACTTAATACACTAGATGCATGTTGTATAGCGGTCGACGTGTGGAGTAATAGTAGTAGATGCAGACAGTATCGGTCTACTTGTTTTGGATGTGATGCCTATAGATATAATCATTGCCATAGATGACGTCACGACTTTGCACGGTTCTATCAATTGCTCGACAGTAATTTGTTCACCCACCGTCTACTTGCTTTCATGAGAGAAGCCACTAGTAAACACTACTCCCCCCAGGTCTATTCACATCTATCGTTTACACCTCCTCTTTTACTTTGCTTTGTTACTTTGTTGCTTTTAGTTCTCACTTGGCAAACAATCTATAAGGGATTGACAACCCCTTTAAAGCGTTGGGAGCAAGCTTTTTGTGTTTGTGCAGGATCTTGTGATACTCCTCCACTGGATCGATACCTTGGTTCTCAAACTGAGGGAAATACTTACCACCGCTGTGCTACATCACCCTTTCCTCTTCGAGGGAACACCAATGCAAGGCTCCAAGGCCACGGGGGAAATCCTTTGCGTATTTGCCTAGGAAGTCCCTTAAGGCGTAGCCGTAGCAGAAGGATTCGTGGTGCCGTCGACACGACTATTCCTGTCGCCGTTGCCGGGGAAGCACAGCTGACATCGGAAGTATTTCTGACGCCGTTGCCGGGGAAGCACAGCTGACATCAGAAGTATTTCTGGCGCCGTTGCCGGGGAGGAGAGATCAAGATCTATCCAAGTAGGTCTCACAAACTCATCTCTTGCATTTACTTTTGTTGCTAGTTGTCTCTCGTTTTCTTCTCCCCCACTTCACATTTGCCGTTTTCTTTTGCCTTTCTCCTTCGCCGTTTTATTTTGCCTTTGCCGTTTCCCTTTGCCAGTTTTCTTGCTTGCTTGTGTGCTTGTTTGTTTGTTGAAGTCATCATGGCTGAAAACACGAAACTTTGCGACTTCTCGAGCACTAATAATAATGATTTTATTAGTACTCCGATTGCTCCCGCCACTAGTGCGGAATCGTATGAAATCAACGCAGCTTTGCTGAATCTTGTTATGAAAGAGCAATTCCCTGGCCTTCCTAGTGAAGATGCCGCATCCCATCTCAATACCTTCATTGATCTTTGTGATATGCAAAAGAAAAGAGATGTGGATAATGACGTGATTAAGTTGAAACTTTTTCCTTTCTCATTGCGAGATCGCGCAAAAACTTGGTTTCCTTCTTTGCCTAAATATAGCATCGATTCTTGGGATAAGTGCAAAGATGCTTACATATCCAAGTATTTTCCGCCGGCTAAGATCATCTCCTTACGTAACGATATCATGAATTTCAAGCAACTTGATCAGGAACACGTTGCACAATCTTGGGAGAGGATGAAGCTTATGATTAGAAATTGTCCCGCTCATGGCTTGAGTTTGTGGATGATTATACAAATCTTTTACGCTGGCTTGAATTTCGCTTCTCGCAATATCTTAGACTCCGCCTCAGGTGGAACGTTCATGGAAATCACGTTAGGAGACGCTACAAAACTCCTAGACAATATCATGACCAACTACTCTCAGTGGCACACTGAAAGGTCGCCTGCTAGCAAAAAGGTGCACGCTATAGAAAAAATTAACTCGCTTAGTGCTAAGATGGACGAGTTGATTAATTTGGCTGCTAGTAGAAACGCTACCGTAGATCCTAATGAGATGCCACTATCTTCTTTGATTGAGAGTAGCAACGCTAGTTTGGACGTGAATTTTGTTGGTAGGAACAATTTTGGCAACAACAATGCTTTTAGAGGAAACTATGTTCCTAGGCCTTTTCCTAGTAACTCCTCTAACAATTATGGCAATTCCTACAACAACACTTATGGAAATCACAACAAATTACCCTCTGATTTAGAGAGTAATATCAAAGAGTTCATCAACTCTCAAAAGATTATCAATGCGTCCATAGAGGAAAAACTACTCAAAATTGACGATTTGGCTAAGAGCGTTGATAGGATGTATTGTGATATTGATGCTTTGAAAGTTAGATGCGCTCCTCCCAAGGTCAACTTGGATGAAACTTTGAAAGCTATGCGTGTCTCCATGAATGAGAGCAAAGAAAGAACCTCCCAAATTCGCGCTAGGCATGAATAGTTTAAAAGGGTGCGTTCTAGTGATGCAAATCATGAAGATCTTAAAGTGCTTGGTGTGTCTCCTCTTGAATCTTTGTTTTCGCGTGTCAAACCTATTTATGGAGGGTCTGGATATGAATCCACTTTGGTTGAAAAACGCCCCAATGATTCGGAGTCCACCCATCTTGATGATAAAGGTGTGGAGAGTGGAGTAGAAGAAGTGCAAATTTTGGGTAGTAATGGAACTCCCACTTTGGATTTCAAGGAATTCAATTATGATAATTGCTCCTTGTTTGAATGCATTTCTTTGATGCAATCCATTGCAAACTCTCCACATGCTTATAGCCAAAGCAAAGCCTTTACCGCGCATATCGTAGATGCTATGATGAAATCTCTTCAAGAGAAGCTCGAACTAGAAGTCTCTATACCTAGAAAACTTCATGGTGAGTGGGAACCTACTATCAAAATCAAGATCAAAAACTATAAGTGCAATACTTTGTGTGATTTGGGTGCTAGTGTTTCCGTGATTCTAAAGTCTTTATGTGATATTCTTGGTTTTCATGAGATTGAAGAGTGTTCTCTTAATTTGCATCTTGCGGATTCTATTGTCAAGAAACCCATGGGAAGGATCGATGATGTTCTTATTGTTGCAAATAAGAACTATGTACTCGTGGATTTCATTGTACTTGACATAGATTGCAATCCTTCATGTCCCATTATTCTTGGTAGACCTTTCCTAAGGTCTATTGGTGCTATCATCGATATGAAGGAAGGGAATATTAGATTTCAATTTCCTTTGAAGAAGGGCATGGAGCACTTTCCTAGAAAGAAAATAAGATTGCCTTATGAATCTATGATGAGGGCTACTTATGGTTTGAGCACCAAAGATGACTATACGTGATTCCATCACTTTTTGCCTAGCTAAGGGCGTTAAACAAAAGCGCTTGTTGGGAGGCAACCCAACGAATCTATCCTTTTTATTTCTGTTTTGTGTTTTCCACACTTTCATAATTCTGTTATGATTGTGTTTTTTGTGTTTCTTTTTGCGTTTGTGCCAAGCAAAGCTGTTATGATTAGTCTTGGGGATGATCGTTTGGTCATGCTGGAAAAGACAAAAACTTTCTGCTCACGAAAAGAATTTTCATTTTTTTTGTAAGAGCTTTTGAGTTGATTATTTTTGCTTCGGATTGCTACACAAATTCTTCAGACTGTTGTAATTTTTCAGAAGTTTTGAAGTACCAGAGGTATACGAAATATACAGATTTCTACAGACTGGTCTGCTGTTAACAGATTCTGTTTTTGTTGTGTTGCTTGCTTATTTTGATGAAACTATGGATAGTATCGGGGGTATTAGCCATGGAAGATTGAAAATACAGTAACCCAACATCAGCACAAGTAGAATTTAAGTTTGCTACAGTACCTAAGGAAGGAGTGGTTTGCTTTCTCATACTAATGTTATCACGAGTTTGTGTTTAAGTTTCGTGTTGTGAAGTTTTCAAGTTTTGGGTGAAGTTCTTATGGACAAAGAGATAAAGAGTGGCAAGAGCTCAAGCTTGGGGATTCCCAAGGCACCCCAAGAGATTCAAGGATGTCGTAAAAGCCTAAGCTTGGGGATGCCACGGGAAGGCATCCCCTCTCTCGTCTTCAATCCATCGGTAATGTTACTTGGGGCTATATTTTTATTCACCACATGTTATGTGTTTTAAATTGGAGCATCTTGTATCGTAGGAGTATTTTATTTTTGTTGTGTCACAATCATCCTTGCTGCACACCGAGAGAGAGAGACATGCACTCACTATGATTTTGTCGAGCTTCACTTATATCTTTTGGTAGACAATTCAGCTCACATGTGCTTCACTTATATCTTTTGAGCTAGATACTTTTGCTCTATGTGCTTCACTTATATCTTTTAGAGCGCAGAGGTGCGTGGCTTGGTAGTTGATCTATGCTAGTAAGGTGTTGTGGATCTAGAAATACTTGTGTTGAAGTTAGTGATTCCCGTAGCATGCACGTATGGTGAACCGCTATGTGATGAAATCTGAGCATGATTAGTCTATTGATTGTCATCCTTTGCGTGGCGGTCGGGATCGAGCGATGGTTTATACCTACCAACCCTTCCCCTAGGAGTATGCGTTGAATGCTTTGTTCCGATTACTAATAAAACTTTTGCAACAAGTATATGAATTATTCATGACTAATATTGCATCCATGGTTTAGATGCACTTTCACCTTCCACCATCACTATCTTCTAAGTGTCGTGCAACTTTCGCCGGTGCACAAAACCCACCATTAGCCTCCCTCAAAACAGCCACCATACCTACCTACTATGGCTTTTTCAAAGTCATTCCGAGATATATTGCCATGCAACTACCACCACGACATGTGCCACCACGTCTACATTGCCATTGCATGATCGTAAGATAGCTAGCATGATGTTTCCATTAATGTCTATGCCATGCTAGATCATTGTCACGGTACACTACCGAAGGCATTCCATATAGAGTCACCGTTGCTCTAAGTTTTGAGTTGAAAGTGTGATGATCATCATTGGTGGAGCATTGTACCATCTGAGGAAATAAAAGAGGCCAAAGAAGCCCACCAAAAAAAATATAAAAAAAAGAGGCCAAAGAGCCCACAAAAAAATGAGAGAAAAAGAGAGAAGGGACAATGCTACCACTTTTTCCATGATCTTCATGATCTTCATGATTGAGAGTCTCTCATTTTGTCACCACCATATAGCTAGTGGAAAAATTTCATTATATAACTTGGCTTGTATATTTCAATGATAGGCTTCCTCAAAATTGCCTTAGGTCTTCGTGAGCAAGCAAGTTGGATGCACACCCACTAGTTTTCTTTAAGGGCTTTCGCATACTCGTAGCTCTAGTGCATCATTTGTATGGCAATCCCTACTCATTCACATTGATATATATTGATGAGCATCTCCACAGCTCATTGATATGCCTAGTTAATGTGACTATCTTCTCCTTTTTGTCTTGCAACCTCCACCACAGTCCACACCATCTATAGTGTTATAACCATGGCTCACGCTCATGTATTGCGTGAGAGTTGAAAAGGTTTGAGAAAGTAAAGGTGTGAAACAATTATTGGCCAATACCGGGGTTGTGCATGATTTAAATTAGTTGTGCAACGATGATAGAGCATAGCCAAACTATATGCTTTTGTAGGGATAACTTTCTTTCGGCCTTGTTACTTTGTAAGTTCATGATTATCTTGCTAGTTTGCTTGAATTATTATTGTTTCCACGTCAATAGTGAACTATTGTTTTGAATCTAATGGATCTGAACATTCACGTCACATAAGAGGAGTTACAAAGGACATCTATGCTAGGTAGCATGAAAACATCAAAAATTCATTCTTTATCACTTCCCTACTCGAGGACGAGCAGGAGTTAAGCTTGGGGATGCTTGATACGTCTCAAACGTATCTATAATTTTTGATGGTTTCATGTTGTTATCTTGTCATCTTTGGATGTTTTATGTACCTTTTATATCTTTTTTGGGACTAACTTATTAATTCAGTGCCAAGTGCGAGTTCCTGTTTTTTCTGTGCTTTTGGCTCTTTTCAGATGTGATTTTGGAACGGAGTCCAAACGGAATAAAATCCCCAAAATGATTTTTTTTCCCGAATGGAAGAAGAAGATCAGGGGGCCTGTGGGACAAGCGAGGAGGGCTCCACGGAGCCCACAAGCCCCCACTCCGCCACCAGGGGAGGCGGCGGTGGAAGGGCTTGTGGCCTCCCTAAGCGCCCCTGACCTAGATCTTTGGCCTATATATTCCCTAAAATACAGCAAAAAATCAAGGGATCCACGAAAATACTTTTCCGCCGCCGCAAGCTTCCGTTTCCGCGAGATCTCATCAGGAGACCCTTCCCGGCGCCCTGCCGGAGGGGACTTTGGAGTTGGAGGGCTTCTTCATCATCATCATCGCCCCTCCAATGACCCGTGAGTAGTTCACTTCAGACCTACGGGTCCGTAGTTAGTAGCTAGATGGCTTCTTCTCTCTCTTGGATCTTCAATACAAAGTTCTCCATGATCTTCATGGAGATCTATCCGATATAATCTTCTTTGGCGGTGTGTTTGTCGAGATCCGATGAATTGTGGATTTGTGATCAGATTATCTATGATATATATTTGAGTCTTTGCTTTGCTTTTTTACACCTCCGCTATCGTTTACACCTGCGCTTTTACTTTGCTTTTTTACTTTGTTGCTTTGAGTTCTCACTTGGCGAACAATCTATAAGGGATTGACAACCCCTTTATAGTGTTGGGAGCAAGCTTTTTGTGTTTGTGCAGGATCTTGTGATACTCCTCCACTGGATCGATACCTTGGTTCTCAAACTGAGGGAAATACTTACCACCGCTGTGCTACCTCACCCTTTCCGCTTCGAGGGAACACCAACGCAAGGCTCCAAGGCCACGGGGGAAATCCTTTGCATATTTTCCTAGGAAGTCCCTTAAGGCTTAGTCGTAGCAGAAGGATTCCTGGTGCCATCGACACGACTATTCCTGTCGCCGTTGCCGGGGAAGCACAGCTGACATCAGACGTCATGGAGGTAGACGGCGAGCCAGCTGCCGCAGCACCTCCAGAGACACCTTGTCTCGAGTCCACGACCGCGGCTCCACCAAGCTCGGGGGCTGCAGAAGCCCCCAATAGTCAAGTCGAGGCGGAGGCGACCCTTGTGTCGGCTCCGTCATGGGCTCAAACTATTTTGGCCTTCCTTCTTCGCGGCGAACTTCCTCAGAACGAGGCGGAGGCGAGACAGATCTAGCACAGGTCTGGAGCCTACGCCATTATTAATCGCGAGCTGGTACGACGCAACATGACTCGCGTGTTCCAACGCTGCGTCAAATCAGAAAAGGGACAGGAAATCCTCAGAGACATTCACGAGGGGGAGTGTGGGCATCACGCCGCCTCCAGAACCCTGGTGGCCAAGGCGTTACGCCACGGATTCTACTGGCCCACGACTCTCGAGGAGGCCGTGGATCCGGTCGACAAGTGCGAAGGCTGCCATTTCTTCAGCGCAAAGAGCCATATGCCGCCTTCGGCCCTCAAAACCATCCCCCTATCATGGCAGTTTGCCGTCTGGAGACTGGACATGGTAGGGCCCTTCAAGACGGCTCGTGGTGGGATGACGCACCTCTTGGTAGTCGTCGACAAGGTCACCAAGTGGATTGAAGCCAGACCTATCAAAAAGCTTGATGGCCCCACCGCTCTCAAGTTCATCACAGACATTTCTGTCCGATATGGCATTCCCCACAGCATCATCACCGGCAACGACACCAACTTCGCAAAAGGCGCTCTGGCGCTCTACTGTTCCAAGGTAGGCATCCGGCTCGATTTGGCGTCAGTGGCACATCCCCAGTCAAATGGCCAAGCGGAGAGGGCCAACGGCCTGATTCTGGCCGGCATCGAGCCGAGACTGGTGGCACCACTGGTCAGATCGGCCAGCTGCTGGACTAAAGAACTGCCAGTTGTGTTATGGAGCCTCTGCACAATGCCGAACCGGTCCACCGGCTTCACTCCATTCTTTCTTGTGTATGGGTCCGAGGCTATCATCCCCACGGATATCAAGTTTGACTCACCTCGGGTCACCCTATACACGGAAACGGAGGCGAAGGAGGCAAGAGAAGATGGTGTGGACCTCCTCGAAGAAGCAAGGGATTTGGCCTTGAGGCGGATGGCCATCTATCAACAGAAGCTGAGATACTACCACAGCAAAAAGATCAAGCCCCTCTCTTTCAGGGAGGGATACTTGGTCCTCAGAAGAATCCAGCGCACTGCCGGCCAACACAAGCTCTCATCCCCATGGGAGGGACCCTTCATCATCAGTAGGGCGTTGCACAACAACGCTTATTACTTGATCGATGCCCAAAAGCCAAGGAAGCGCAAGAGGGACGACTCCGGCCAGGAGACGGAACGTCCATGGAACGCGGCGTTGCTCCGCCCGTTCTATTGCTAGAAGGCAAGAATCAAAGAATGGAAAGGGCATGCATATGTATCTTTCTCCCTCTTCAGGGATCAACAACAAATGCAATAAAAAGAGCATGCCTCATGTTTCTTTTTATTGAGAGTTTTCACTCAGTGGACGCCCCTTGCCGACTTCAATAAGCTCGGGGCTACACAGCGTACACCTCTTGCTAGCTTAATCAAGCTCGGAGGCTACGCAACGCACGCCCCTTGCTGGCTTTAACAAGCTCGGGGGATCGCTAGCCGCTCGAATGCCTTCCCTAGTGAAAAAGAACACATAGTGTAAACCGGTTGATCCCTGGTCACCTCGTACGAGCTTGCGGACTGGCTCCGGCCGTCTGGCTTGCGAGGTGACACCAGGTCAGGCTGGATACATGCAAAGTTCGGCTACAAAGGGTCGTCGGCTCATGCTAGCTCGATCATATATACGATCTCATTCAAGCCGGCCTCTGTTGGTTTATGTCTTGTTCTTTAAGTCTTGATGGCTTCGAAAAATCTAAGTCTCGTATTCGAAGATCAGAAACCTCGACCCAGCCACAGACCGGCTCCCGGCTGTCGGGTTGGCGGGGTGGAATATTAGGAATACGAGGATTGGAGAAAAGGGAGTCAACCAGGAATCAAAAGACAAAGATATAAGACAACATGCATGGCAATACGAATATAATGCTGAATACATATATTAAAAAAAGCATTGGCCCACGGCCCACGTTCATTACATCCCTCTGGGGGTAGAACAAAACACAAAGGACACCGACTACGGGGCTGCGGCCTCATCGGTCGCCCCGGCCGCTGCTCCTGAAGTGGTAGCTTCACCATCCCCGGCTGCTCCCGAGGCGGTCGCACCGTCTCCTTCGCGAGGGCTCCCGGCTCCATCCGCACCGGAGTCGGCGTAGGCCGCACCACTGGAGGCGGCAGCAGATTCCATAGCACGGGCCGCCTCGTCGGAGCTGCCATCAGGGTCATAGGGATGAAGGCCGTGCAGATCTTCAGCGATCACACCGCCATCTTCACCCCGCTCCAAAACAAAATCATCCCACGCGGCGTACTCGGCGATGCCGCTGGCCCTCACACGCAGCGCCTCCTCCACGCCCTGCAGCTCCGCCTCCGAGCCGTCACTCTAGGCGGCGAGCTTGCCCAAGTCCAGGTTCCGATAGCAGGACTTAGCCAAGCGCAGGGCCATGTAAGCCCCGCCCCGCGCGACAGAGGCGCGCTAGACATCCAGGCGTTCTCTGCCCGCTGCAAGCCAGCGGGCGAGTCGGCTCATTGACGCCGGCTCCACGCCCTCCGGCCACAAGGCCGCCACCATTGATGAGCCTGCAACCTGGAGCTGAGCCACAGACTTGCCCAGGGCGCGCAGGCAGGCCCGAAGGCCCATCCCGATCTCCTCCACGCTCCAGCCGGAGGTAGTGTCTACCTCCTTCCCACCCGCACGGCGCTCCTCGCGGCTCACCTCGACGGCAATGTCGGCCGCGATGTGGGTCTCAGGAAAGAGACCTGGAATAGCAACAGCCGGGACACAAGAGCACAGTAAGAAGAGAGGACGGCCAAAAAGCCAAAAACAAGACAAAGAAGAGAGACTCATGATGGAAGGCGCCATCGGTCTCATGGGAGCTCTCGAGGACCTCAAGCTCCCGCACCTTACTTGCGTGAGTAAGGCGGGCAACCTCCTCCTAGAGAGCCACCGCAGACTCCAAGGCCTTGGCCAGCTGCGATTGCTTCTGGACAAGGGCCTCCTCCTTCTCCTTCAAGGCGGCGTCCTTGAGGTTCATCTCCTTGAGATGAAGCGATGCGAGGCGGTCCAAGTCGGCAGAGAAGGAGGCTTACTTCTCCTGCAGCGTGCTGCGCGGCTGCTCCAGCTCGACCCGGCGGGCCGCCTCGAGCTCCTTCTTCTTCGACTAGAGAAGGGTCAGCTGCTCCTGGAGCCGGTTGTCGGCACCACGCAGGGCATCCCGCTTCGTGGCAACTTCGCCCAGACAGACATCGAGCTCGGCGATCCGGCCATCAGCGCCCAGGTGCTGGGTTTGCTGCTCATTATAGGCCTGCGACTGAGCATCATAAAGCTCCTGCCAAAAAAGCAAAAAGAAGCAGGATTAAGATTCAGCCTGGTTAAGATTTAACCAGCCCGATTCTCGAGGGCTACACCCAGTGGGTGCGCTAGCGCGCCCCCACTAAAAGAGCAAAACACAAAAAAGATGCTCCAAGAGATTCGGATCGGCCGACGATTGACCGGCCCGATTCTCGGGGGCTACACCTAGTGGGTGCGACGTCGCACCCCCACTAACGCAAAAGAAGAAAAGTTCAATAACCAAATAGGAAACACCTACCTGGGTGCGGGCCTCCAGGCGCTCCATGTCGCTACACACCACGCGGGCCGACTGCTCCACCTTGGACCGGCTGCTGGTAAACATCGACACTAGCTCCGGGACGCCGGAAAGCGCGGTGCCAGCGGGCAGTCGCAGGCGGGCCAGGTTGGCCACCCGCCATGTCTTCATGGGCCGGCTCCCGGCCTGGCCCTCAGCTCCTGGCGCAACAAGGTCGTGCTGGGGAACAACAATGGCGCCGGCTCCAGGTGTCGGCTCTGGCGTCATCCCGGCCGGTGCTGCCTCCTCTACAGGAGGTAGATGGGTCGCGTCCGGCGCATCCATGGCCGCCCCTGGCGCGTCAGGGGCTGCGTCCGGCGCATCCAGAACCAGTTCCGGCGCGTCGGGTGCCTCTTAGGCCCTGGGGGAGTCAGGGACCGTTTCCAGGTCCACCGGCGCCGAGGCATCCGGCCCTGAAGGCTGAGCCCCCTCAGCCCTTGGGACATGCCTTGAAGCCGCTTCGTTAGCTGGCTCCTTCGTGCGAGCATGTGCGAAGGGGTCATGTCTAGCCTTCGCACGCTTCTCCACCGGCTTCTCGACCCGGCTGGGGCGAGACTAGCCCACGGCCGTCTTCCCCGCAGCCATGTCCCACCGGCGCTTGGACTCCGTCTCAAGCTCCCTCTGGGCAGCATCGGCTGCTGCCCAGCCAGCCCGCTCGGCTGCGGAGGCGGTATCTTCCTCCACATCCTCCGCCTCCCTGTCAAGCAAAGTCCTTAAGGAACAAAGCTTATCGCAAGATAAGCAAGGAAAAGGGGGAAGAAATCTTACCCCGCCGCCATAGGCACCTGCCTCCTGCCAGCACCACGACGTCTCTTGGCGCCGCCTGCTCGCGGTCTGGTTGGAGGACCCGGTGTCGGTCGGGATGCTGTGGCGCCCTTGCCCTTCCTCCCGGCCGACTCATCGGCGGCGATTGCCCCGGACATCTGACGCCGATCGCGCGTCAATGGCGGGCTGGTGACCTCCTCCACCCCGTCGGAGTCCTCTTCGAAGGCCGCACCAGAGAAGAATGAGGGAGTCTCGTCGTCATCCGTCCAATCTGCGACGGAGGGCCGCAGGTACTCACCAGGTGGCTCTGTCCCTTCCGACTCCAGTAGGTTCTCCGAGCCCGCGGAGGAGTTCAAGCGGGATTCAATCATGCCCTCGTCCTCAATCTCCGAGGCGTCGGACGTATCCACGTCGGGAGCAGGCGAACGGAGGGATCCCTGCAGTCTCTCGAACAACTGCGAATGGGGATTCAATCGCGGGCTCAGCAAGGTGGCCGGCTACAGGACAAACAACGAAAAACAAGAAGGCCGCTTACCATTGGAGGCGGATAGGCCCTGTTGAAGGGGGCCATCCCCCATGTCCATTCCCCGCCCTCGTCCATACGGGCGGTGGAGATCAGGTTCACCCGCCGCGCTACCGCACCTGGGGTGAACCCCTTGGTGGACAGTGACTCTGTGACAACATACCTTCCCCTGCAACGGCACCAGAAGAATGCTGCTAGCACTCCCCGACAGCGAAACTAGAAGAATGTTGTTGATGGCCCACCAGCGCATGGGTTCGCAGTAGTTTTCGAGGGTAGAGTAATCGACCCAAATTTGTTGATACGCCAATAGGAGCTGAGAGGATACTCTCAAGTATTAGCAGCTGAATGTGTCAGATTCAACCACACCTGAAAGATTAGTATTTGCAAGCAAAGAGTCAGCAGCAAAGTAGTATGATAACAACGGTGTCAGAAACAATCTGTTGACACGACAGACTATTTCTAACAATTGTATCAATGGCGCCAGAAGTTGCCCGTTGACGGAAATTGTCTGTTCCCGTCAACGACCAGTGAATCAAAATTGTAGCAGGTAGCAGCAGTGTAACGAGTAACAGCTGTGGCAAGGAACAACAGTAGTGACAGAAGTAGCAAGCGACAGTAGTAACAGCAGCAGAGCAAAACAAGTAACAACAGCAGTGGGACAAACTCGTAGGCAATGGGTCGGTGATTCGTTTGGATGATATTCATCATGCAACAGTTATAACACGGAGAGATATGTGGCTAGCTCCCGTTCGCCAATGTGATGTAGGCATGCATTCCGTGTGTAGTCATACGTGCTTAGGGAAAAGAACTTGCATGACATCTATTGTCCATCCCTCCCGTGGCAGCGGGGTCCAAAAGGATACTACAAGATATTAAGGTTCTCCTTTTAATAAAGAATCGGAACAACGCATTAGCACTTGGTGAACACATGAACTCCTCAAACTATGATCATCACCGGGAGTGGTTCCGGTTATTGTCACTCCAAGGTTGCCGGGTCATAACACATAGTAGGTAACTAAAACTTGCAAGATCGGATCTAAAACACACATATATTGGTGACAACATAATAATTTCAGATCTGAAATCATGGCACTCGGGCCCTAGTGACAAGCATTAAGCATGGCAAAGTAGTAGCAACATCAATCTCAGAACATAGTGGATACTAGGGATCAATCCCCATCAAAACTAACTCGATTACATGATAGATCTCATCCTACTCATCACCGCCCAGCGAGCCTACGAATAGATTACTCACGAACGATGAAGAGCTTCATGGAATTGGAGAGGGAAGAAGGTTGATGATGACGATGGCGACGATTTCCCCTCTCCGGAGCCCAAAACGGACTCCAGATCTGTCCTCCAGATGAAGAACAGGATGTGGCGACGCCTCCGTATCGCAAACGCGACGAAATCTTCTCTTCTGATTTTTTTCTGGGAGAAAGTGAATTTATAGAGCTGAGATTGGGGGTGGCAGAGCCACGTGGGCCCCACAAGCTTGGTTGCCGCAGCCAAGGGGGTGGCCTCGGCAACAGGGCTTGTGGCCCACTGGCCCATCCCCTCCAGTGGATTTTTGAGCAGGTATTTTTCATATTTTCCAGAAATATTCTCCGTAAGTTTTCAGGACGTTCCGAGAACTTTCATTTCTGCACAAAAACAACACCATGGCAATTCTGCTGAAAACAGCGTTAGTCTGGGTTAGTTCTATTCAAATCATGCAAGTTAGAGTCCAAAACAAGGGCAAAAGAGTTTGGAAAAGTAGATAGGATGGAGACGTATTAGACAGCCGGCAGGGATCATGCCTGCCGCTCATCTGACAGACCAGATGCGGTCGCCTCTGTAGCGGAAGTATCCGGCGGGTCACCATAGTGGTGAGCAGGTCGCGGCCGAGGAGGCCGCTCTTATCCAGAATGTCGAGGTGGGCACGGATTAGCGCCACCTCGGGAATCGGTTTGGGGGTCTTCGCCGCCCAGTTCAACTTCGTCGGTGGGTCGATGTTGAACGGGGGCATATTGAGAGCGTCCTGGGCGGGGTCGGCGTTCTTTGCGTAGAAGAAACCCTTCTGCCACTGCTTGGCGGATCCCTGGAGTGGCATCTGGGGGAAGCCTGACGACGGGCGGTGATGCACCAGCGCGGCCCCGCACGGCGTCATCGGTCGTGGCCCCTTGAGCTTCTCCACCTCGGATTTCTCCATGGCAATGGATTGATGCTTGAAGAAGAACAAGCTGCACCATAGATCGACGCGGGGCTCGATCCCCACAAAGCCCTCGCATAGGATCACGAAGGCCGACAACTACAGTATGGCATTCGGCGCCAGGTGATGCGGCTGCAGGCCAAAAAAGCGGAGCCATTCGGAGAAGAAGGCGCTGGCCGGAAGCCCGAAGCCTCGATAGAAATGTTCGGTGAAGACCACGACCTCTCCCACGGCGGGTGTGGGAGAGGTCTCGGCGCCAGGGAGTCGCACCAGCACTTGGGAGGCCGGGGGCGGCAGCCGGTGGTGGCGGAGCGCCTCGATGTGCTCCTCGCTGACGTCGCTGCCCAGCCAGGCTCCCTGCAACGACGCCTTCTGCGCCGAGGGCCTTTTCGAGGAAGAACCACCGGCCATGACTGCGGGCGACTAAAAATCGAAGGGCTTGGCGGTTTCGCGGCGACGAAGACAAGGAAGACGAAGGATACGAGCTCTTTCTCTCTGAGCGCAGGGAGGAAGAGGGCGCGGATGCGGGGCGAGAAGGGGGCGAATGGCCTCCTCGGAACCCCTGCATCCCATTTAAACCCCCACGAAGCATCGTGGGGAGGGGGTCCGGTGTGTGCGGGCCCCCCACCAGCCCCGTGTATTACGGGCGGTAACGCTTCCCTAAGCCCAACCGTCGCGGAGTAAATCCGCAGAGGATCTCTCACGCGGAGGCCGAGGGGGCGTCATGGCGGGACCGAGGGCCCAGGCCCGGTCCCGTCACCAGTAATCACCATCATTATGTCAAGCGGGGCCTGGCATGTGGCGCTCTCCGAGCGACTCGCGACGAAGCCGAGGCATCGTTTCGAAGCCAGCCGGTGCTCCTCGTCACGAATAGCGGCGAAAACACCAAGTCAAAACGTCAAGCTGGTGAGGCCGTCCGCCTGCAGGCGGCAAGCCTCTCCAGCTTCGGGGGCTACTGTTGGGGGGATAACCCCGGGGTAGGCTCATCAAGCCTGCTCCTTCATTTCCGGCCCAAAGGATATGAACATATACAGTTTCCCAAGGCCCATGTCTTCCGCCCGGCTAGGCTGCGCCTACCGGCTAGAGGACGAGGCGTCCATCCCTCTGGCCGGCCAGGCAACCCCTGCCGCCTAGAGTCGAGGCGGTTACCTCTTCTGAGCCGGCCTGGTCCAGCCAGCCGGCTAGGAATGAGGCGGCTACATCCAAGCCGGCTGGCCGAACAGGCTAGCCGACCAAGGATCACAAGTCACATCAGATCGTAGGTCAGGATGAGACCTTACGATTAAAGGTAGCTACGCATCAGCAAAGGTACTGGATCGGGGCACCCGACAGGTACGAGCGTCGGCGGCCACGCCACTGACCTACCCCGGCTCTGATCCATCACCTAGCGTAGTGTCGGACCGTCGCACTCCGACTCCATTACTGCACTCGGCGTGGGGAACAGTGGAGGCGGTCGTACTATCTGCCCATGACGAATCTCGTTGGACGATGCTTGACGTACATCGCGTGCTCGGCGTCAACCTTACGCGAGAGCTTCATTGGCCAGGCGGCGGGTCCCACTGCCAATCGAGACCATGCAGCCGGCGGGCCCCTCAAGCGACAAGACAAGACTCTAGTGGGCCCCTGGCCAGCCGGCGAGGCTGCTAGCCGGGTCCCACATTTGTACCCTTTATCCATATTGTAGGCCGGCGGGTTCGTCTATAAAACCCACCGGTCACCCTCCATGCAGGGGGCGATCATTCCACAGTCGAACAACACCACACACTCACCAACCATAGAGAGAGAGGCAGAGACGAGCCAACTGCTCCCCTCTTCCTCCTCCCAACACAGCTCCAGGAGCAACTCTGTACTCTGTTCATACACATCAAACACTCCGGCAGGACTAGGGGTATTATCTCTACAGAGAGCCATGAACCTGGGTACATCATGCGTTCCATGTGTGCACCAACCTCGTTCCCAGCGTCCACCTTTGTCCCTTCGGTTCTCACCGACTTGAGCCTACCTATGGCATATGTTGTGAGTATTCACCGACACTAGTCCTGAAGGCAGTCTTCGGAATATCTTCCTCGCGAATGCGAATTTGATGATAGCCCATCCTGAGATCAATCTTGGAGAAGACCTTAGCACCTTTCAAATGTTCGAACAACTCAGTTATGTTCGGAAGTGGATATTTGTTCCTGATTGTCTTCTTGTTCAATGGACGGTAATCGACACACAGCCGGTCCGTAGCCCCACAGAGATGAGCTTGGTCTGATCAAACCCA
The DNA here is from genome assembly GCF_904849725.1 of Hordeum vulgare subsp. vulgare. NCBI lineage: Eukaryota > Viridiplantae > Streptophyta > Magnoliopsida > Poales > Poaceae > Hordeum > Hordeum vulgare. Next base: position 409,123,628 of record NC_058523.1, read on the forward strand.
AACGCTCCTGCTCATCGAGTTGCCTCTTAAGTTCCTTCAATTCTTCTAGACCCAGCTTGTACGGCCGTTTGCACACGGGCTCTGTGCCTGGCTCTAGCTCAATCACAAACTCAACTTCTCTGTGCGGAGGCATGCCTGGAAACTCTTTAGGAAACACATCTTCATATTCGCAGACCACTAGGACTTGCGAAATAGGATTGATCTCACCCTTTTCATTCAAAGAGAACAAACGGATTGTATCATCGCGCACCGCGAATATAATCACGTCCTCCGAAGAGTGGGTAAGCTTCACTTCTTTGGCTTCACAATCAATTGACGCCTTGTTCATGGCCAGCCAGTCCATACCAAGAATCAAGTCGATGTCGGAATTGCCCAAGACAATAGGAGACGCCAGAAAGGAATAACTGCCTATCTTGACAGAAGCATCCGGAACCCTCATGTGCGAACTCATGCGCATGCCCGGAGAAACCACACGGAAGGGACTATCCAAATGAATTGCAGGAATATCATGCTTAGCTATGAAAGGCTTGGAGATGAAGCAATGCGATGCACCAGAATCAAATAACACTTTAGCAGGAATATCATTGACGAGGAGGTTACTCATGATCACATCTGACGGGTTCTCTGCCTCAGCAGCATTCACCATGTTGACTCGAGCTGATCTGGGGTTGAACTTGACAAGAGCATTACTTGGAGGTTTGCCTGGAGGAGGAGGCGGCAGTCGGAGCTGAGAAGTACACTTGTTGGCATAGTGACCCTTCTGCCCACACTTGTGACAAGTAACATCTACTGGCTGCCGGTACTGAGTCTGAGGAGGCCCTTGCTTCTGATGCTGGAATCTCTGCTGGAAGACAGAGTTGGGTGGGTGGGAAGAACCACGACCACCAGAGTGCTTGAGCCGCTGCGAGTGCCGAGGAGGAGGAGGAGGCACCCAAAACTTATGTTGCTTCTGAACCACCTGAGTCGAGGAAGAGCTGGAATCTCTGAAGTGCTTCTTAGAATTCTCCACCCTGAGCAAGGCTGCCTCTGCTCTGAGAGCTAGGTTGTAGAACTTGTCGAACTCCTCAGGATCGTGCAAGGCAAGAGCTAACTACAAATCTTCTTTCAAGCCACCTCTGAACTGATAAATCTTGCTCTTCTGGTCAGGGATATCCTACAACGCGTAACGGGCTAGCTCGTGGAACTCAAAGTTGTACTTGTACACGGAATTGCCACCCTGCTTCAAATGCCTGAACTTCTCACGCATCTCCTCCACAAAGATGGAAGGAATGTAGTGGGACCTGAAGTCACGGCAGAACTCATCCCAAGAAATCACTCTAGCGCCTCTGGAGTCCTTCAACTATTGCCACCAGATAGAAGCCTGCCCCTTCAACTGGAATGTGCAAATTTGACGAAATCCTCAGGACGCACATTTCTACACTCGAAATGCTTGTTCATATCACGGATCCAGTCCACTGCATCAAATGGCTGGTCGCATGAAGTGGAAGTCTTTGGCTGGTTCGACATGAACTGACTCAGACTAGCAAACTGATTGCCACCATGCTGAAAATTGCCTTGCTGCTGATTGGCTCTCTCTTGCAACAACTGTAGCAGCATCTGGGTGTTTGCATTAGTAACAGCCATCACCGCTTGCCAAGCCTCTGCAGGAGGAGGCAATGGCGGCGGAGGATTCTCCGGAGGAGGAGGTCGTGGCGGGATATCCTCACACCCTGGGTTCTCACGAGTTGGTGGAGCCATCCTGAAGACGGACAGCACATTAGCCCACAGAATAAATTGAAGATATAGCTGAATCAAAAAGACAGGAATATCTGAACAGGATTAAGCAATTGCACTCGAACAAAATAGTAAGAATGCTTCCTCAAAGTGACGGTCGACAAAAATATGATTAAGACCACTCCAAACAAGTATGAGCTAGAACTTCTCGGAACAAACATATGATCGAGATTTCATCCGATATCTTCGTGGATAAGATCGCATGGGCTCGAATTTATAGTAGCCATCCTGTGCAAGGTAGTGCACACGGCATACGAAGTATCCCCGAGTCGTAGCGAGCTACAAGGACTCTTTAAGATACAACGAGAACCGATGTAAGACGACCGTCAACAAACGCACCCACTGAACATCGAATCCCAACCTCAATCATGCATCTGTAGGAAGATAGTCCTATAAGATACTACTTGATATCCCACCTATGAATTCCCGAAATAACTGGTCATGCAATCTGGTACACGGATACAAGGAGTAATGTGACACAACTCCTAAACTAACCCGTCACCTGTATCACATCAGTCAACACACAACCAGCATCTCGGACCTTCATCTACAACAGACCCTCGTGATCACAACGATACTAAGTATGGCAGTACTCCCGAACAATCTGCACCAGTACTGGGGACATCAGGGTTATCTCGCCACTACTAGTATTGAAGCAATAACGAACATCCTTCGTTCTTAGATACTCAGAAATCTGAATGATGGCGATGTGCGCAAGAATCCCCTGGAGCTCAACTCCCCAGAAGAAATCAAAGCAGACAGGAGGCACCAAGACAGGACTCCGTCACATCGAAATCATATAGATTTCACAAATACCCGCGTGATCCTAAAAAAATTTGAGCGAGAAAAGGAGTAGAATTTAAGATTTCCTAAGTAGGGAACCTCACCATTGCATGGAAGAGGAGAAAAAAGAATCCTACTCTCCGATATAACTAAGACTCAAAACATTTTCTAGACTCGACTCGGCCAAGTACGATCACACAAAGGCTCCTATGGTCGTAAGGCTCTGATACCAACTTGTAACGACTAAAATGCGGTTCTTTCCGATCTGGGGATCGAGGCCCCGAATTGGAAAGGAGCACACCTAAGCGTCTCGCAAACAAGGTATCATAGCACATACATAATAATAACAGATTGACAATCAGGGGTTCAATTGCCATCTCATAAATATACCAGAGTACATCACGCATACAATCAAAGTAGTTCCGCTACAGACTACAAAACAAGGGAAATGGCTATGCTACCCTGCCTACTGGCCCACGATCACGACCATGCCTCAATCTTCTAGATAGTTCACGTACAGGCGGTTGTTCTCCTCGTCGTACTACCACGCCAGCTGCGCGCCGTCGGGATCACCTGTTTCTGGGGTACCTGAACCTGTTGGTGTTGTGAAGGAATCTATAAGCCACGGGGACTCAGCAATCTATGACCTCGGTGCCAAAACTAATCAAGTTATAAGGTTGGATAGGTGGAGTAGTTAGCTTGCAGCATCCTAAGCTTTATTTGGTGGCTAACTTACGTAGAACTTGTATGAAGGTGGTCTATACTAGCGGTCGGTCATACTTGATCACTAAGTGATCCTGAACACCTGCCTACGTCAATCATAACCCCACTGTGTTCCCGATCGAAGAGAGATCTTCGAGGGGACAGTCACGGTTACGCTCACGGTTGGCAATTTTATTAGCTTATGTTTAAGTTATCTAATACCGGATGTTAACAAAATATCCCAAGTTGCCACATAACCGCGGGCACGACTTTCCGAAAGATTTAACCCTACAGGGGTGCTCCAACTAGTCCATCACAAACGTACACGGGCCGCAAAGTAATCCTCTATCACGAATCTCGTGATCTCGTCGGAATCCTTAGAGGAAAACCTCAACTCTGGGGAGAACCAAAGCTTCACTGGGATTCCTATACGCAAGATATATCGCTAAGGTAAGACAAGACTAGCAGGACCTCCCGACGTGTCGACGACCCTGATAAGAGCCGCGTATCTCAGTCTCAGGACACGCCGGATGAGCGACGGTTACCACGCCAAAACACCGAGTTGCCCCGGGGAGCGTAATAAGCTGCTCTGGGTTGGACCAACACTCATGAGGAGCACTGGCCCGAGTTGTTGATTAAATTCCTCGGGGTAGCTATTCCCTATGCAGATTATTATTAAGTGATTAGCAAATTAACACCAATGTTGGGTCCTGCCGGACAAGTCTTAACACTACGCGATTTATCAAGGGGGTCCCCATAACAACCCCGAACGTGTTAGGAGCGATCAATATGGAATCAAACACCGGTAGCCGGTAACTATGGCGGCAATAACGGAACAAAGCACCCGACAAAAGGCTAGGCCTTCCGTTATTTACCAAGTATATATGTGCATTAATTAAATAACACAATTAAGATAATGATATCAAGCTCATGTTATCACATGAGACAAAGCACCTTCATCTAGCAACGCTAACATTAGTAGCTGAGCAAAGCCTACTTAGCCATTGAAGTTTGCTAGGAAGGGATCAGTGTTTGGTTTCATGGCATATCAAGAGGCAAATATTTCAGTGGTAGGCAGCGAGCATATGACAAGGAAACGTAATCTAGCATAACAAGTCTAGAGATGGAATCAAGGTCATATCATCTTGCCTGTGATATCCTCAGCTTGGAATGGTTCTTGTTCGTCCTGCACGTACTCTCCCGAATCCACGTACTCGTTCTCCGATCCCGGTGCTACCCATCATAAGAATAACATCCAGTGAACAACAGCACCTCAAGATGCAACAATCACATGATGCATGACATGAATATGAGCATGCATCACTATTTCTATCACTAGCACAAGCATGAGAAGCAAATACATGTTCCTGGAAAGAACTGCATCCTAAGCTATTTTGATATGCATGAGGATGATATGATCAAATGCGTCTCGAGAAAACGATGCAAAAGCATATAAAGAACATAACAATTGGAGCTACGGATCAACGGGAATCAACGAAACAAGATATGAAGCCCTACGTGTCAAAATCATCACCACACTCTCAAATGGCGCAACTCTGGTATTTCCCAGGTTGCCAAGACATAAAACAAACCAACATGGATGGGGTGGAGCAAACAAGAACACCACATCATCAACTAAGCACTCACAAACATCAAAATGGCAAAACTACACAATCTGCCATAAACTGCATCATAGCACTTTGTGAGCTACATGCAAAGCACCTACAGCCACCCAAACATGACAAATAATATATGTGGCTGTAGCTATCCAAGAGTACTACAAGCACAAGCAAGAATCACACACAAAGTAATTAAACATAGAAAGTTACAAGGCTGTAAACTTGCCCAAAAGATATCAGATTTCAGGAACTTAGTGAAAATTCCAGATTCTCACTATCTGCCTATGCTCTGAAGCATTTTGACAGCAGCCAAAACAATATCTACAGGACTCCAAATGGAATGAAATTTTACACGGAGCTAGACAAACATATCATCTCCAACTTTCCAGTTGAAAGCTAAGGCTAGATCGCAACACATTGACGTGCACAACCTCATCAACAGGAGAAGAAAATATAAACAGATTCTCAGACTTAGTGAAAATCACTAATCTGGAATTTCAGCCACATGCCTACTTTGGATGGGCACAACTTGCACATATGGATTCCAAAACATGAAATGAAACCAACATGTGGTAGAGGGGGTCATCCTCTACTACCACAGCCAAGAATCAAACACAAAGGCTCACCACAACTCATGGAACCAAGCTCTAAACATAGAAGAAAAATGAAATATGTCATCTCCAGAAAATGTTCCAATGGCAAAACTAAGTTCACCAATGGATTCCTTGGGAGATTCTACCCCAAAATCATATATAATATGTATGCACTTACTTGGATCAAGTGACCACAAACTAGGAAGGAAGAAACTACAAGAAATCATACATAGTGAATAGTGCAACATTTCATGTGCATTTCACTAGATCAACTCCTACATGGATACTTGTTCATGTGCATAATGGCAATAGTGACATGAGGGTTTTGACCCCATGTATGTGTCACACATCAACACTAAGCTCATCTACCAAACTATCCACACACCACAAGACATCATGCCCACTCACATATGGTCATGTGAAGGTGCATAGTGATTGCAAAGGTGGGGAAGTTCCACACACACACATATACTCCACATCATCCACTACAACATCATGCTCTTGATCAACACAAACATGTAAGGCATCTACATAGTAACATGGACATGGAAGAATATTACCACATACACTCCCATTAGGTGTCACATGATCCAAGCCCATGTGTGTGGCTCACATATACACACACCACAACTCATGCAACTAAAACTACTAGCACAAGACACCCAACATAGATATGAACACCATCTAGTATATACAACAAGCACCACATGCTCTCTTAGGATGTGTGCCTACACACACATACACACAACCTACACTATGCCCATGAATCCACAAGCACACATATACAAAAGGTTCAACTCCTTACATGGGCAACTACACACAACCAGCAAGCTAGTATGCAAATCATGTTGTTGTGAGGGCAGCTTAAATCAGCCTCATGGTGTGTTGCACACCACAGCAACAATCACTCAAAGCAGGAAGCACAACACACGAATAATTGCATAGCAAGAAGAAAATAAAATAAAAGGAGGAGGTAGGGGTCGAACCCTGTACCTCTAGTACACAAACTCCACCTCTACCACCCTGCTATCGAGGCCGTGTTTGACAGAACAGAGGCATCTCAGTAGTCAAGCTGCTCTGTTGCGCTCTCCACTGCCAGAACTAAAAATGCAAAAGGAAGGGGGGTTGCTTCCCCTGGGACTCGAACCCACCACCTCGTGAGAACAAATACATACAGCTACCACTGCGCTACAGAACGACGTCTGACAAAGGGGAGGACTATAGCTAGGTAAACTAACACGAGCACCCATTCCCTACTCTGCACGCCAGCGACAGGGAGGACGCCGGGGCATATCCTGCTACTGCTGCGCCCACGTGAGGGCACCACTACCTTGTTGATGGGCTGACGCTACGAGGGGGAGGATGCCCCTACACTACAACACGCAACACGAGCGCGCCCACACATGTAAGCACACATCTACTGCACCTGATGCACCTGCTGTCGTTCTGCTACTGACATAGGAGCACGGCGAGCACTACGGCGGATCTGAGCCGATCCAAGGAGGAAGAAGGAAGGGGGCGAGGCTCCTCACCTTTGGGAAGAAAGAAGGGAACCGGTCGGAGGAGGAGTCACTGGAGGGGAAGTAGATCGAAGCCGAAGAAGAGCCCTGCTGCAGGTCGAAGTGGAGGAAGGATATCACTGCGGTCGAGGCGGTGGCGAGCTCCTGGCCGTCGAGGGGCGTTCCCCGTCCTCCGTGAGGTCGGGAATGGGACGCGGGGAGCAACCCCTCGCCCCTGGACATGGCGGATGGCGCGGCCGTCGACGAGAGCGGGGGCTAGACGCCGGTGGGCTGCTCTCTCTCTCTCTTTGCTCCTATCTACAGAACCTTACCAGGAGGAGGAGAAGAGAGACGGGGAAGGAGATGGCGGCGGTGCTGGAGGAAGGAGAGGGAACCCCAGGTACGGAGGAGGGTTCCTGCAGCTTAAATCATCTCGGGGGGATGCACTTGAGCCGCTGGATCGGAGTCATGGGGAATCAATGGAGGAGGAGAGGGCGTACAGTGGCTGACGCCGAGAGGAGGAAGAGAGGGTCGCGCGGGTGGGCTGCTGTCGCGAGGGAGAGGAGTAGTTTGGCCTCTTTGAGTGGGAGGAAGCCCACCAGAGCGACAAATAGAGAAAAGCATGTCTTGGGACTTTCCTATTTACACAAAAGGGCAGAAAAGAGAAAATAAAACCAGCAAACTACTGGAGATAAATTCAAAGCAAAAATGCCCGTGGACCTGAAAATAAATAAGCTATTTAAATAAAATGCAAAAGGAATTTATGGGGCAATTAAATAAATACAAAACAGCAATTGTAATATCTGTTTTGTGATTTATTGCACCTTTAGGACACTCTCAAAATACCAAATGTTGCACCCCAATATCTCCACAATAAATACTAAAAAAGGACATTTTTAAATCAGGTTAGGAGCAAGTGGAATTTTGAACTTGAGATAAAAAGAGAGAAAAGGGATTTGAAACAATATCAAGCCACCACACCACAACATACATCACATGTTCCCCCCTCACATGAAATCACAATGACCACATCTAACAAGATCACATGCAACCACAACATGACATGGCAAGACAATATATGGCAAGCAAACAAGGAAGGTTAATGGAGCCACATGAAATCATATGACCACATTGCTACAACAAGAACACATGGCATGAAACAATATGGTATGCATGCATGCAATGGAAGAGAAATTAATAAGGTGACATCACATGAAATAATGAGCATGGGCTCTCTCAAGCATTGACAAGGTGGTCCCACATGGAGTAGGTTCCAAATAGGGAAGGTTTACACTTGGGGCATTACACTCCCGTGCCCACTCGAGCCGTCGTCGGCTGCCTCACCGGCCGTCGCCGACGCTGTCCCGCCCCGGCCGCCTCCCCTCCACCTCCCGAGCCGCCGCCGATGTATCGCCCCGCCGTCGCCGCCCGCCTCAACCTCCCCGGCTGTCACCCGCCTCGACCTCCCCCGCCGCCGCTGCCTCCTCGACCTCCGCCTCCATCGCTCGCCTCGGCATCCCCAGCCGCCGTCTCCTCCTCCCGCCCGCCTCGACCTCCCCGTCTGCCGCCCGCCTCAGCCTCCCCGTCCGCCGCCCGCCTCCGCCTTGTCCTCCCCGGCCACCTCCGCCCGCCCCCTGCGCCCTCCGCCTGCCGCAGCAAGAGGCCGCCCCGAGCTCTCCTCGCCGATCCGCAGGAATATTCCGTTATAAGGGTTGGGTTTGTGGGTTCTAGTCTTTGCCCCTATTTTTCAACCCTTAAAAATGTCAAAAATGCCATATTTCAACCCTTAAACTGGTTTGAGGATTTGAGGGTTTGAGGGTACTACTAGAGATGCTCTTAGAGCATCAGCAACATAGGAGGCACCGCTTCCTAACATGGGACCCATACAAATTTTCTAGAGTTGGCTAACAATGCTGCAGTTTATAGTATTTGATACCACCTTAGGGACGAAATTGGTCATGTGCGAAATCACTAGTTAGCGAATACACTTTCCAATGATTACTCCCATCTTCACAGGTTGCGACAAATGACGCACTGCATGCGTGTCGCTTGGCGCAACCTGAGAGTTTTTTCCTTTTTTCGTAGATCTGTATTTTCAAAACGTTTTATCTCCTAAACCGTGCGTCCAAATCTCGAACCGTTTTTACTGTTGGTTTTTTCGCGTCGAGATCTTCAAAACTAGATCCCATGTTGATAGATTTTGATGAACTTTTTTTCACTAGAAGAACTGGAAGAACAAAACCACACGAAAAAACCGTGTCTCACGCGATAGAAAAAAACAAAAAACGCGTTTTTTCACTTTCCGAGAGGCACGAGTCGCGAAGACAAAACCGTGCCTCTCGCGGAAGCAAAACAATGCCTCTCGCAAAAAAACAAGAAACACATTTTTTTCTTTTCCGAGAGGCACAGCCGTGCCTTTCGCGAAGGAAAAACCGTGCCTCTCGCAAAAAAATAGAAAACATGTTTTTTCGTGAAAAAAAATTATAAATTTATTTTTTCGTCCAAAAGTTACGAAAGACCGGTGAAAACCGTAACACCAAAGAAAATAAAAAACCATTTTAAAAAAGACGAAAACGCGTGCGAAAAAATTAAAAAAACAAAATAAGAAGGAAACGCTTAGAGCGCGACACGTGGCGAGGGGTTGAAAACGCGCGGGAGCGTCAGTTGGGAGGCTTCCGAGGGAGCGCTCGCTAACTAGTTGCTCCCGGTCCTCGGGCAACTGAGGCTACAGCCCTAGACGTGGGCCAACTAGTACATGTACGCATAGTAGAAGAAAAAAAACAGATTTTGGGATACATAGAAGCCCAGCCCCAAGCGTTGCATAGACTTACAAGCCTTGAGCGCATTAGCCAACTCCATCAACCGATCAGAACAGAAAACCCCACACAGACAAAAACTAACCCTAGCGGCGACTAGGGTTTAGGGTTCCTTACTCCGGCGGATCACCACCGCCGTTGAGGCTTGGATACTTCTCCCGCAACGGATCTCCCCCGTGAGACTGCCCCTGGCAATGGCGTCCTCGTCTGGTGCCGCTCGTCGGGGTGGTGGGACGGGGAAATCTCCGGTTGATCTGCAGGCAGCTATGAGAAACATGAAGCTTAAAGAGGCGGAGCTAGATGCAGTGATGGTGGACGATGAAGAAATCTCGAAGTTCACAGAGGAAACGCGATGGCTTACGGTGGCAAAAGTGCACATGACCAAACCCTTCAGCGCTGAGTCATTCAAAACCATGATGAAGTTCGTGTGGCGCTTGGCATATGATCCAGGGATACGAGAAGCGGACGACAATCTCTTCATTTTTCAGATGTTCTGCGTTGGGGATTGGAACAGGGTGATGCACCAAGGGCCTTGGATCTTCAGGGGCTTAATGGTGGTGATAGGGGAATACGATGGCAAGGGAAAACCACATACGGTTGCTCTGGATCGGGTGCAAGTTTGGGCACAGATACATGATACTCCTGAATTATATCGGAGGGAAGGGATACTAGACCAACTTGCTCGACGCATTGGGCAGGTAAAGAGCGTGGAGATGAACCCTAATAGGTTTTTTGAAGGAAATTATGTGAGGGTTCGAGTCAAGATCAAGATAGATGAACCGCTTGTTCGTTTTACTCCGCTCAAGATCAGAGGAGAGGAAGCCCTCCTCCTACCGGTGAAATATGAGAAAGTTGGGTTTTTCTGCGAGGTTTGTGGTGTCATGGGGCATGTCCTGGAGGTGTGTGGAGATGGCGTCCACGACCCTGAGGAGGTACATTATGGCCAATGGATGGTAGCTAATAGGCGTTCATTAGCGTCTAATCAATACCCCCCAGCACAGCTCAAACCCCCCACGTACTCGGGCCCGTCGCGGCAGGGGTGGAGGACCGCAGGGATATGCTACTTCCAACAGTAGAACAGAGAACGCAGCAAAGAAACGCTCTTCGCAGGAGGCAGGGATGAGCGATGACGAGAACGTGGAAGACACGGCTGAGAGCCCCATGAAACCAATGCAGATGGAGCAAGAGGAGGGGGGAGCTAAACCACCCCAGATTGAATCTTCTGCAAAGAAGCAGTTGGACTGTCCAATGTAACTGCAGCAGGGCCGACTGATCTAGGGGGCGATAACCAGTACACGACCAATATGAGGGAGGCTTCGGAACTCCTGGAGCAGACTCCACCACCTCCGCAGGCGTACGTTGCACCAAGGGATCGAAAGAAGCACAGGGCAGGATCTTCACCACATAAAATAACAAACACTATGAGCGATTGGGCGGGCTCCAGCGAGGAGCGCCGCCGGGCTCAATGAGTTTTCTATGCTGGAACTGTCGAGGGGCTGGTAGACCCGAGACAGTTCGTGAGCTTCGCAATCTTGTGAAGCAATATACTCCAACGGTGGCTTGCATTGTGGAAACTCAACTTCCTGGAGGGAGAGTAGAAAGCTTGGCAAGCTCATTAGGGTTCGATCTTTCTTTTGCTGTTAGTAGTTCTGGTAGAAGTGGAGGTTTAAGGATCTTTTGGAATAACTCAATAAAGCTTGAGATCTTTGGCTACTCTGAATATCACACTGATGCGTTAATCACCATCCGGGGGTGGAACAATGGAGATTGATGGTGGTTTATGGTGAAGCAAGGGTGGAGGAAAGAGGTATAACCTCGGACCTCTTCGGACATTAGTTTCGGCGAATGATCGTCCTTGGTTGTGTATGGGGGACTTCAACGAAGTCTTGCGTCTGGACGAGTACGAGGGATCCAGCCACCGCAGCATGACACAGGTCCATTGGTTTCGAGACGTCGTTGATGTTTGCGGATTCTCTAATCTGGGATTTACTGGACCGAGATGGACTTTCGAGAGAAGGGTTGCAGGAGGAAACTATACTCGCATCCGTTTAGACAGAGCTTTAGCTACTGCGGAATGGTTGTCTATCTTCCCAAATGCGAGATTAGCGCACAAAGTGGCTGCCACCTCAGATCATAGCCCCATCTTGCTCGAAACCGAAGGCCAACTGGACAGGTTCAGACATCAACCTTTTAAATATGAGATGATGTGGGAATCCCTTGATGGTTTCCAAGAGGAGGTACAACAACATTGGCAGGGCCCCGGAGTGGCTACAGTAGTAGAACTAAAGGGGAAAATTGATGCTCTGGCAAAAGGCCTCGGACGCTGGGATAAAACTACTTTTGGCAATGTGAGTAAGGAGATCAAATGATTGAACGGAGATCTGGCAAACCTACAGGCAGACCCAAGGCGTACCCAACCTACTAGGGTTGAAACAAAGATCAAAGATAGATTGTCGGAGCTCTATCACAGAGAGGAGGTGATGTGGCGTCAACGGTCCCGGGTAACATGGCTCAAGGACGGCGACAGAAATACAAGGTTTTTTCATCTACGGGCAAGCAAGCATAGACGCAAGAACAGGATTCAGTCTTTGGGACGGGAGGACGGTACTACAGTTGATGATGCCCTTGAGCTAGAACACATGGACACTGATTTCTATAAACATCTATACACATCAGAGGGCACATCAAATATGGAGGAAGTACTTAATATGGTTCCCCGTAAAGTCACCACTGGGATGAATAATCTTCTGACATGGGAATTTACTCAAGAAGAGGTGAAGGTGGCTTTATTTCAAATGGCACCCACAAAAGCGCCAGGGTCTGATGGGTTTCCCGCCCATTTCTTTCAGCGATATTGGGAAGTATGTGGCATGGAGATCACCGCAGTCACCTTAAAAATCTTGAAGGGAGAAGACGAAGTAGCTATCTTGAACGACACTATTCTGGTGTTGATACCCAAGGTAACAAGCCCCACACTCCTCCCACAATTCCGTCCGATAAGTCTTTGTAATGTTCTCTATAAAATAGCATCCAAGGTCATAGCAAACCGATTGAAACCTATCCTCCCTGAGATCATATGAGAAGAACAATCAACTTTTGTTGGAGGAAGAATTATTACAAACAACATAATATCTGCCTATGAATGCTTGCACTTTATGAAACGAAGCAAGTCGAAGAGGAATGGATTCTGTGCCTTGAAACTGGACATGATGAAAGCATATGACCGTTTGGAATGGACATATTTGAGCGCTATGATGACCAGACTGGGGTTTGCACCAGCTTGGGTTGATCTTATCATGAGGATGGTGAGCTCAGTTACATTTTCGGTCTTATTTAACGGGAAGAAACTGGATCAATTCACTCCTACGAGAGGGATTCGACAGGGAGATCCACTATCACCCTATCTCTTCTTGTTGGCACCAGAGGGCCTTTCGTGCCTCCTCAAAAACCACAATGAGTCATCACCTATTCACGGAATTAAAGTGGCACCAACGGCTCCTCCGGTAAGTCACTTACTGTTTGCTGATGACAGCCTGCTGTTTTTCAAGTTGAGTAGTGAGGGAGCTACTATGGTATCTTCTTTGTTGGAAACCTACTTCAATGCTTCGGGACAGAGAATTAACCAAGCTAAGTCCTCCGTTTTCTTCAGTAAAGGCTGTGCAAATGAGGTGAAGGAGAGTATCAAGAACATTATCAATGTGCACAATGAAAGTCTGAATGACAAATATTTGGGGATGCCCACATATGTTGGTAGCAGCAAAAATGGGGCCTTTAAATATCTGAAAGATAGGGTTTGGAATAAAGTTAAAGGCTGGATGGAAAAGATTTTATCTTCAGGAGGGAAAGAAGTTCTTATAAAGTCCATTGCTCAAGCAGTTCCAGTCTTCTCTATGGCGTGCTTTAAACTTCCCCGTGGTTTGTGCCTCCACATCAACTCCCTCATAAGGAAATTCTGGTGGGGTAGTAAGAACGATGAAAGGAAGACTAGTTGGGTCTCGTGGGAGGTGATGACACGGCCTAAATATGAAGGTGGACTGGGTTTCAAAGATATTGAACTATTCAATCTCACCTTACTTGCTAGACAAGCTTGGCGCCTGCTCAAGACTCCGGAATCATTAAGTGGCAGGATCCTAAAGGCACGATACTTCCCTTCCACTTGTTTTCTGGATTCTGAACTTGGAAATAACCCATCACAGATATGGCGTGCAATCATCGATGGGAAAGAGATTCTCAAGTTAGGACTGATCAAACGGATCGGCGACGGCACGACCACGGAGATATGGAACCAAAATTGTCTCCCTAAAGAAGCTTCCATGCGACCAATTGCATGTCTTACGGCCCAACGCCCTACAATGGTTGCCGAGCTCATCGATTATACATCAGCCAGATGGAGGCGGGAGTTGATCACCTCAAGATTCTTACCGATAGATGCTGACGTGATCCTCAACATTCCTCTAAGCGCCATGCACTATGAAGATTTCTGGGCATGGTCACAGGACAAGAAAGGAATGTTTACCGTCAAATCTTGTTATCGCATGCTCTATTACTACCAAACTTCGACGGGAGGCTTGGCTTGAAGGCAGTGCCGGCCCGGCGGACGTCACCAAAGAGAGGAGATGTTGGGATACGATGTGGCGGATCCAGGTCCCTTCGAAGATCAAGATCTTCCCGTGGAGATTGGCCCAGAGCTCTCTACCGACAGCAGACGTTCGGCACCATCGCCATATGGCACCCTCCCGGGCATGTGCGATATGCGGGGCAGAGGACTCTTGGATCCACTCCCTGCTTACATGCACTATGGCTCGATGCGTCTGGGTACTACACGATCCAGAGCTAGTCGAACACATGATGGCGACTGCGGAACCAGACGCGAGGTCTTGGCTCTTCACCATGTTATCATCAGTTTCTGCGACCTAGATGACCAAGATCACAGTAACACTATGGGCGATCTGGTTTGCCCGACGTAAACTGATCCATGAAGGAGAGCATCAAAGTCTAGGGGCTACACAAGCCTTCGTCAACCGATTTATAGCAGAGCTGGAACTGAACAAGCCAACATCGAGATCAAACCCTAGCCCGGTTCACTCCAATACTCGGCGATGGATCAAGCCCCCTGCGGGATGGACAAAGATCAATGTCGACGGTGCAGTTTGCAAGGCCCCCCCCATAGGAGCGATCAGTGCAGTATGCAGGGACGACCAGGGAGCTTACCTGGGTTCATCAACCGTCGTCTTCCATGGGTTAACTGACCCTCACATTTTGGAAACTCTGGCTTGCCGTGAAGCCCAATCTTTGGGAAGAGACCTCTTATTGCAAAAGGTTGCAGTGGCTTCCGATTGTCTGAATGCTGTTCAAGAAATAAACCCTGGATCTGAAGGAATATCCGCCCCTATTATCAAGGAAATCTTCGACGGAAGGAGTGACTTTCAACATATATCGTTTACCCATGAAGGAAGATTATCCAACATGGAAGCTCACCACTTGGCTAGATATGCTCTGCATTTAGGGGAGGGACGCCATGTGTGGCTACTCGAACCCTTTGATACTACTATTATTCCTGTAATCCGCAATAGTGATCAATAAAGCAGTTTTTTACCCCTCAAAAAATAATAATAATCAACCGATCAGAACAAAACCAATTCGCGAGCTAGATGGTCGACACTTCAATCTTTGATGCTTAACCCGGTCATTCGTCTTCGTCAATCAAGTCAATCACTGAAGCGTCGTCACCGCTGTCATCAACACGCGATTGTCGATACCCAGCCGCGCCGGCCGCCGGCCCTGTGTCCTGACCACCCGCCCGCCTCTAGTTCTTCTCCATCTATCTCTAAAGTCCGAATTGCACGCACGTAGACCCAGGCCAACCCACAGTGTGCCGCCCGCCCGCACGCACATGCACATGTAATTTGTAATCTGCATCTAATTATGTTTCCCCTAATTCTTTTATATCAGCCAAACTTCAGTGAGTTATATTTACTTTGTCAATTTTATTTCATTGTTGTGAGGAAATTATAAATACAAGATGAAGAAAACCCGGACAATTGAATCTTTCTTGCAGTCAACATAAAACCAGCCTAAGGCCATTGTTGTGAGGAAATCTTTCTTTCAATTGTTGCTAGGATATTGAGTGTGAAGTATTTATAAGGGTCGATGATATTAAGATTATACAGTGCTATAAAAAAAATGAGGAAACGCAAGGGTCTACTACCATGTGGACTTCGTGTTAATGGTATAATATGTACTCTCTTTTTTGCCAAATTTCATATGAACAATTGGTTTACTCTATGCCCAGTGACTTGATTTGAAGTACTTGATTTTATGTTTGCAGATCCATTGATTTTATGTTTGCAGATCCAGGCCCTTCCACCGGTGAAGAAATAATGGCCTTGAATTAAACAAGCCTTCAGTAATTAGGTACCAAACCATGTGTTGCAATTATTCACTTTGTTAAACTAATTGTTTTATGGAATTTCCTCTCATGATAATAACGAATTTACAATTTGTTTTAGATGTATATATAGAAATTCTTAACTAGTGACTTGACCAAAACATCCCTAAAAGGATTTTTTTTTTCAGGAATCCCTGGAAGGACCTAAAAGGGCCGTTCCGGGCTGTTTCATTGGCGTGCGGTGCCAGGCCGAAAGCCCATGCCCGCCAGACGGCCTTACAAGCACGGACAGCCGTATTCCGACCGTGGGCGTGAGCGTGACTTCGAGTACTAGTATACTACTCCTATTATTATCCCAGCATAAGCAAGAGTTGGCGTAAGAAAAAGGAAAAACACAAATACGGAGGAGTATCAACAACCCTAGCCTAGCCGGCCCGCTCTCTCAGCGAAACCCGATTCCTCCGTCTCCGTCCGGCCGCCTCCACCAAATCGGGTTGATCGGCAGGGCCTTCCTATTAGTTGGAACGATGCCGCGGAATCAGACCGCCGGCACGGCCTCTGGTGGAGTGCGGCCGCCGCCGAATCAAGCCGGGGTTCGGACGCCCTTGTCGGTGGTGCCGCCGCCGAATCAACTCGGCGATTGGACCGCCGGCACGGTGTCCGGTGGGCAAGCCCTGCCGAAGCAGCTCCGGAATTGGACGCCCCCTCCGCCGCTCAAGGGTCAGACGGTCGGCTCGGCCTCCGGTGGGGTCGTGCTGCCCAAGCAAGTTGGGAATCGGACTCCCGTGTCACCGAACCAAGCCGGGAATCGGAGGCTCGGCTCCCTCTCCGGCGGTGAGGTGCCGCCGAGGCAAGTTGGGAATGGGTCTCCCTTGTCGGTTCCTCCGTCACCCAAGCAAGCCGGGAATCGGAGGCTCAGCTCCCTCTCCGGTGGAAAGGTGTCGCCGAGGCAAGTTGGGAATGGGTCTCCCTTGTCGGTTCCTCCGTCACCCAAGCAAGCCGGGAATCGGAGGCTCAGCTCCCTCTCCGGTGGAAAGGTGTCGCCGAGGCAAGTTGGGAATGGGTCTCCCTTGTCGGTTCCTCCGTCACCCAAGCAAGCTGGGAATCGGAGGCTCAGCTCCCTCTCCGGTGGAAAGGTGTCGCCGAGGCAAGTTGGGAATGGATCTCCCTTGTCCGTACAGACGAAGCAACACGGTGATCAGACTGTCGGTGGCACGCTCTCCTATGAAGAACTGGTGCGGAAGCAAGTCGGGAACCGGACGCCCTCATCGGTGGCCCTGAAGCAACACAGGGATCAGATGGTCGGTGGCACGCTCTCCTATGGAGAACTGGTGCGGAAGCAATTTGGGAACCGGAAGCCCTCATCGGTGGCCCTGAAGCAACACAGGGATCAGATGGTCGGTGGCACGCTCTCCCATGTAGAGGTGCTGCAGAGGCAAGTCAGGAACCGGACGCCCTTGTCGGTGGCCCTGAAGCAACACAGGGATCGGACTGTCGGTGGCACAGTCTCCCATGGAGAGGTGCTGCAGAGGCAAGTCGGGAACTGGACGCCCTCGTCGGTGCTGCCACCAACGAATCAACGCAGGGGTCAGACGGTCAGCGGCACGGTACCTGGTGGAAAGGTGCTGCGGAAGCAAGTCGGGAACCGGACGCCCTCGTTGGTGCTGCCACCAACGAATCAATGCAGGGGTCAGACGGTCAGCGGCACGGTACCTGGTGGAAAGGTGCTGCGGAAGCAAGTCGGGAACCGGACGCCCTCGTCGGTGCTGCCACCAACGAATCAACGCAGCGGTCAGACGGTCAGCGGCACAGTACCTGGTGGAAAGGTGCTGCGGAAGCAAGTCGGGGATCGGGCAGCCTCGTCGGTGTTGCCACCAAGGAAGCAACGCAGGGATCAGACGGTCAGCGGCACGGTACCTGGTGGAAATGTGCTGCGGAAGCAAGTCGGGGATCGGGCAGCCTCGTCGGTGCTGCCTCAGACGAATCAACGTAGGGGTCAGACGGTCAGCGGCACGGTACCTGGTGGAAAGGTGCTGCCGAAGCAAGTCAGGGATCGGGCAGCCTCGTCGGTGCTGCCACCAAGGAAGCAACGCAGGGATCAGACGGTCAGCGGCACGGTCGCCGGTGGAGAATCCTCATTCCACACCCCCCAACAAGGCAGACCAGCCAGTTCTTTAAAATCTAGTGCATGTGCCACTCTCCGCGGCAACACTAGTTTGCATGCTCGTAAGCCATCTGCAGCTGCCAACAGAACTATGGTACAAGCTATGTCAAAGAAGAACAAGGAACTAGAAGAAGCGGAGGACGAAATCCGAAGGCTGAACAAATTGGGATTGGGAGATAATGTCAGTTATGAAGAGTATTGTGCTTATCTCAAACAGCTGCCTGACAAGCCTCATGTCAATATTTCCACTAAGCTGGATGCTCTGCAGCTCAAGGACCTCAATGCTCGCCATGAAATGTATCGCACCAAATATTATCAGGTTAGATTCGGAGTCCCATCACCCAGTGTTGTATGTCATATATGGTACTATTGAGTCCATGTAGGTTGCTTTGCTTGTATTATAATTCAATTACTCCCTCCGTAAATAAATATAAGAACATTTATATCACTAGTAGTGATCTAAACGCTCTTATATTTCTTTACGGATGGAGTACTAGTTATATGCTGCGTATGATGGTTTCTTAATACCATGTTCATTGGTAGAGGCTAGGGTTCTACCAGGTCTCGGACGTAGGTTGTAGGGGTGGAAGTGCGGGCTGCGAGGTTGGGGACGCCGGCGCCGGCCGTTGGGCGTCGTCGCGGCGTGAGAGAGAGAGAGGGAGGCGGCTAGGGTTTGGGGCTCTCGTCTCCTGAGGTAGACGACAACAGAATATACTGTTTATTGTCTGATTAATATCGAAGGGGTACATGTGTTTATAAAGGAGGACAGCCTCCACTAAACCCTAGATAACTTGGACTCTAACTTGGACTCTAATATAACTTGGACTCTAATATAACTTGGACTTCTAAGATAGGTAAGGTAACTTGGGCTAAGCCCGTAATTAACCCTGCCCATTGGGCCTCCTCCGTTGGTACGTTGTACCGGTCATAACATCTCTCCCCGCCTTCTCAAACAGCTCGTCCTCGAGCTGAACATCTGGAAACTGCTGGCGGAAATCGTCGAGCTTCTCCCAAGTCGCTTCCTCCTCTGGCAGGCCGGTCCATTGTACCAAGACATGCCAGACGCCGCGACGCTGCTGCGCCTGTAGCACCTTCGCCACCTGTGCGGAAGCTGGAAGGAGGCGGCCATCCGAAGTAGGAGGAAGGGCCGGTGTCGCTGCAGGAGGGTCCCCGCGGTAGGCCTTCAGTAAGCCGACATGGAAGACGTCGTGGAGGCGAGAACCAGCTGGCAGCTCCAAGCAGTATGCGAGTGTGCCGACACGCTCCAGCACACGAAAGGGACCGGTGTAGCGAGGTCCCAATTTGCGCTTGGAGCGCGGGTCCAGAGACTGCGTGGTCCTGTGGAGGAGGCGCAGCCACACCCAATCGCCCACCGCGAACTCCGCCTCGCGATGATGAGCATCGTAGTACTTCCGAGCCAGCTGCTGTGCTTGGAGAAGACGCTGGCGTGCCTCAGCCAGAATGTCGTCGCGGGTGCGGAGTAAGTCGCCCGCCGTCTCGGACCGAGCCGTCCCAGGCTCGTAAGGGAGCATCGCCGGAGGTGGGCGCCCGTAGACCACCTCGAAAGGCGTGGTGCGCAGGGCGGAGTGATAGGAGGTGTTGTAGCAGTACTCCGCCCACGCCAACCAGTCCACCCAAGCTCGTGGACGATCACCAGTAACACAGCGCAGGTACATGGCGATCACCTTGTTGACCACCTCGGATTGGCCGTCTGTCTGAGGGTGGAACGCCGTGCTCATGCGGAGCTTCACGCCCGCCAGTCGAAAGAGATCCCGCCAGACATGTCCCGTGAAACACGGGATCACGATCGCTGACGATGGACGACGGAAAACCGTGGAGGCGGACGATGCCGTCGAAGAAGGCCCGCGCCACGGAGGCGGCTGTATATGGATGACCCAGGGCGATGAAGTGCGCGTACTTGGAGAAGCGGTCAACCACCGTGAGGATGACAGACTTGCTGCCCACCTTGGGAAGGCCCTCGATGAAGTCCATGGAAATATCCGCCCACACCTGGGAGGGTACGTCCAGCGGCTGCAGTAGACCCGCGGGTCGTAGTGTCTCCGTCTTGTTCCGCTGGCACGTCACGCACGACCGTACCCAGTCGCGGACCATCGCGCCATCACCGGGGATGTAAAAATCAGCACGGAGACGATGGAGAGTCTTCTGCACGCCCTCGTGCCCTGCAGAGTGCGCCAAGGTCAGGACCTGGCGGCGCAGGTCGCCATGGTCGGGCACGAAGATGCGGCGGCCATGTAGGAGTAGCCCCTCGTCCAAGCGCCAGGGCGCGTCCAGCTCGCCGGCGTCAAGGCGCTGGCGCAGGCCCTGGGCGTCCACGACCATCGAAGTTGCCCGGCGAATGTCGTTGGTGAAGGCGAAAGATGGCCCGGAGCGAATGCACATGATAGTGCCAGCCATGGCGACGTCGTCCGCGACATCCTCAGTGTTGCGGCGGGACAAGGCGTCGGCGACCGTGTTGAGACGGCCGGGGCGGTACTCAACGGTGAAGTCGAAGCCAAAGAGCTTGCTGATCCACTGGTGTTGCGGAACTGTGGAGAGGCGCTGGTCCAGCAAAAACTTGAGGCTGTAGTGGTCCGTGCGCACACGGAATGACCGGCCCCAAAGATAAGGCCGCCAGTGGCGCACCGCCTGAACCAGCCCAATAAGCTCGCGCTCGTAGGCCGCGAGCTTGTGATGGCGAGCGGCGAAGGGGCGGCTGAAGAAGGCGAGCGGTCCCTCGCCCTGGTGAAGGACGGCGCCGAAGCCGATGCCAGAGGCGTCAGGCCTGGAAGGTCGCCGACGCGTTGGAGAGGCCGAACGGCATCACCAGGGACTCGAAGTGGCCATGGTGAGTGCGGAACGCCGTCTTCTCGATGTTGTCAGGGTGCATGCGCACCTGATGGTAGCCCGAGCGAAGGTCGAGCTTGGTGAAGAAGCGCGCTCCGTGTAGCTCGTCCAAGAGCTCATCCACGACGGGGATGGGGAACTTGTCCTTGGACGTCAGGGCGTTGAGGGCGCGGTAGTCGATGCAGAAGCGCCATGTGCCGTCGGACTTGCGCACAAGGAGCACCGGGGCGGAGAACGGCGATGTCGAAATCCGGATGATGCCCTGCGCGAGCATGACCGCCACCTGACGCTCGAGCTCGTCTTTCTGCAGCTGAGGGTACCGGTACGGACCCACGGCGACAGGTGCCGTGTCCGGCAGCAGGTGGATGCGGTGGTCACAGGGCCGCACGGGAGGGAGGCCCTGTGGCTCGTCAAAGATGTCGCTGTGCTGCTGCAGGAGGTCGGCCAGGAGGGGATGCGCCTCGTCCAGTGCGGACGCCATCAACTGGAGCTGTGGAGTCACGGCGCCGGAGCCGCCGATGCCTGTCCACTGAACGCGACGGTCGCCCTCGCGTCAGAAGATGAGGGACAGCACATCGAGGTCCCAAAGGATGGGGCCGAGAGTGGACAGGAAGTCGATGCCGAGGATGAAGTCGTAGCAGCCCAGGTCGATGCCGACGCAGTCGATGGAGAACGGCTCGTCGCCGATGAGGACGGGAACCTGCCGCGCCACCCCCTGGCAAGCAAGGCGGTCCCCGTTGGCGACGGTGACGCTGAACTTCTCCGAGCCCGCCGGTTGGAGTGCGAGGCGGCGCATGGCGTCCCCGGACAGGAAGTTGTGCGTCGAACCCGTGTCCACGAGCGTGGTTAGACGCTCCCCGTTGATCGTCACCGGAAGCAGCATCGTCTTTGCCGTCTTGATGCCAGCCATGGCATGAAGGGAGACGACGAAGGCGGTCGCGTCGACCGGCCCGTAGGTCGTGACGCCGGCCTCGGAGAGTGTGGTGGCGTCGAGCTCCGCGGTGAGGGCCTCCACCTCCGCGTCGTCGACGGTCTCCAAGTAGAACAGGCGGGCGCACGTATGACCCGTCGCATACGGCTCGTCGCAGTTGAAGCACAGGCCCTTGCGGCGCCGCTCGAGCTGCTCGGCCGACGTCAAGCGCCGGAAGGTGCGTGTCGGCGCGGGGGCAGCCGCCGTAGCGGCCGGCAGGGCGGGGCGTGTCGGGGTGGCGGCCGCCGGGGCGGTGCGGGTCGGGGAACGCGTGCCGCGGCCCGGGAACGCCTGCTGCAGGGCGTTGGCGCGCTGCTCGTACGCGCGTGCGTAATACATGGCCGTCTGCAGGTCCTGGGGGTCGCGCATCTCGACGTAGATGCGGATGTGGTCGGGAAGGCCGCCGACGAAGAGCTCGGCGCGTTGGCGAGCCGTGACGTCAGGCGCATGGCAGGCCAACGTCTGGAAGCGGTCGACGAAGTCCTGCACCAAGGTGGTGAAGGGAAGGCGACCGAGCTCGGCCAAGCGACTCCCACGTATGGGGGGGGGGGCCGAACCGGAGGAGACACAGGTCGCGAAAGCGCTCCCATGAAGGCATCCCGCCCTCGTCCTGCTCGAGGGCGTAGTACCAAGTCTGGGCGGCGCCACGGAGGTGGTAGGAGGCGATCCACGTGCGGTCGGACGCCATGGTCCGCTGCCCCCTAAAAAACTGGTCGCACTGATTAAGCCAGTTCAGGGGGTCGACGGTGCCGTCGTAGGTGGCGAACTCCGGCTTGGTGAAGCGGGGTGGCTGCTGCACGTGTGGCGAGGCCGCGTAGGTGCCCTCGTGACGGCCCAGCGCGGCGGAAGGAGAGTGTTGCGGCACCACGGAGCTCCCGGCGTACGGATCAGTGTGCCCGCCGAACCCCCCGAAGGTGGGGGCGGGTGGTTGCAACACCGTCAGCTGTAGTGGCGCCGTCGTGTAGGTCGGCGTGTCCATCCACGTCGGTAGCGGGGACGGCGACGGCGGCCACCGGACCTGGGTGATCGGCAGGCCCTGGGGCACGACAGTCGCCGTGGGCGGTGGCGCGAAGGGCGCCGCCGGCGGAGGCGGTGGTGGCGGGGTTGCGTACGGAGCCTAGAGGAGAGTCCGGAGGTTCGAGACCGCCAGGTTGAGGTCGCGGATCGCCGAGGACATCTCCGCCGGGGAGAGGACGGGGGCGGGTTCGGCCGCCAAGGCCGCAGGACCGGAGGCGGCCGGCGGCGGTGAGTGGTGCGGCGGCGGCGGCTGCTGTGAGGTGGCGGGGAAGGCGGTGGTGGCGGCGTCGGTGGTGGTGGGAAGGTCCGACAAACTCATCGAACCCAAGCTACCTGATACCAAATTGGTAGAGGCTAGGGTTCTACCAGGTCTCGGATGTAGGTTGTAGGGGTGGAAGTGCGGGCTGCGAGGTTGGGGACGCGGGCGCCGGCGGTTGGGCGCCGTCGCGGCGTGAGAGAGAGAGGGGGAGGCGGCTAGGGTTTGGGGCTCTCGTCTCCTGAGGGAGACGACAACAGAATATACTGTTTATTGTCTGATTAATATCGAAGGGGTACATGTGTTTATAAAGGAGGACAGCCTCCACTAAACCCTAGATAACTTGGACTCTAACTTGGACTCTAATATAACTTGGACTTCTAAGATAGGTAAGATAACTTGGGCTGAGCCCGTAATTAACCCTGCCCATTGGGCCTCCTCCGTTGGTACGTTGTACCGGTCATAACATTCATAGTTACTTAATCTCATGATTGATCTCATTGTCTATAGCTGTCACAACATGGGCCTGAGGATAAACTTTGCTATGATGAATTGAAAGAAGACTACCCCCATGGCAATCGTCCTGTGGGGCAGAGATCTTCTAAGTGCTTTGAGGACTACCCCTCTGGCAGTCGTCCTGTGGAGCAGAGATTTTCTGAGAGCTACGAGGAAGATGACAGATTAGATTGGTCTTTCCACCCTGATTACTGCAAACTTGCTGGCCTGGAGGACTACCAACGGCTGGTCCCTCGAAATTATGTACGTATGTTTTTTTTTCCAGACAAGTTGTATGCATCTGGTTATGTTTTGTTGATCTAGTACAATAGACCAATATTTAAGCTCAGAAACTACTCACCAAAACGACAATTCTGTTGTTAGATCAAAATCTTTATATGGTGTTGTAGTTGTAAAACCTCATAAAAGGCTAAAAAAAACGTTCCAGTATATTCCTGTTATATTCTTGGGATCCCTATATTCTTCTAGAATAATTCGCACGCATGTTCATGCTAGCAGTAGCTGTACGTTTTAATTATTGTTACCTTGAAAGAAGTGTTCTATAATGTCATAATAATTTTATAAGCTAGAATGTGATACTCATCAATTTCTAGCCAGTTTGACTAAATACAAATATAGTGCGTATTCAGGATAATCACCTTATTGCCTTTTATGTGATTGCTACCTTATCGCGTTAATAATAAAATAGTGAAACTCTTCGTAGTTTTTTTTTCCTACCAAGGGTAGCAGACTATATTATTTCCTTTAAATGACCTTTTTGGCAAATGTATCCGAACTTATAAAATGGTCAAGTATAATTATTCGAGTCAGCTATTCTTTTTTTTGTTATTGTTGGCTACCTCTCTAATGCTTTTTGATGTAGGGTGGTTTTGAGTATGTCAATTGGGATGAGTACCACACGGATTGTCATAGTTATAAGATTGAACAAGAATATGTCAATTTTTGTGAAGAATTGTCCAAGAAACTTAAGGTATGCACCATAGATATGATAAAGTTACTCAAATGTAGATTTGTTTGTACTAACAATCTTTTTTTTTTCCCGTCTCGCGGCAGTGGATTGAAGCATATGTGCTAAATAAGCCTCCATCTCTTACGGTAAGCATGGCTATACAAAAACACATCGAGTGACACTATATACGTCAATATACATACTTTAGCACCATCATAATTTCTCTTCTATTTTAGTGGAGAAAGATTTTGACCAGAGGAACTTACCAAGCAATCAAGATCGCTACTGACTTCTCGGAGATATATGGGGGCTTAGCCTTTTCTGGCTTCTATGTAGGGTCTCTCGTACACTTGTTATTTTCATTTAGGTGTTTTGTATGTAACAATTGTATATTTTTTAATTCAGGAGTGGTTAGATAGTATGGGTTTTGATGTGTGCTGCTACAACGAGTTTGATGGTCTCTATTACGAGATTTGGCAAAGGTACACAGTGGAGGTTAGTACTGAACAACCAAGCAAGGATTGAATGATTATAACTCTTGTTTTTTGATGCTTTGTGATGCATTTTCCTTTTCTCCCTTGAACAATTTTCAGAAGAATTTCAGAGATGCTTTGTATGAAGTCTATGAACTTAACATGTTCCCGTTACGCCATGAAAGAATGAGACGTGCACTGAAGAATGACACATTCTGCTCCGACTTGGAAGAGGAGGTAAATTGTTTTCCTTTTGCAGATGGTTTCCAAATTCACATGATATTCATGGTTATAGGTGTTATATGCTCATCATTTTCATATTTTTCCTTTTTCAGTTTCTTGCTTGCACAGCTTGCCTTGAGGAAGTAAGTGTCGTTCCGTGTCTCATACTCTTACGCCATGTTTGGAATGGATGCAAAGTGTTTTTAGAGTTTTTTCTGAATACCATGATTTCTGAAAAGAATTATAGTTACTTTCTGGTGTTTGGAGTTTGGACCTAGTAAATACCACAGTTCTACAAACTGGAGTACTCCCAATATTATGGTATTTTTGGAGTATAAAAATATCTGCTCCCGCTTTGTTTTCTCCAAACAGAGAAACAATTGCATGGGATGTTTTAGTTAGTGTCCTACTCTGATTTTGCGTCTACTAGTTTGGATCTTACGCATCATCCAGTATGCAGTTAGCTACCAGTGTTACAACATATGTTGCTTTGAAACTTTGTCATATAGAGGATATAGAAGTATAGATCTGATATGTTAGTTAATATACCGAGCCAATTAACAAAACAGTTGTCTTGAACGCGCATCTGCATGCCAAAAATCTTATGTGTATATATATATTTTCTTTTTTATGATAGCGCTACGGAATGCAAAATAAGAAATCAGAAACTTTAGTAAATACTGCCATCGCCAAATGCTTCATTGTATTTGTACACTATTTCCTACCTACAACCTAAAGTGCTATGGTTTTTCCAGTAGTGTAGGTTTTCAAAATACTCGGCATTAGCCTAGATCAAAACCATAGAAACATTGTTCTTGTATCTGATGCTATACCTGACCATAGTTTGCAGAGGACAAAAGCCTGATTACAGAGGATAAAGCCCGGGAGTTGATTGCAGAGGCACTTAGAAAGGAGGTACTTTATTATAAACTGCATCTGCATGTCTGTTTCAAGTTTCAACTATAGTTTACTCAAGTGATGTTCCTTTTTTTCCAGACGCAGAAACCAAAGTTCTATGAGGATTATTGTAGGAAGAAGATAGATATTGCTCAAGCCATTGGATTAATTCCCAGCGTGCTGTCTTAACTGTTGATCTTCCTGATACACAACATTTCAGTTGTCGTTGGCCAAGTTAGATATGCAGCCTAACCGCCACTATTAGATATACTAAGTAATTGGCACGTGCCATGCACATATGCAGAATTCAAGGAATGTAAATTAAGAAGTTGGATATTTATTTTTCATTCTCCCCTTTTCTTGTGGATTACTCTTTCTTCATCTGATGACCATCGACTGTATCTTGACACTGTACTTCGCAAGCGCTAGAACAGTGTCCGGCTTCTGTTGGGCACTTACGAGCATGGTGATGAAAATCTCCTCCCAAGTTGACAAATCAGAGCACCGTTCATTACGGCAACCATATCCGTCTACCCTGCGGTAGTACCATAAGGGCGGCAGTACCGTTCCGGCAGTTTTACCGCTCGTTGTCCCGTGTAGTAGTTCCTCCCTCTGTCACTATTGTAGTACCGCACCCGTTGTCCCGTGTAGTAGTTCCTCCCTCTGTCACTATTGTAGTACCGCACCGGGTAGCGGTACTATCGCTATGATTGGGCTGAAAGTGAAGGTAATGGTTGGATTTTTTTCTCCCATTATATAAGGGGGTCTTTTTTTTCAATGGTTATCTATCCGTTGAGCTCGTGTTATTTTCACATTGTTGACCTTCTTCGAGCTTGCTAACTCTCAGTTTTTCGAAGGATTTTTGCTCCTTTTTGAGTCAAAAGAGAGAGGAGATCTAGATCCATATTTTCACCAATCACTTTCTCCTCTAAGTGAGGGGAACCCCTAGAATCTAGTTCTTGGTGTTCTTCTTTGTTCTTCCTCTCATTTTTCACTATAGCATTAGTTGTTGTGGTGGGATTTGGGAGTGAAGGACTTGGGCACTTTGTGTGCCCTTGCCATTGCATTTGGTGCATAGGTTTGAGTTCTCCACGGTGATAGTGGAAGTGAAGTTTGAGAAGCTTATTACCCCTTTGGTACTCGGTATCCTAGAGATTGTTCTTTATGGATGCTTTGGCGTCCTAGAAGCTTGGTGGTGCCTCGGAGCTTAATCATTGTGGTGTAAAGCTCCGGGCAAGCATCGGGGTCTCTAATTAAGTTGTGGAGATTGCCTCGAGCATTTGTGGTCACCTCGAAGCCATATTCCATTGTGGTGAAGCTTCGTGGTGGTGTTGGGAGCCTCCAGTTAAGTTGTGGAGATTGCCCCAACCTTGTTTGTACGGGTTCGGTGACCGCCCTCAAGGTTCCCTTAGTGGAATCACGACATCTAGCATTGTGCGAGGGCGTGCAAAGATTACGGTGGCCTTAGTGGCATCTTGGGGAGCATTGTGCCTCCACACCGCTCCAAACGAAGATTAGCATCCGCAAGGGTGTGAACTTCGGGATACATCGTCGTCTCTGCGTGCCGTGGTTATCTTTCACCCGAGCTCTTTACTTATGCACTTTACTTTGTGATAGCCATATTGTTTCTTGTTGTATATCTTGCTATCACTTAGTTGTTTATCTTGCTTAGCATAAGTTGTTGGTGCACATAGGTGAGCCTAGTTGTTTTAGGTTTTGTGCTTGGCAAATTAAATGTTAGTTTTATTCCGCATTTGCTGAAGCCTAAACCGTAATTATTTTAAAGCGCCTATTCACCCCCGAGGCGACGTCCACATCCTTTCACCTAAGATATTGTATCCATATAAAAAAGAAATCAGTGTGCGCATTATCCTTGGAAATGTACACAAAACTGATATACTTTGAATGGGGACATACCAGAAAAGGACAGACCCTTTTCTAATACATGTATACTCCTTCAAGACATACCCCTCTAGCGGGGTTGTGCCTCCTGTGGTTGTCGGTCCCCGAACAAGGGGGGTTGCTGGTGGCGTTGGGCCAGTCCAGGCGAAATCCTTGGCTGACCATGGCCGGTCGCGTTAACGGCGACGCCGAGGGTGACGTTCCCCTCCTTGGAGGCGCCGGTATGGATTCTCCCCACCACTTCCCCTTCCTCTAGGTCTCTGGGATGATATCCCTAACTCCGGGGGTTCCCTTCTTAAAGGCGCCGCCTTAGGAGCCTTGTGGTCGGTGGGCGCTTGTGAAAGGTTAGTGGTGACGGTGTGACCCTATTCGTCCTGGCATGAAGCTTCCCCTCTTCCTGTGCTGGATGTGTTCATCGGCCTTGTTCTGTCCAAGGAGAGCCTCCGGTGGCCTGGGGATGGCTGACACTCTCTATGTGGCCATCTTCGGCGACATCCATTCTAGCTTGCGACGGTGCGGCGCCTTCGATCCAAGCGAGGAGGTAGTGGCCTCCTTCGAAGATGGGTGTTAGATGTGTCGTCCGGGGTCCGTACGTGCATGGCATGCCCCGTTGGTCTCGGTCCCTCTCTCCTTTCAGCCTGTGCGATCTTGCTCGTGGTGCTACATTCTCGGTTGAGGACCTCGGCATCTTCGGCTTCATCCTTCATTGCTCATCTTGAGTTGTCATAGTGTGAGAGGCTTAGTTTCATGTTGTCGTTGTTTTTGTACGTTTCTACGTGTATTTACTTCTTTTTTACCCGAGGGAGTGTGCATGTACTCTTGTCCGGTTGATGGTTTTTGTTAATTCAAAATCGTGCTAGGCTCGAGCCTCATCTCAGGCTCGGTCGATGCCTTTTCTCTAAAAAAATAACCTACACGCTTATGAGCAATTTTCGGCTGGAAACAAAACGACCGACCGAGGCATGTATTTTTTTACTAAGGTATTTAGAATGAAAACGATGATCCAAATAGGGCCTGGCG
Organism: Hordeum vulgare subsp. vulgare; assembly: GCF_904849725.1. Taxonomy (NCBI): domain Eukaryota; kingdom Viridiplantae; phylum Streptophyta; class Magnoliopsida; order Poales; family Poaceae; genus Hordeum; species Hordeum vulgare. Next base: position 409,153,031 of record NC_058523.1, read on the forward strand.
AGGTGAATTTACCTCACATATTTCTACTATGAAAATAATTGGTAGAAGAATAAGGACGTGACTCGGTGGCGCCCGGGCGACTGTTGGCGGCCGCGAGCGCACTCTTGTAAAAGGAAGGACCAGTCGCGTGCGGACTAGAACACGCCAGAAAAGGAAAGCACCCGCCGACTCGCGTCCACGAGTGGTCCCGCACCAACCTGGTTGCGCCGATCGCGCGCTCCGGTCCTCCCTAGCGCCCTCACGTGTTTTATGTGCTCAACCTAGCCCGCATCTGGTCCCCCGCCCTCTCACGTGATCCTCTCCTCTCTTTTCCTCGAAGAACAAGCCCACAGGGGTACCCCTTCTTCCTCTTCCTCCTCCTTTCTTGCTCCTAACCAGATCTGGATTACAAGGCTACCTCTCCTCCATCAATGGCGTCTTGAAGAAACCAATAAGGTAAGCACCACCTCTCCCTGCCCCCCTCCCGCTTGATCTCAAGCCTTCGATCTACACCCATCTTTTCGGGCATCTTTCCCTTACTCACACACCTCATCCCTGCCTCGTTGAACATCAGGAGGTTTCTTATTTGTTACCGAATTGGTGAAAATAGCACCTAGCTAAAAATCCAACCCTTCCCCCAAAATATAAGGTTTTAGGATGGTTCTGTAAAAAATAAGCAACTGGTCGACTCCTTTGAGACAACCCTAGTGTATGCATTGGGCAACTAGGTATAATGCACTGTGAATCTGGTGCACTTTTGTGAATAAAAGGCAAGTCTAGTGCCAAAATATGGGCAGCTCCTCCGTGGTTTAGTTGACAAAAAGGTACAAATCAGGCCGGTCCCCTAATATAAAATTTAGGGATGCGTGAAAACAATGAGCAAAATTGATCCTCTAATACCAAGCGACTATAATGTATGCATTGAGCAACTATGTGCAGACAAAAACAAGATGTGTAGGACCATTGTGTAGATTTGGGCATCATAGGAAAACACAATTCAAACATTATGTAGTAGAGGTACAACCGCCGATGCATCTGTACTATAAAAAGCATGAGAGGGCAGATCCAACTCATCATCTCAGCCGTCTAATTACATAATTAAGGGTCTTAAATCATCGTTAACGAAATCTTTCGTTAACACCGCGAAGCCCCACGTTCTCTTCGCGAAGCGCCCTGAAACCGCACTAGCCCCGACTCCTCTCCAGTCTCCCCTCCCCTCCCCTCCCGGCCCGCCGCCTCCCCCCCAGCTCGCTCCGCCCGTCGCCTGCTCGCCCCGCCCCGACTCCTCTCCCCCCCTCCCGGCCCGCCGCCTCCCCCCAGCTCGCTCCGCTTGTCGCCTGCTCGCCCCGCCCCGACTCCTCTCCCCTCTCCTCCCGGCCCGCCGCCTCCCCCCAGCTCGCTCCGCCCGTCGCCTGCTCGCCCCACCCCCTTCATGCGCCACTGCCCAATCCTCCTCTGAATCCGTGGAATGCAGAAGGGATCCCAATCATGTTCGTGGGTCATCAGACGATCCACAGTCCCAGCTCCCTTAGCATGCCGCCTACACTTCCTCTTCTTCGCCGCAATAGTTGGGTCACCGGTTCATCTATTCGTTCATGGATTGTCGCCGACTGCATCCTGCCAGGTAGTTGCTCTGTTGCCAGGTACGTTCGTTCATGCCGGAGGCTGTGATGCATGATGATCCGTGTTTAGGATCACTTAATTTGCATGAACTGCTTATGCCATATGCATATTAATTAATATGTAGCTAGAGTCTGCTCTTGATAGCCAGATGATCTATGCACTTGACCAATATTCGGGATCAGAAACAAAAAAACCATCAGTAGAACAAATCTGTACTATGTAGCACGTGCAAGGGCTCGTATTAGAAGCTTCTACGTGGTCGTAAACAAAGCATGAACCCGACTTCAGTTTAATTAGTGTGACAAAACTATTCACTTTTACGAGAGTCAACACTTCTATCTCATAAGATTTTAGTATAAATAAAATTTTGGTTTTGATGCTCATGCCGTTGTACCAATTTTCATGGCCTGAAAATGATAATAATATGCATATCTATTGATTCTTCACATGGATCGTAAAAATATGTTTGATGTGACATAAATCTTTGTCTTGTCACTTTCAACTTAAAGAGCTTGAGAAGATTGGTTCTAGAAAAGGGACTGATCAACCAGTATGTAAGTAAACTGCCCAGAGGTTGATTTTATTTGTATATTTTTTATATAATGTGATCTACCAAAATATATATCCAAATTTAGGACAGTAAAACTGAGCTTAATCCTTGTCCTCTCACGCCATGAGACATCTGGACCGTTATTTTTTTTGATCAGATTGTTTTTGGCCGTTCGATCTGATCTGTGTGCTTTCGTGGGCTGGCTGTCCTAATGGGAGGCTACTCCCGTGGCCGAAACGCAGTATGCTAGTTGATTAGGCCCAAGCGACCGACCCATTAAGCACCGAGGGATGACGAGCGTTTGTGCGACACTGGTGCAGGTGCGAAGGCGACGATTCGAGAGCGACTCCCCTGTTCTCCCCCATCTACGGCGACGGCGGCACCAACAATCGGAACCCCGCGGCGACCCCCTTCGCCCCAGCCTCCTCATGCAGCAGCATGGACGAATGGGATGGAGCTGCCTCCACTGTTCCTAGGCCACTTTGTAAGTTCGCAGATTTCCTGCTCTACTCTTCACCTGCTCTTTCTCGGTTTTGAATTCTAGGTGTTGTGTTTGTACTCTCCTAAATGATTTTTTGGATGGACCTCACGTACTCGAAAAAGTATGCTGTGACTGAATCAAGAACAAGTATAACATTTTCACTCCGATGTCCAATCTATCACGATGGTTCTTGATCGACTGGTTAGAGAGATAGAAAGCAAACGAACGGTGGAGAAAAGCATGATGGGGCCGAGTAACAAGCACACCTGATCGTCGTTGGTGTGATCTAAACACGGCTTGTTGTTTCTTCCTACTGAGAACTACATGGACGTCATGCAAAATTGTAAGATTGATTAGTTTGTGTTGGATTTTCTCATGGCTGACTACCTTTCTCTGAACCCTTGATACAGACACTAGAATCTCTCACTGTAGGCGCAACAGATGAAACTTTACTACTGCAGGTGTGTGTCTTTGCAAGGTTAGCCCGGTACTCCATTTTACATTCAGTTAAATGCAATACCATATTTATCAATTGTTAATAATATGATTGCTGCTTCTACATAAAAAAGGTGATTTTTTCAAAATTATTTCATTGTTTATGTTGATTGATGACAGAACAAACACTGGGGTTATGGGCAAATTAATGACGAGCATGATCCTTGCACCTCCTATTTCTTTGAGGCTTTCTGTCTTCATGATCTTCTCATTCATGAGACCGGGCTGGAGCAATGGATCCTCCTCTTTTTTCTTCTTTATTGAATCCCGCACCATTTTTTCCATGGTTGGATCCCATTATGGGCGTGTTTACCTTGATCATCTATTATTGTTTTTTTCTTCCAGTGTGTTCTTTTTGTAGCTTCAAATGAATGGAAGGCTGAAGGGTGATTTAAGAAATTATTATGGTGGTCACGAGGACATCAGGCAAGAGGTAATTGGTTTCAAGTGACATTTATCAGACTGTATCTATTGTTTCATACGAATCCATATTATTTATGACGACCAACAAAAATGATGGCATGATAGATAAACAGTGGTTCGGTAATGAAAGGGACATGAATAGTTAACTAATTTCTTAGCACAAGCCAAATTATTGCGGGATATGTGCACCAAGCATTACAATTATTTTTCTTGCGGTAGCACAATTTACGCACATAATTTTCTTCAACTGATTGATGGAAGGAAAACACAAGAATATACAAAAACCAGAGGATGGTGTGCTATTGAGATGTTAAAAAGGTACCTTCTGGATATCATTCCTTGTATTTGAATCTGTGATGTCAAGTGTAGCCCTGGACATGTACTCTTTATTCCATACATTTGCATGGCCACGAACACATATTGTAAGGCCACTACACCAATAGATTTTTTTTCATATTTTTCATCTTGGCATGGCCTTTAGTGCATCATTGGTCTTGGTGAAAGTTTGATTTCCATGTTTCATGTCCTAATTTATTTCTTTAAATTCCTACCATTTACCAAATGGACGGGCGCGGCAACGCGCGCCATCATGGTCTACTATGTGCCATAAATCCTGCCGTCTTCAACGAATCGGCGCCCCTATCACACTGTGTAGCACTTGCCTAGCCTGTACAGCGGGAGGCGAGCGAGCACCCGAAGACGATAAGGTGACACATGTGCCAATTTTTCCGAATCAAATGTGATTTTGCTAATTTGTTGTATCTTTTTTCACAAGTATTTGCAAAGGTAAAGATAGTGGATAGTACCAACATTTGTTCCACCTTTTCATTTTTCATTATGTACAGGTGCTTCCAGACGAATACCGCGATAGGTGTCAGGTATTCATGGTCTGTTCTTTGTTTCATTATTTTCATCCGATGTAGTATTTATATTCTGTTGCATTATTCGTACATGATATTCTTTGCAATGACTGTAAATGCAAAGGAAGATCTCAGTTTCCTTGGCAAATTCTGGACATGCTAAGCCCCATCCACCTCCTTAGTTCAGAGTCATTGTTCTATATTAGTGGAGATTAAAAATAATTCTGACTATCCTTTCCGGAAATTAGTTGGTGGTGTCGAGTGTAGACTAAGATTTGATCTGGCTATACTTTCCACAATTATGTTCATCTAGAAAGAGATCAATTGATAGCATATATTTCAGTAAAAGGTAAATTACAGCCTTTGTTGAACCATGATTTGCACGTATCTAAGATCAAGACTGGCCTACTAAATGAGGAACCAACATCGCTGAGATTCAACATTCAGGAATGTATCACATACGGAAAATCCTCTAAAACCGACTAGACTGTTAGAATTGTTTTTGATAGTCTTTTGTTTGAATTTTGAAGTGTGAATAAGCAGGAAACCTTCGAGAGATATCAGTGCATCATTTCTTATACAACCGATATTAACTTTTTTTCTGAATGGATGGTCTTTATTTTAACTATTAACTTGGTTGTCATCCAGGAGTTACGTTTTTGTAATCTAGAATATCTTCCTATAGTTTTTAAATTGTTTGCATAGCGTGAAAGTGTTTATTTTAATAAGGCACAAATATGTACTCCCTCCGTCCCAAAATAAGTTACATAAGTTACTCGACTTTGTACTAACTTTAGCACAAAGCCGAGTCGCTTATTTTGGAACGGATGGAGTAGCACATAAAGGAGATGCATGCTGTTCTAAATGGATACTTTTTCTCTTTGTTGGTTAGCTTCGCGAACCAATAATTCTTATAGCCACTAATCTGCTCACGTCATTCCTTATTGTACAATTTGCCATCCTACAGTAGTAGTACACTTTCTCCGGTGCTAATATGTTGATACCATGGTGACATCTTTAGCTCATGTTTAATCTTGCCAGAACTAAGCTGGTTTATGAAATATTAAATTCCCTCTGTATTTTCTTATTATGAATCTAATGCTTTATTGATTTTTTTTGCTTCGACATGTTCTACAACAATATACGTAATAGGAATATCTTTGAACCGTAGTTCTACTTTAGGATAAGCCGCAAGAAAGTGAGTGGGGAAAAACTGTCGCCTGACCGCCATCATCAGTCCTCCAACTTGTGAAGATGAAAAGCAGCATGAATCCAAGAAGGAACTAATTAATTTTTTCCAAGACTGATTTTTTTTGTATCTTCGCTCCAAGTTTATATCTCCACCATGTTCACTTGGACAATGTTTATATGTACCTTCCAAGATCACCCAAGAAAATTAGACATTCTGAAATCTTCATCGGATGTTTGATTCCATTTTTACTATAAAATAGACTAAATAGGCTATGACATTATCTTCTCTATGAAGAAGTTGTTCATCCAGTCGATTGTCCTTCATCTCTAACATGTACCTATACAATTGTGATTTCTACTTGGTGTGCTCGAACTTCACATGACATCCACAAAAGATAATTGATAGGTTTGTATTCCCCCTTCCCTCTTTTCTTTAGAGATAATAAGGTAGTCATCGAATAATATGATTTCAAATTTTTATACTCACTTGAACTTCATGTTTGTGGACACGTGCGTTGCACGTGCAGTGTTACTAGTGAAAAAAACAGCACACGAAGTGTGTAGTAGGGAAAATAATAAAACTCGTATTGGAAGTACTAAACACATAAAACCTCCATACCTTGCATGTGCTTTAGGAGGGTAGAAAAAAGGCAACTCCGGTACTAAACGCAGGAAAATCATGTGCATGATGTAGCTACATTTTTCATCGGTGTTTCTGTATGACTCCATCTAGAAAAAAAGAAGACCGAGAACAATGATGATCCAAAAACAATTAAACAACACACAAAGTATATAGTAACGCTATGTTGGAAATAAGTGCATATATGTGTGTACGGTAAACACAATTTGGGCATTCACTGCGATTCTCGGTAATCACAAAAATAACCAACACAACACACGAATTAATATTCATGTATTTACCTAGGTACAGAAGGTCCCGATAAAAAGTGAAACTACACCCAAACGTATGCCTTCTACCCCCATTGTTAAGCTCTACATCAGATATGTGCTGACCTTCTTCGTCCTTCAAAAGTTGTCATCATCCCTTCCTGAAAAAACATAAAACAAACAATAATTGTAAACTATATTGGTGTGATACTGCTAGAAACAGAAAGATACAAAGAAACAATAAATACTAGTGAGAAAAAAAGAGACAAAGAGTTGCCTGTGTTTAACTATGTAGTTTCCCCGAAAACTGCATGTAGTTGCTCCTTTATTATATAACTAACTTCTTGTCCATAGCTCATCACAAACACAGTGGGTTTTTTGTTTTTGTGGAAAAATGATGCATGTTTACGTTGTCCACTAACACAAAGTTTGTTGCGGGTTTGATGTGGTGATAAAAGGACAAGTAGTAGTGCAAAGAAGATGATTGATATGAATGAACCAACGATTGACGTTGAGTCTATGAACATTTCAGTTGAGTTGGTTGCACCCTTCTTACATCTAGGTTATGAGCAGGGGATATCCATTTGGATGAGGGCGTTGGTGAGTCTCCTACCCCCGACATTGGCTCTAATGGTACTCATGTCCCGAACAATCATGTGGCTGCTCCCCCGCCTTTGGTTGGTCTTGCTAATGCTATAATTGATGAGGCACCTGAGTTGGAAGACGAGGAAGCTTAGTCACAACCACAAGAACCTTATGTTGGCATGCGATTCGACATGTTCGTTGTTGCACGGGAACACTATAACCACTATGCTTTGAGGGTAGGTTTTTTAATCAAGTCGAATACATCCAACAGGTCAGCCTACACGGGCTTGGTGCGGAGACAACAATTCTGTTGTAACAAGTTTTGCAAGCCGGTGGAGAGGGTTGGTGTCTCAGATGTTGCCTCATCTAGCAAAAACACCATGCCCGAGCTCACTTGAACAAGATGCTGAATAGGATGACGAAGAACCCACTTATAAGAAGAAGAGGAAGAGAGAGACTATAACGCAAACAAAATGCCCTGCTAAGATGGTGGTGAAGCTTATAGATGACAAATGGGAGGTTATCAGCTTTGTTGCAGATCACACCCACCCACTGATTGACAAGCCACCACTTTCCAAATACCTCCGTTCTCAGCAAGGAATCCCATGTAAATAGGAAAAAAAATTCTGACTCACCTTAGCGAGTGCAACTTGACAGCAGGTACAATAAAACCAGCCCACCCCACCCCCTCCCCTCACTAAAAAAAACTTGCTATAAAAGTGTTTATTATTCCTGCCTGGTGTCATTGTTTTTCTTCTGTTCTAGAATAAAAAAGGGTGTTAGGATGTGACAACCCTGAGCAACAAACATGGCAACTATATAAAGTAAAATGAGGCAACTCTCTTGAATTTATGCAACTTTGATGGTAAAAAGGGAAGAAACCTGACAAAAAGTGTCAGGATCTGGGGCAGCCCTAATCCAAAAAAACTAGCAACTTAAGCAGAAAATTAAAGCAACTTTATTTTGATTTTTAATCATATGAGTTGCTTCTATTTCTATGAAAACAAATTGCTTCCTACATTGTGGTTAACAAAGTTTCTTTGGTTTTTACAGATATGATGATGATGATAATGTCGTCATACTATGGTTCAGAGTTGATTGTCCCTTACACTTCTAAAGCCACCCATAACCATTGTTCAAAGCTGAATGTCACAACTAAAGACATCGACATTGAAGAGACACTCAACTACTTTGGCAAAGTGAAGGAAACCGACCCAGTGTTCTTCAAATGAAAGATGGATGCGTAACGTAGGACATCGAACTTGTTTTCTGTGGATGGTGAGGCACGGAAAACTTACGCGGAGCCTTATCACGATTGCGTGTCATTTGATGCCACTTATCTTACAAACATGTAAAATATGACATTTGCCTCCTTCATTGGCATCAATAGGAATGGGCAGTCTATTATGCTTGGATGTGGCTTCATACAGCAAGAGCTTCCCTCGAGCTATGACTGGCTGTTGGACGCTTTTTTGGAGGCAATGGATGGGTTGGCTCCGGACAACATAACAAAGGATCAAGACGTTGCGATGGAACAAGCAATCAAGAGGAAGTTCCCGACAACGATTCACCGTTGTTGTTGTTGGAATTATGCCCTAGAGGCAATGATAAATAAGTTATTATTATAATTCCTGTATCAAGATAATCGTTTATTATCCATGCTATAATTGTGTTGAATGAAAGACTTAGATACATGTGTGGATACATAGACAAAACACTGTCCCTAGCAAGCCTCTAGTTGGCTAGCCAGTTGATCAAGGATAGTCAAGGTCTTCTGACTATGTACAAGATGTTGTTGCTTGATAACTAGATCACATCATTGGGTGAATCATGTGATGGACTAGACCCAAACTAATGAACGTAGCATGTTGATCGTGTCATTTTGTTGCTACTGTTTTCTGCGTGTCAAGTATTTATTCCTATGACCATGAGATCATATAACTCACTGGCATCGGAGGAATGCCTTGTGTGTATCAAACGTCACAACGTAACTGGGTGACTATAAAGATGCTCTACAGGTATCTCCGAGGGTGTCCGTTGAGTTAGTATGGATCAAGACTGGGATTTGTCACTCCGTGTGATGGAGAGGTATCTCGGGGCCCACTCGGTAATACAACATCACATACAAGCCTTGCAAGCAATGTGACTTAGTGTAAGCCACGTGATCTTGTATTACGGAACGAGTAAAGAGACTTGCCGGTAAACGAGATTGAAATAGGTATGCGGATATTGACGATCAAATCTCGGGCAAGTAACATACCGAAGGACAAAGGGAATGACATACGAGATTATATGAATCCTTGGCACTGAGGTTCAACCGATAAGATCTTCGGAGAATATGTAGGATCCAATATGGGCATCCAGGTCCCGCTATTGGATATTGACCGAGGAGTCTCTCGGGTCATGTCTACATAGTTCTCGAACCCGCAGGGTCTGCACACTTAAGGTTCGGCGATGTTTTATGCGTATTTGAGTTATATGGTTGGTTACTGAATGTTGTTCGGAGTCCCGGATGAGATCACGAATGTCACGAGGGTTTCCGGAATGGTCCGGAGACGAAGATTGATATATAAGATGACCTCATTTGATTACCGGAAAGTTTTCGGCATTACCGGGAATGTACCGGGAGTGACGGATGGGTTCCGGGTGTTCACCGGGGGGGGGGGGGGGGGGCAGCCCACCCGGGGGAAGCTCATGGGCCTTAGGGGTGCCGCACCAGCCCTTAGTGGGCTGGTGGGCAAGCCCAAGAAGGCCCTTGCGCAGGAGATTAGAAAAATCAAAGAGAAAAGAAAGAAAAGGGCAAGTGGGAAGGAAGGGAAGGACTCCACCTTCCAATCCTAGTTGGACTAGGATTGGAGGAGTATTCCTCCTCCCCCCTTTCGGCCGACCCCTTGGGGATCTCTTGAGCCTCAAGGCAAGGCCCCTCCCCTCCCTCCTATATATACTGAGGTATTAGGGCTGATTTGAGACAACTTTGCCACGGCAGCCCGACTACATACCTCCACGGTTTTTCCTCTAGATCGCGTTTCTGCGGAGCTCAGGCAGAGCCCTGCTGAGATAAGATCATCACCAACCTCCGGAGCACCATCACGCTGCCGTAGAACTCATCTACCTCTCCGTATCTCTTGCTAGATCAAGAAGGCCGAGATCATCGTCGAGCTGTACGTGTGCTGAACGCAGAGGTGCCGTCCGTTCGGCACTAGATCGGAGCGGATCGTGGGACGGATCGCGGTACGGTTCGTGGGACGGTTCGCGGGGCGGATCAAGGGACGTGAGGACGTTCCACTACATCATCCACGTTTCTTAATGCTTCCTGCTGTGCGATCTACAAGGGTATGTAGATCGGAAATCCCCTCTCGTAGATGGACATCACCATGATAGGTCTTCGTGCGCGTAGGAAATTTTTTGTTTCCCATGCGACATTCCCCAACAGTGGCATCATGAGCTAGGTTCATGCATAGATGTCATCTCGAGTAGAACACAAAAGTTTTTGTGGGCGGTGATGTGCGATTTGCTGCCCTCCTTAGTCTTTTCTTGATTCCGCGGTATTGTTGGATCGAAGCGGCTCGGACCGACATTACTCGTACGCTTACAAGAGACTGGTTTCATCGCTACGAGCAACCCCGTTGCTCAAAGATGACTGGCGAGTGTCGGTTTCTCCAACTTTAGTTGAACCGGATTTGACCGAGGAGGTCCTTGGATGAGGTTAAATAGCAATTCATACATCTCCGTTGTGGTGTTTGCGTAAGTAAGATGCGATCCTACTAGATACCCATGGTCACCACGTAAAACATGCAACAACAATTAGAGGACGTCTAACTTGTTTTTGCAGGGTATGCTTGTGATGTGATATGGCCGACGATGTGATGTGATATATTGGATGTATGAGATGATCATGTTGTAACAGTTAATATCGACTTGCACGTCGATGGTACAGCAACCGACAGGAGCCATAGGGTTGTCTTTAAACTAATGTTTGTGCTTGCAGATGAGTTTACTATATTGCTAGGATGTAGCTTTAGTAGTAATAGCATGAGTAGCACGACAACCCCGATGGCGACACGTTGATGGAGATCATGGTGTGGCGCCGGTGACAGAAGATCGTGCCGGTGCTTTGGTGATGGAGATCAAGAAGCACGTGATGATGGCCATATCATGTCACTTATGAATTGCATGTGATGTTAATCCTTTTATGCACCTTATTTTGCTTAGAACGACGGTAGCATTATGATGTGATCTCTCACTAAAATTTCAAGACAAAATTGTGTTCTCCCCTACCGTGCACCGTTGCTACAGTTCGTCGTTTCGAGACACCACGTGATGATCGGGTGTGATAGACTCAACGTTCACATACAACGGGTGCAAAACACTTGCACACGCGGAACACTCGGGTTAAGCTTGACGAGCCTAGCATGTGCAGACATGGCCTCGGAACACGTGAGACCGAAAGGTCGATCATGAATCATATAGTTGATATGATTAGCATAGGGATGCTTACCACTTAAACTATCCTCAACTCACGTGATGATCGGACTTGAGCTAGTGGAATTGGATCATGAACCACTCAAATGACTAGAGAGATGTACTTTTTAAGTGGGAGTTTAGCAAGTAATTTGATTAGTTAAACTCTAATTATCTTGAACATAGTCTAAGTCCACTTTGAATATATTTGTGTTGTAGATCAATGGCTCACGTGACAGTCACCCTGAATTTTAATACGTTCCTAGAGAAAGCTAAGTTGAAAGATGATGGAAGCAACTTTGTAGACTGAGCTCGTAATCTTAAGTTGCTCCTGCAACCTGGGAAGAAGGATTATGTCCTTAATGCTGTGCTAGGAGATGAACCACCCGTCGCGGCTGACCAAGATGTTAAGAACGCTTGGTTAACACGCAAGGAGGACTACTCAGTAGTTCAATATGCAGTCTTGTATGGCTTAGAGTCGGGACTTCTATGTCACTTTGAGCGTCATGGAGCATATGAGATGTTCCAGGAGTTGAAGTTTATCTTTCAGAAGAACGCCCGGATCGAGAGGTATGATACCTTCAATAAAATCTATGCTTGCAAGATGGAGGAGAATTCGTCTGTCAGTGAACATGTGCTCAAAATGTCTGGGTACTCAAACCGTCTAGCTGAGCTGGGGATTGAACTCCCGCAAGAGGCTATCACTGACAGAATTCTTCAATCACTGCCACCAAGCTATAAGGGCTTTGTGTTGAACTATAACATGCAAGGGATGAACAAGTCACCCGACAAGTTATTCGCGATGCTGAAAGTCGTAGAGTCAGAACTCCGTAAAGAGCATCAAGTGTTGATGGTGAATAAGACCACTAGTTTCAAGAGAAACGGCAAAGGAAAGAAGGGTAATTCGAAGAAGAGTGGCAAGCCTGTTTCCAGTCCGACGAAGAAGCCCAAAGCTGGACCTAAGCCTGAAACGGAGTGCTATTATTGCAAGAGCATGGGTCACTGGAAGCGCAACTGCCCCAAGTATCTGGCTGATAAGAAGGCGGCCAAAGAAAAATCAGGTATATTTGATATACATGTTATTGATGTTTACTTAACCAGCTCTCGTAGTAGTGCCTGGGTATTCGATACCGGTTCTGTTGCTCATATTTGCAACTCGAAACAGGAACTGCGGAATAAGCGAAGGCTGGCAAAGGATGAAGTGACGATGTGCATGGGAAATGGTTCCAAGGTTGATGCAATCGCTGTCGGTACAGTTTTCACTTCAGTTACCATCATGATTAGTTATGAACTTAAATAAATGTTATTTAGTGCCCGCGTTAAGCATGAACATTATTTCTGGATCTTGTTTATTGCGAGACGGTTACTCGTTTAAGTCAGAGAATAATGGTTGTTCTATTTCTATGAGTAATATATTTTATGATCATGCACCCAATGTGAGAGGATTGTTCATATTGAATCTTGATAGTGATAATACACATATACATAACATTGAGACCAAAAGAGTTAGAGTTAACAATGATAGCGCCATGTTTTTATGGCACTGCCGCTTAGGTCATATTGGTGTAAGGCGCATGAAGAAACTCCATACCGTTCGACTTTTGGAGTTACTTGACTTTGATTCACTTGACACGTGCGAACCATGCCTCATGGGCAAGATGACTAAAACTCCGTTCTCCGGAACAATGGAGCGTGCAAGTGACTTGTTGGAAATCATACATACCGATGTGTGTGGTCTGATGAGTGTGGAGGCACGCGACGGATATCGTTATTTTCTCACCTTCACTGACGATTTGAGTAGATATGGTTATGTCTACTTGATGAAGCACAAGTCTGAAACATTTGAAAAGTTCAGGCAATTTCAGAGTGAAGTTGAAAATCATCGTAACAAGAAGATCAAGTTCCTACGGTCTGATCGTGGGGGTGAATATCTGAGTTTCGAGTTTGGTGCTCACTTAAGACAATGTGGAATTGTTTCACAGTTGACGCCGCCTGGAACACCACAGCGTAATGGTGTGTACGAACGTCGTAATCGTACTTTATTAGAGATGGTGCGATCTATGATGTCTCTTACCGATTTGCCGTTATCGTTTTGGGGTTATGCATTAGAAACAGCTGCATTCACTTTAAATAGGGCAGCATCAAAATCCGTTGAGATGACACCATACGAACTGTGGTATGGCAAAAGATCAAAGTTGTCGTTTCTTAAAGTTTGGGGATGTGATGCTTATGTCAAAAAGCTTCAGCCTGAAAAGCTGGAACCCAAAGCGGAAAAGTGCGTCTTCATAGGTTACCCAAAAGAGACAGTTGGGTATACCTTCTATCTCAAAATCGAGGGCAAAGTGTTTGTTGCTAAGAACGGAGCTTTTCTCGAGGAGTTTCTCTCGAGAGAATTGAGTGGGAGGAAGATAGAACTTGATGAGGTTGTCGAACCTCTCATCCCTCTGGATGGTGGCGCAGGGCAAGGGGAAACCCCTGTCGTTGCGACGCTGGTTGAGGAGGAAGTTAATGATGATGATCATGAAACTCCGGATCAAGTTCCTATCGGACCTCGCAGGTCGACGAGATCGCGTACTGCTCCAGAGTGGTACGGTAATCCTGTCTTATCAATTATGTTGTTGGACAACAATGAACCTGCGAATTATGAAGAAGAAATGGTGGGCCCGGATTCCAACAAATGGCTGGAGGCCATGAAGTCCGAGATAGGATCTATGTATGAGAAGAAAGTGTGGACTTTGTAAGTATTACCTTAAGGCCGCAAGGCTATTCAGAACAAATGGATCTTTAAGAAGAAGACGGACGCTGACGGTAATGTGACCGTTTATAAAGCTCGACTTGTGGCAAAGGGTTTTTCACAAGTTCAAGGAATTGACTACGATGAGACATTCTCACCCGTAGCGATGCTTAAGTCCGTCAGTATCATGTTAGCAATAGCTGCATTTTTCGATTATGAAATCTCGCAGATGGATGTCAAAACGGCGTTCCTTAACGGTTTCCTTAAGGAAGAGTTGTATATGATGCAACCCGAAGGTTTTGCCAATCCTAAATATGCTAACAAAGTGTGCAAGCTCCCGCGATCCATTTATGGACTGGTGCAAGCATCTCGGAGTTGGAATAAACGCTTTGATGAGGTGATCAAAGCATTTGGGTTTATACAGGTGGTTGGAGAATCCTGTATTTACAAGAAAGTGAGTGGGAGCTCTGTGGCGTTTCTAATATTACATGTGGATGACATATTGCTGATTGGAAACAACGTGGAGCTTTTGGAGAGCATAAAAGGTTACTTGAATAAAAGTTTATCTATGAAGGACCTAGGAGAAGCTGCTTACATTCTAGGCATTAAGATCTATAGGGATAGATCGAAACGCCTGATAGGACTTTCACAAAGCACATACCTTGATAAAGTTTTGAAGAAGTTCAAAATGGATCAGTCCAAGAAAGGGTTCTTGCCAGTATTACAAGGTATACAATTAAGTAAGACTCAGTTCCCAGCAACTGAGGAAGATAGAAAGACAATGAGTTCCGCCCCCTATGCTTCAGCCATAGGTTCTATCATGTATGCAATGCTGTGCACTAGACCGGACGTTAGCCTGGCCATAAGTATGGCAGGCAGGTTCCAGAGTAATCCAGGAGTGGATCACTGGACGACGGTCAAGAATATCCTGAAGTACCTGAAAAGTACTAAGGAAATGTTTCTCGTATATGGAGGTGACAAAGATCTCACCGTAAAGGGTTACGTTGATGCAAGCTTTGACACATATCCGGACGACTCTAAGTCGCAGACCGGATACATATTTATTCTTAATGGGGGTGCGGTAAGCTGGTGGAGTTCCAAGCAAAGCGTCCTAGCTGATTCTATATGTGAAGCAGAGTACATGGTTGCCTCGGAGGCAGCTAAGGAGGGTGTCTGGATGAAGCAGTTCATGATGGATCTTGGAGTGGTGTCGAGCGCACTGAATCCAATAACACTATTTTGTGACAACACTCGTGCCATTGCCTTAGCAAAGGAACCACGGTTTCACAAGAAGACCAGACACATCGAACGATGCTTCAACCTCATCCGCGACTACGTTGAGGAGGAGGACGTGAATATCTGCAAAGTGCACACGGATGAGAATGTGGCAGACCCGCTGACTAAACCTCTTCCACGGGCAAAGTATGCTCAACACCAGAACTGTATGGGTGTTAGATTTATTACAATGTAATTTACATGGCGATGTGAGGGCTATATTATTGACTCTAGTGCAAGTGAGAGACTGTTGGAATTATGCCCTAGAGGCAATGATAAATAAGTTATTATTATAATTCCTCTATCAAGATAATCGTTTATTATCCATGCTATAATTGCGTTGAATGAAAGACTTAGATACATGTGTGGATACATAGACAAAACACTGTCCCTAGCAAGCCTCTAGTTGGCTAGCCAGTTGATCAAGGATAGTCAAGGTCTTCTGACTATGTACAAGGTGTTGTTGCTTGATAACTAGATCACATCATTGGGTGAATCATGTGATGGACTAGACCCAAACTAATGAACATAGCATGTTGACCATGTCATTTTGTTGCTACTGTTTTCTGCGTGTCAAGTATTTATTCCTATGACCATGAGATCATATAACTCACTGGCACCGGAGGAATGCCTTGTGTGTATCAAACGTCACAACGTAACTGGGTGACTATAAAGATGCTCTACAGGTATCTCCGAGGGTGTCCGTTCAGTTAGTATGGATCAAGACTGGGATTTGTCACTCCGTGTGACGGAGAGGTATCTCGGGGCCCACTCGGTAATACAACATCACACACAAGCCTTGCAAGCAATGTGACTTAGTGTAAGCCACGTGATCTTGTATTACGGAACGAGTAAAGTGACTTGCCGGTAAACGAGATTGAAATAGGTATGCGGATACTGACGATCGAATCTCGGGAAGTAACATACCGAAGGACAAAGGGAATGACATACGGGATTATATGAATCCTTGGCACTGAGGTTCAACCGATAAGATCTTAGGAGAATATGGATGATCCAATATGGGCATCCAGGTCCCGCTATTGGATATTGACCGAGGAGTCTCTCGGGTCATGTCTGCATAGTTATCAAACCCGCAGGGTTTGCACACTTAAGGTTCGGCGATGTTTTATGCGTATTTGAGTTATATGGTTGGTTACCGAATGTTGTTCGGAGTCCCAGATGAGATCACGGAGGTCACGAGGGTTTACGGAATGGTCCGGAGACGAAGATTGATATATAGGATGACCTCATTTGATTACCGGAAAGTTTTCGGCATTACCGGGAATGTACCGGGAGTGACGGATGGGTTCCGGGTGTTCACCGGGGGGGGGGGGGGGGGGCAGCCCACCCGGGGGAAGCCCATGGGACTTAGGGGTGCCGCACCAGCCCTTAGTGGGCTGGTGGGAAAGCCCAAGAAGGCCCTTGCGCAGGAGATAAGAAAAATCAAAGAGAAAAGAAAGAAAAGGGGAAGTGGGAAGGAAGGGAAGGACTCCACCTTCCAATCCTAGTTGGACTAAGACTGGAGGAGGATTCCTCCTCCCCCCTTTCGTTCGACCCCTTGGGGCTCTCTTGAGCCTCAAGGCAAGTCCCCTCCCCTCCAACAAAAGACCTTCAAACGGTGCCAAAAATACTTGTGCTACTGCAACAAAAGACCTTCCAACGGCGCCAGAAATAGGCACGTCGACGGGAGAATACTTGGCTTGATCTTTCTGCTGCGGCTACACCTTAAGGGACTTCCTAGGCAAGTGTGCAAAGGATTCCCCCCTTGGCCTTGGAGCCTTGCGCTACTGTTCCCTCGAAGCGGAAAGGGTGATGTAGCGTAGCGGTGGTAAGTATTTCCCTCAGTTTGAGAACCAAGGTATCAATCCAGTGGAGGAGTATCTCAAGATCCTGCACAAACACAAAAACTTGCTCCCAACGCTATGAAGGGGTTTTCAATCCCTGATAGATTGTTTGCCAAGTGAGAACTGAAAGCAACAAAGTAACAAAGCAAAGTAAAAGCGGAGATGTAAACGATGGATGTGAATAGACCCGGGGGCCATAGTGTTTACTAGTGGCTTCTCTCATGAAAGCAAGTAGACGGTGGGTGAACAAATTACTGTCGAGCAATTGATAAAACTGCGCAAAGTTGTGAGGATATCTATGCAATGATTATTTCTATAGGCATCACGTCCAAAACAAGTAGACCGATACTGTCTGCATCTACTACTATTACTCCACACGTCGATCGCTATCCAGCATGCATCTAGTGTATTAAGTCCATAAGAACAGAGTAACACCTTAAGCAAGATGACATGATGTAGAGGGATAATCTCAAACCAGTGATAAAAACCCCATATTTTTACCCTTGATGGCAACTACTTGATGTGTGCCTTGCTGCCCCTACTATCACTGGGAAAGGTCACCACATGGCAGAACCCAAAACCAAGCACTTCTCCCATTGCAAGAATCATAGATCTAGTTGGCCAAACAAAACCCAAGACTCGGAGAGACTTACAAGGATATCAAATCATGCATATAAGAAATCAACAAAGACTCAAATATATATCATAGATAATCTGATCACAAATCCACAATTCATCGGATCTCGACAAACACACCGCCAAAGAAGATTACATCGAATAGATCTCCATGAAGATCATGGAGAACTTTGTATTGAAGATCCAAGAGAGAGAAGAATCCATCTAGCTACTAACTACGGACCCGTAGGTCTGAAGTGAACTACTCACGAGTCATTGGAGGGGCGATGATGATGATGAAGAAGCCCTCCAACTCCAAAGTCCCCTCGGGCAGGGTGACGGGAAGGGTCTCCAGATGAGATCTCGCGGAAATGGAAGCTTGCGGCGACGGAAAAGTATTTTCGAGGCTCCCCTGATTTTTTGCAGAATATTTGGGAATTTATAAGCCAAAGATCTAGGTCAGGGGGCGGCCAGGGAGGCCACAAGCCTGCCCACCGCCGCCTCCCCTTGGTGGCGGAGTGGGGGCTTGTGGGCTTCCTGGAGCCTACCTGGCTTGGCCCAAAGGCCCCCTGATCTTCTTCCATTCGGGGAAAAATCATTTCGGGGTTTTTCTTCTGTTTGGACTCCGTTCCAAAATCAGATCTGAAAAGAGTCAAAAACACGGAAAAAATAGGAACTCGCACTTGGCACTGAATTAATAAGTTAGTCCCCAAAAAGATATAAAAGGTACATAAAACAACCAAAGAAGACAAGATAACATCGTGAAACCATCAAAAAATATAGATACGTTTGAGACGTATCAAGCATCCCCAAGCTTAACTCCTGCTCGTCCTCGAGTAGGGAAGTGATAAGAATGAATTTTTGATGCTTTCATGCTACCTAGCATAGGTGTCCTTTGTAATTCGTCTTATGTGACGTGAATTTTCAGATCCATTAGACAAAAAAATAGTTGGCTATTGACGTGGAAACAATAATAATTCAAGCAAACTAGCAAAGTAATCATGAACTTTCAAAATAACAAGACCAAAAGAAAGTTATCCCTACAAAAGCATATAGTCTGGCTATGCTCTATCATCATTGCACAATGAATTTAAATCATGCACAACCCCGGTATTGGCCAAGTAATTGTTTCACACCTTTACTTTCTCAAACCTTTTCAACTCTCACGCAATACATGAGCGTGAGCCATGGTTATAACACTATAGATGGTGTGGAATGTAGTGGAGGTTGCAAGACAAAAAGGAGAAGATAGTCACATTAACTAGGCATATCATTGAGCTGTGGAGATGCTCATCAATAGATATCAATGTGAATGAGTAGGGATTGCCATACAATTGATGCACTAGAGCTATGAGTATGTGAAAGATCTTAAAGAAAACTAGTGGGTGTGCATCCAACTTGCTTGCTCACGAAGACCTAAGGCAATTTTGAGGAAGCCTATCATAGGAATATACAAGCCAAGTTATATAATGAAAATTTCCCACTAGCTATATGGTGGTGACAAAACGAGAGACTCTCAATCATGAAGATCATGGTGCTTAATATGCACAAGTGTGGAAAAAGTGGTAGCATTGTCCCTTCTCTCTTTTTCTCTCATTTTTTTGGTGGGCTCTTTGGCCTCTTTTTTTTGGTGGGCTTCTTTGGCCTATTTTATTTCCTCACATGGGACAATGCTCCATTAATGATGATCATCACACTTTCAACTCAAAACTTAGAGTAACGATGACTCTATATGGAATGCCTTCGGTAGTGTACCGTGGCAATGATCTAGCATGGCATAGACATCAATGGAAACATCATGCTAGCTATCTTACGATCATGCAATGGCAATGTAGACGTGGTGGCACATGTCATGGTGGTAGTTGCATGGCAGTATATCTCAGAATGACTTTGAAAAAGCCATAGTAGGTAGGTATGGTGGCTGTTTTGAGGGAGGCTAATGGTGGGTTTTGTGCACCGGCGAAAGTTGCACGACACTAAGAAGATAGTGATGGTGGAAGGTGAAAGTGCATCTAGACCATGGACTCAACATTAGTCATGAAGAACTCATATACTTGTTGCAAAAGTTTTATTAGTAATTGAAACAAAGCATTCAACGCATACTCCTAGGGGAAGGGTTGGTAGGTATAAACCATCGCGCGATCCCGACCGCCGCTCAAAGGATGACAATCAATAGACTAATCATGCTCAGATTTCATCACATAGCGGTTCACCATACGTGCATGCTACGGGAATCACTAACTTCAACACAAGTATTTCTAGATCCACAACACCTTACTAGCATGACTTTAATATTACCATAACCACAACTCAAAACTAATTGAGATGAATCAAACTTCTTTAACTATTCAATGCACATGAAGGTGGAAGTTTTCGTATCCCTTTGGATAACTACCCCTTTTGAGACTACTTTCAAAGCATAGATCAACTACCAATACACGCACCGCTGTGCTCTAAAAGATATAAGTGAAGCACATAGAGCAAAAGTATCTAGCTCAAAATATATAAGTGAAGCACATGTGAGCTGAATTGTCTACCAAAAGATATAAGTGAAGCTCGACAAAATCACGACGTGTGCATGTCTCTCGCTCCAGGTGTGCAGCAAGGATGATTGTGACACAACAAAAATAAAAGAATCCTACGATACAAGACGCTCCAAGCAAAAACACATAACATGTGGTGAATAAAAATATAGCCCCAAGTAACATTACCGATGGATTGAAGACGAGAGAGGGGATGCCTTCCCGGGGCATCCCAAAACTTAGGCTTTTACGACATCCTTGAATCTCTTGGGGTGCCTTGGGCATCCCCAAGCTTGAGATCTTGCCACTCTTTATCTCTTTGTCCATAAGAACTTCACCCAAAACTTGAAAACTTCACAACACAAAACTTAAACAGAAACTCGTGATAACATTAGTACAAGAAAGCAAACCACCACTTCCTTAGGTACTGTAGCAAACTTAAATTCTACTTGTGCTGATGTTGGTTTACTGTACTTTCAGTCTTCCATGGCTAATACCCCCCGATACTATCCATAGTTTCATCAAAATAAGCAACCAACACAACAAAAACAGAATCTGTTAACAGCATACCAGTCTGTAGTAATATGTATATTTCATATACCTATGATACTTCAAACATTATGAAAAATTACGAAAGTCTGAAGAATTTTCTTAGCAATCAGCAGCAAAAAGAATCAACTCAAAAGCTCTTATAGAAAAAATGAAAATTCTTTTCGTGAGCAGAAAGTTTCTGTCTTTTCCATCATGACCAAACGATCATCCCCAAGACTAATCATAATGGTTTTGCTTGCCACAAACGCAAAAAGAAACACAAAAAACACAATCATAACAGAATTATGAAAGTGTGGAAAACACAAAACAGAAAGAAAAATGATAGATTCGTTGGGTTGCCTCCCAACAAGCGCTTTTGTTTAACGCTCTTAGCTAGGCGAAAGTGATGGAATCACGTATAGTCATCTTTGGTGCTCAAACCATAGGTAGTGTGATCATTTATCATCTTAAGGTTTTCGTCTTTATTAGATGACTCACCACTATCTTTAGGAACAAAAACAGGCTTGACGGTCTTTTTGAGAGTATGATTTGGAGTATTTTGCACAGCGGCAAAAGCGGAACCCAAGTTGGTTATGACATCTTCTAATTTGCCAATTCTAGAAGAATCATTAACTATAAGTTCCTTCTCCTTTAAATTTTTGAAAAAGTTTCCCACTTTGGATATGTACTGAGAAATCTGATTGTGGATCTTTCTGTCCAAACCCTCAATAAGTTCAACTGTGGCAATTTTGTTTTCAATAGCGTCAAGCCTTTGCATCACGTGTTCCAAGGTCAAGATAGCTCCATTAACCATGAGCGGGGGTGAGCCTACCAAATTAATGATAGCTCTATAGGAGTCAACAGTATGGCTCCCCAAAAAGTTACTGCCTACAATGGTATCAAGGATATACCTATTCCAAGGAGAAATTCCAACATAGAAACTGCGAAGGAGGACGGTAGTGGATTGCTTACGAGTAGATCTACTTTGAGCATTGCAAATCCTGTACCAAGCATCCTTCAAATTTTCTTCCTCATTCTGCCTGAAATTGAGAACTTCATTTTTAGGGGTGCCGTTTGGAGTGGTGGGTCTAGCCATTGATGGACTATCTCACACACAAACGAGCAGGAAGAGAGAGTGAAACGGGCAATAGAAAACAGCAAAAAGGCAAAAGAAAACGATGAAGGCGAAAGGCGAATGAAAACGACAAATGTGAAGTGGGGGAGAGGAAAACGAGAGGCAACTAGCAACAAAAGTAAATGCAAGAGAAGAGTTTGTGAGACCTACTTGGATAGATCTTGATTTCTCCTCCCCGGCAACGGCGCCAGAAATACTTCTGCTACTGCAACAAAAGACCTTCCAATGGCGCCAGAAATAGGCATGTCGACGGGAGAATACTTGGCTTGATCTTTCTGCTGCGGCTACGCCTTAAGGGACTTCCTAGGAAAGTGTGCAAAGGATTTCCCCCGTGGCCTTGGAGCCTTGCGTTGGTGTTCCCTCGAAGCGGAAAGGGTGATGTAGCGTAGCGGTGGTAAGTATTTCCCTCAGTTTGAGAACCAAGGTATCAATCCAGTGGAGGAGTATCTCAAGATCCTGCACAAACACAAAAACTTGCTCCCAACGCTATGAAGGGGTTGTCAATCCCTTATAGATTGTTTGCCAAGTGAGAACTGAAAGCAACAAAGTAACAAAGCAAAGTAAAAGCGGAGATGTAAACGATGGATGTGAATAGACCCGGGGGCCGTAGTGTTTACTAGTGGCTTCTCTCATGAAAGCAAGTAGACGGTGGGTGAACAAATTACTATCGAGCAATTGATAGAACCGCGCAAAGTTGTGACGATATCTATGCAATGATTATTTCTATAGGCATCATGTCCAAAACAAGTAGACCGATACTGTCTGCATCTACTACTATTACTCCACACGTCGACCGCTATCCATCATGCATCTAGTGTATTAAGTCCATAAGAACATAGTAATGCCTTAAGCAAGATGACACGATGTAGAGGGATAATCTCAAACAAATGATAAAAACTCCATCTTTTTACCCTTGATGGCAACTACTTGATGTGTGCCTTGGTGCCCCTACTGTCACTGGGAAAAGTCACCACATGGCAGAACCCAAAACCAAGCACTTCTCCCATTGCAAGAATCATAGATCTAGTTGGCCAAACAAAACCCAAGACTCGGAGAGACTTACAATCATATCAAATCATGCATATAAGAAATCAGCAAAGACTCAAATATATATCATAGATAATCTGATCACAAATCCACAATTCATCGGATCTCGACAAACACACCGCCAAAGAAGAATACATCGGATAGACCTCCATGAAGATCATGGAGAACTTTGTATTGAAGATCCAAGAGAGAAAAGAAGCCATCTAGCTACTAACTACGGACCCGTAGGTCTGAAGTGAACTACTCACGAGTCATTGGAGGGGCGATGATGATGATGAAGAAGCCCTCCAACTCCAAAGTCCCCTCGGGCAGGGTGCCGGGAAGGGTCTCCAGATGAGATCTCGCGGAAATGGAAGCTTGCGGCGGCGGAAAGGTATTTTCGAGGCTCCCCTGATTTTTTGCGGAATATTTAGGAATTTATAGGCCAAAGATCTAGGTCAGGGGGCGGCCAGGGAGGCCACAAGCCTGCCCACCGCCACCTCCCCTTGATGGCGGAGTGGGGGCTTGTGGGCTCCCTGGAGCCCACCTGGCTTGGCCCAAAGGCCCCTGATCTTCTTCCGTTCGGGAAAAAATCATTTCAGGTTTTTTCTTCCGTTTGGACTCCGTTCCAAAATCAGATCTGAAAAGAGTCAAAAACACGGAAAAAATAGGAACTGACATTTGGCACTGAATTAATAAGTTAGTCCCAAAAAAGATATAAAAGGTACATAAAACAACCAAAGAAGACAAGATAACAGCGTGAAACCATAAAAAATTATAGATACGTTTGAGACGTATCAGAGGAGGATTCCTCCTCCCCCCTTTGGCCGACCCCTTGGGGCTCTCTTGATCCTCAAGGCAAGGCCCCTCCGCTCCCTCCTATATATACTGAGGTATTAGGGCTGATTTGAGACAACTTTTTCACGACAGCCCGACCATAGACCTCCACGGTTTTTCCTCTAGATCGCGTTTCCGCGGAGCTCGGGCGGAGCCCTGCTGAGATAAGATCATCACCAACCTACGGAGCACCGTCACGCTGCCGGAGAACTCATCTACCTCTCCGTCTCTCTTGCTGGATCAAGAAGGCCGAGATCATCGTCGAGCTGTACGTGTGTTGAACACGGAGGCGCCGTCCGTTCGGCACTAGATCGGAGCAGATCGTGGGACGGATCGCGGGACGGTTCGCGGGGTGGATCGAGGGACGTGAGGATGTTCCACTACATCAACCGCGTTTCTTAACGCTTCCTGCTGTGCGATCTACAAGGGTACGTAGATCGGAAATCCCCTCTCGTAGATGGACATCACCATGATAGGTTTTCGTGCGCGTAGGAACTTTTTTGTTTCCCATGCGATGTTCCCCAATAGTTGTCGTTGGCATATCATGAAGAAAGCGCAAGCGAAGCTTGGCTCTGTGTTTTCTAGGAACCCAAATTTGGTTTAGGACTTCAACGAATGTATTGACTTCAGTTTCACCCCGGCTAAATTTGAGCGGAAGTGGGATGCACTACAACTGAAGTATTAGGGGCTTATGCATGTCCACTTTGAGAAACTCTATGAATATCGGGTTACATGGGTGCCTTGCTACTTCAAGTATAGTTCTTCCCGTTTCTTCAGTCGACGCAACACAACTAAGACTTCAACGTTGTCTTGAAGCGCTATGTGAACCCACACAAGTCGATTCTCAACTTTGTCAAGCAATACGAAAAGATTCGGGTGCACATACTTGTGAGGGAGGGCGGGAACGACTACCGGACAGAACATTTGGACACACAAAGGTGGTCACGTTTCCCTGTTGAGAGGCATGACTACAAGGCGTACACTAGATACATCTATGTTAAATCCAGGACTAAGTTTAAGATGATTGGCTAGTACAACATGCACCCCATTGGAGTCAACTTATATGACCTTATGCCCAACACAGAGGTTGTTGCTATGTATGGCACAAGGAAATATCGAGTCACAATGAGACCAGAAGCAGCCCTCTACGATTGTGATTGTTGCAAGTGGGATAGGGATGTCCTAGTTTGTTGCCATGTCTTGATTTTCACCCACCTTGGCATTGACGAGTGATGTCTAATACACAACCTTCTTCTTGTAGACTCGTGTTGGGCCTCCAAGCGCAGAGTTTTGTAGGACAATAGCAAGTTTCTCTCAAGTGGATGACCTAAGGTTTATCAATCCGCAGGAGGCGTGGGATGAAGATGGTCTCTCTCAAGCAACCCTGCAATCAAATAACGAAGAGACTCTTGTGTCCCCAACACACCCAATACAATGGTAAATTGTATAGGTGCACTAGTTCGGTGAAGAGATGGTGATACAAGTGTAATATGGATGGTAGATATAGGCTTTTGTAATCTGAAAATCAAAAACAGCAAGGTAACTAATGATAAAAGTGAGCACAAACGGTATTGCAATGCTTAGAAACAAGGCATAGGGTTCATACTCTCACTAGTGCAAGTTCTCTCAACAATACTAACATAGTTGAATCATATGTAAATACCTCTCGTGCGACAAAGAGTTCACTCCAAAGTCACAAATAGCGGAGAACTAACGAAGAAATTATTGTAGGGTACGAAACCACCTCAAAGTTATATTTTTGGACCAATCTTATGAGCTATCTCTATAAGTGTCACGAAGATCCCTAGAGTTTGTACTAAAATAACACCTTAAGATACACATCAACCCAAATCGCTAATGTCACCTAGATACTCCAATGTCACCACAAGTACCCATGGGCTTGATTATACAATATGCATCACACAATTTCATATTCATCATGTTCAATCCAACACAAAGAACTTCAAAGAGTCCCCCAAAGTTTCTAACGGAAAGTCAAGACGACAACATGTGCCAACCCCTATGCATAGATTCCCATGGTCACGGAACCCGCAAGTTGACCACCAAAACATACATCAAGTGGATCAATAGAACACTGCATTGTCACCACGGATATCCCATTGCAAGACATACATCAAGTGTTCTCAAATCCTTAAAGACTCAACCCGATAAGAAAACTTCAAAGGGAAAACTCAATTCATCACAAGAAGATAGAGAGGGGAAAACTCCATATGATTAATCTATATTAATAAAGCTTGCGATACATCAAGATCGTGCCATCTCAAGAACGCGATTGAGAGAGAGATCAAACACATAGCTAGTGGTACATACCCTCAGCCCCGAGGGTGAACTACCCCCTCCTCGTCATGGAGACCGTCGGGATGATGAAGATGGCCTCCGGTGATGGTTCCCCCCTCCGGCAGGGTGCTGGAACGGGCTCTCAATTGGTTTTTCGTGGCTATGGAGGCTTGCGGCGGCGGAACTCCCGATCTCGGTTTCTTTTTGGAGGTTTGGGTATTTATAGGAGTACTTAGCGTTGGAATCACGTCAGGAAGGTTCCCGAGGAGGTCACAAGCCACAGGGTCGCGGCCAGGGGGTGGTCGCGCCTGGCAGGTGATGACCCACAAGTATAGGGGATCTATCGTAGTCCTTTAGATAAGTAAGTGTGTCGAACCCAATGAGGAGCAGAAGGATCTGACAAGTAGTTTTCAGCAAGGTAATATCTGCAAGCACTGAAATTATCGGTAACAAGTAGTTGTGTGACAAGATGATTCGTAGCAAGTAGCAAGTAACAAAAGTAACAACGGTGCAGCAAAGTGGCCCAATCCCTTTTGTAGCAAGGGACAAGCCTGGACAAAGTCTTATAGGAGGTAAAGCGCTCCCGAGGACACATGGGAATGTTTGTCAAGCTAGTTTTCATCATGTTCATATGATTCGCGTTCGTTACTTTGATAATTTGATATGTGGGTGAACCGGCACTTGGGTACTGCCCTTACTTGGACAAGCATCCCACTTATGATTAACCCCTCTCGCAAGAATCCACAACTACGAAAGAATAATTACGACAAAGTCTAACCATAACATTAAACTAGTGGATCCAAATCAGCCCCTTACGAAGCAACACATAAACTAGGGTTTAAGCTTCTGTCACTCTAGCAACCCATCATCTACTTACTACTTCCCAATGCCTTCCTCTAGGCCCAAATAACGGTGAAGTGTTATGTAGTCAACGTTCACATAACACCAATAGAGGAAAAACAACATACAACACATCAAAATATCAAACGAATACCAAATTCACATGACTACTTATAGCAAGACTTATCCCATGTCCTCAGGAACAAAAGTAACTACTCACAAAGCATAATCATGTTCATGACCAGAGAGGTAATGAGTAGCATCAAAGATCTGAACATATAATCTTCCACCAAGTAATCCCACTAGCATCAACTATAAAGAGTAATTAACACTACTAGCAACCTTACAAGTACCAATCGGAGTCGCGAGACGGAGATTGGTTACAAGAGATGAACTAGGGTTTGGAGATGAGATGGTGTTGATGAAGATGTTGATGGTGATGAGTCCCCTCCGATGAGAGGAGTGTTGGTGATGACGATGGCGTGGATTTCCCCCTCCGGGAGGGAAGTTTCCCCGGCAGGATCGTCCTGCCGGAGCTTTAGATTGGTTCTGCTCAACTTCCGCCTCGTGGCGGCGGCGAATCCTCCGAAAAGCCTCCTCCTGATTTTTTCTGGAACGAAACCCTTCTTGTAGAAAAAGGGGGGAGCCAAAGGGCCAAGTGGGAGCCCACAAGCCCCCTAGGCGCAGTGTGACAACCCGAGCCGACTTTCCAGAAGATTTCCCCTTTATTCTGTTTCTGTCGTGTGGTTATTTTCATTTGTCGCATCATTCGCATCACCTGCATTGCATCGGCATCTCCGTTGCCGCCAGTTTTCAAAACTTGAATCCGTTAGTAGTTGCCGGTTCTCGTCGTTGTCCGTTCTGAGCTCGACCGCACTTGCACGCGCACGCGGCATCGTCAAACCTTGTTTTCAAAGTGTGCATAAAACTTTCTCCGTTTGGGGTGAGATTTGACGTGCGGTCTTATTTTAATATAGGTAGGCCGCTTGTCAAATTTCATCGCAATTGGAGTACGTCTGGTACCCAAACGGTCGTCCGTAGCGGCACCGTATTCGGTCTATCGTTGGACATCTTATCGGTGTTTTAAAATCGCGTTGCCGCGCCGCCCGTTTGCCCTCTCACCTCCGCCTAGCCCCTCTACACAGTGCACGGACCCTACCCGCAGCCTAGTCCGAAACCCCCCGGTACCCGAACCCGGCGGTCGTGACCATTGGATCCGGATCAACCCCGTTTTACCGCAAACCGTCTTCGGTTTGTCCATTGATCATCCTAACCTTTTTTTCTGTCCGTCCGATTAAAATCGGAGGGTCGAGATGAACCTAAGGCTAGCCTACTAGCTATATATTTGGACTGTAGTCTAAATCAATCCAAAACCTAGTTTCTAGGGATCCTCCCCCTGTCCCAACCGCCGCCGCCACCCCCCCTTGACCCATCTCCTTCCTCGGGATCTCTCCTGATCCATCCACCTAGCCCCACCTTGTTTTCCCCATCCGACCAATCCGCATCCCTAGCCACCCGGTTCCCTCGTGCCCAAGCTTGCACAGCCGAAGTCCCTAGTCTCCCCTGCACCCTGACGCATCTGTGTGAGTCCATGCGCGTAGGAGATCGAGCCACCGGAGCTCCGCAACAGCTTCCGTCGAAGCCGTTCGAGCCCCTCGTCAGACCATGCACCAGTGGGAGAGGAGCTCCCAGTCCTCCACCACAACGTGCTTCCTCGAGACCCTTCCAAGGCCGTCATACCCTGCACCCCTCCCCTCTGCTCTCTATCCCTTCTATTTTTATTGCATCTCTGCCTCTCCTTCTCTCTTTCTCTCTCTCATGCCCTGCTCTCTCTCCCTCCCGTGTCAGGTTCAACCATGACTCTCGTCCTCCGAAGCTCGTCGCGTTCCTCCTCATCTTTCATGTCAAGACGCAACGCTGTTGCACGGAATTGTCACCGGCAAGCCGCCTCCGGCCGGACTTGCAGGACCCCGCCTCTTCCTCGAGCTTGGCCGTGCAAGCACCCATGGAGGAGGCGCCCATGTGTCACCTCTCTCTCGTAGGAGTTTCCGTGCCATGGATGCATGGTCGCCGTAGATGAGAAGTGCGCCAGGTCCGGCCTCTTGCCGCCGGCCACCGGATCTGCAGGCTGCCTCGCAGGCGCCAAGGACGGTTCCCATGCCGGACCTCGCCCCCCGGTTCCATCCTTCTCGTCGGCGCCCCGCTGGAGCCATACGGCTTTGCGCTGACGCGAGCAGCTGCAGCCCCGCCTTGGCAACCGCAGGCTGTGTCTTTGTTCTTCAGTTTCGTCAGGTTGTGGAGGTATGTTTCATAGACAATAGAACCCATGTCTTGTCACAATTCTCTCGTAGTGCGACTGGTCAACGCCTTGGTGAGAAACTAGGAGATCAAGGGTTCGAGTCCCCGTTGTTGCATTATATTTTTAGGCTTTCTTTTCCTTCTCTCACAATTTAGCTTCTGTCTTTGCCTTAGTTAATTCAAGCCGTGTTTGTTCACACTCCAGTCGATAGCCCAGCTGGGTAGCACTCTGGATTCAGTCCAAAAGGTACTGGGTTCGATACCTAGTGCCCCAGTATTTTTTTTCTTTTGCTAACCTTCTTCACCCACGCACACGTCGACTTGGGTCCAAACCTCCCGGGCCACTGCATTCGGCCCATGCATTGTGTCACAGCCCTAGATTATATCTTGTAGTTAGTTGCATCAGTAACCATTCATGAATGCATTCAAATCAATTTAATTCAAACTTGGATGATCTACAAATGGGGATGACCAAACCCTAACACCAAACAACATCCAAATAGGTTCAACAAGAGAAAAATCCTAGCTACTCTATATTCAAAACAAAACCCTAGCAACTCTATGTGCAAAACAATTCAAAAGTGGTGACAAATCAATGAACCAAAATGGTTTTAATAAAAGTCCATCATTTTTGATAAATGTTGGAAAGAAAATATCAGGGGTGATATATATTTTCAAAATACTTTTGGCATTTTATTTTAAACTCAAAAGCCACTGAAATCAATTAATTAATTGATTTCAAATACTTCCTAGTTTTATAAAATGTTGAAAACTTCACATGGGGTTGGAAATATTCCAAATAACACCCCAGAGTTGTCTACCTATTTTCTTTGAATTAGTAGGAGCCAAAACAAATAAAACAAATGTTAGAAATAACAAAACAGAAAAGAATAGAAGAAAAAAAGGAAACGCTTACCTGTCGCCCCTGCAGGCCCAGCCCACCAGGGCCTCCCCCTGCTCGTCGTCTTCCCCGAGCAGCTGCGTGGCAGCAGCGTGTGCGCCGGCTCCACCTCCTGCTTCACGCTGGAGGCACCTCCTTCGTCCCTATCCGCGTATGCAGACGATGTGGATGAGCCCCTGGATATTTCCCCCTCACCTAGCACCGTTTCCTCCTCCTGCTTCCCGCTCTTCTTCCTCCCGCCATGGCCGAGCTCTGCTTGAGCTCACCGGCGCATTTCCGGCCGCAGTGAAGCCTCCCCGAGCAGTCCATCCTCTCCGCCACGACGAGTACTTCTCCACGCCGAAGGAATCAAGTTGCAGCCTCCTGAAGCGTCGCCACTGCCGTCTTCCTCATCTCCGGTCACCGAGATACGCCGCCATCGATCCGCTGCCAGAGAGCCCCTCCAACTTCTCCGATGCCAGGAATGGAACCCCTGTGAGCCTCCAATGCTTCTCCCCTGTGTCCTACTCAGGGTTTTCCTTGAGCCTACACCATTATATTCTTTGATCTGACCAATGCTACTATCTTGCTCACATAGTTGTGGAAATCCATTTATATGGGTATCTTGATGAATTGTTGTTGAGCCCATCGGCAACATTCTAATTTGTTCCATGATCTATGTTGGACATCAAGCTAGTGCTGGAAACTTTGTAGACATTGTCTTCGCGTCTCGAACACGAGGTATATGTTAGGTGTAAGAAGTGACTTCCTCTAATTCATGTGCATCTGATGCAAGTTGCCGTCGTGAATTCGAGAAAAGTTAATTTGTTTCTTCGGAATCATCCAAGTCAATCATGCACGTGCGAAGTATTCTATGGTTTGATAGACTGATCATCTTCACTCCATATGTATCTCCTAGCACACCAAGCCACTGATTGATTTGTTCAAGGAAAAGAAGGTAAGTGCCATTCCTGAAGATACTAGACGGACTTGCACATGGCTTCGTTATCCGCAATGATGGTTCCCATCCAGAACTCGGTAGTGTTTTGTTGTAAGACTTTTAATGTGTTCACAGTTGTCTTGGGCAGTGTGTTCACGTGTGTCTTGCGATCCAGCTCATGTTTTGGAGTTGTCTTCCGTAGTTCATTTCCTGAGAATCATGCAACGTTATATCGTCGATTTGTGTTGCGAACTTTCTTTTTGGACATGCTGAGTCTGAAGCATCGTGGCACCAACCGGAGCTGAATCTCAGGCAGTTATAATGGTTGGAACTTCCCCAAGAATTATAATATTGGTCTCTATGTAACCTGGTAAAGTGGTGAAATGGCTAACACACCTAGCCGGAAGACTTGATATTATAATATCTTGTATCAGCAATCTTAGCCATCTTCCGTGTGGTTTTGTATGACCTATTTTATAAGTTGTTCCTCATGGGTCCCCTTTGGTCCCGAAGTCCGACCTATACTTGATGCGCTAGATATCAAGCACGATCTATAATTGGGTTGTGCTAGTACATCAAGGAGAACATTAGAAGCGGAGTGCTAAATGTCTCTCGGTCGATCAACCAGATTTCGTTCCCTTGGCACAGCTAAGGTGAAATCTGAGGAAGTGTTGTCTTCCTTTGCATCTGCATCCTCCATCACTGTTCATCATGGTAGTATGTTGTGTCACCAGGATCCTTGGCACGGATGTTGGTAAACCTTGATGAATATGGAAATGCTCAAGTTCTTGAGAGCACGCTCAGACACTAGGTTATATCCTTGGTAATACTTGGAATGTGCCTTCCGTTCGCCGAGTTGTTCTATAACTCTAGTTTCTTTCAAACTGAGTATGCCATTCTTTCAAATTCCTTCAAACAATCAATTGTGAATTGCCTTACCCTGGTATGAAGAGTTTCAATTATCTTAGGATCAAAATTAATTCTTTTTGCCACTGAGGGGAATAACTCTAAGAGTCACCTTTCTAAGGTGCTCCGTTGTGGTATGAAGGGCAACTTAATCCTCGCTACTTTGAAACCTCGCCAGCATCTGCTTTAAGCTCGGATTTGTTGCCTACCAGTTGAACCTCTGTCATATGTCTCATTTCCTTGTCCGTGTTATGTGTGTTGTGTCTCAGCTCAAGGGACGTTCCTACGTCTCATTCTATGAGTTGATCTTGAGTTGCTCGATTTTCGAGGAGATCGAATCTTGTGTAGTCTCCTTGTTCTTTTGTCGTCAAGCTAGATGAAGACCTCAAGGACAGAGATGTCAAGATCAACATGGGGCGATGAATCAACGTCCTCGAGAGGAGCAAATGGATCGTGAAGATTGTGATAGTTTAGTGTCCCCTCTTCCTCTTTCCGACTACGCTTGAATCTCGGGACGAGATTCTTGTTTAGTGGGGGTGAGTTGTCACACCCTAGATTATATCTTGTAGTTAGTTGCATCAGTAAGCATTCATGAATGCATTCAAATCAATTTAATTCAAATTTGGATGATCTACAAATGGGGATGACCAAACCCTAACACCAAACAACGTCCAAATAGGTTCAACAAGAGAAAAATCCTAGCTACTCTATATTCAAAACAAAACCCTAGCAACTCTATATGCAAAACAATTCAAAAGTGGTGACAAATCAATGAACCAAAATGGTTTTCATAAAAGTCCATCGTTTTTGATAAATGTTGGAAATAAAATATCAGGGGTGATATATATTTTCAAAATAATTTTGGCATTTTATTTTAAACTCAAAAGCCACTGAAATCAATTAATTAATTGATTTCAAATACTTCCTAGTTTTATAAAATGTTGAAAACTTCACATGGGGTTGGAAATATTCGAAATAACACCCTAGAGTTGTTTACCTATTTTCTTTGAATTAGTAGGAGCCAAAACAAATAAAACAAATGTTAGAAATAACAAAATAGAAAACAATAAAAGATAAAAAGGAAACGCTTACCTGTCGCCCCTGCAGGCCCAGCCCACCAGGGCCTCCCCCTGCTCGTCGTCTTCCCCGAGGAGCTGCGTGGCACCAGCGCGTGCGCCGGCTCCACCTCCTGCTTCACGCTGGAGGCACCTCCTCCGTCCCTATCCGCGTATGCAGACGATGTGGATGAGCCCTTGGATCTTTTCCCCCTCACCTAGCACCGTTTCGTCCTCCTGCTTCCCGCTCCTCTTCCTCCCGCCATGGCCGAGCTCTGCTTGAGCTCACCGGCGCATTTCCGGCCGCAGCGAAGCCTCCCCGAGCAGTCCATCCTCTCCGCCACGACGAGTAGCTTCTCCACGCTGAAGGAATCAAGTTGCAGCCTCCTGAAGCATCGCCACCGCCGTCTTCCCCATCTCCGGTCACCGAGATCCGCCGCCATCGATCCGCTGCCAGAGAGCCCCTCCAACTTCTCCGATGCCAGGAATGGAACCCGTGTGAGCCTCCGATACTTCTCCCTCTTTGAGCCTCTCAAAATCGCCCTCCAGAACATCTCCCCGATGAGCTCCACTTCCGGCCGCCGCGCACGCTCGTCGCCGACACTCTCTCCGGCGACCCTAGCTCCTTCTGATGGCCCTGGTCGATCAGGCGCTTCGCCAGCAACCTATAGCAGCAAACCCCGCTCGATTTGGTGCTCTGTAGCGCGTTCTAGCGCAACTCCGACGAGCCCTCCGCCGCGGGCTTGGTCGCCGGCGACCACCCTCCGGTGGGGGCCGACGTGGCCAGCTATTAGCCACTAACCTCCCTCCCGAGAGACGCTGACATAGGGCCCCACGGGTGAGTCAAACCACCATTAGGGTGGGTCAACGCGGGATTAAGCCCTGGGTCACTGACCAGTGGACCCCACTGGTCAGGTTTGACATTGATGAAGACTCATTGCTATCTTCAGACGTGTCAGGCAAGCAAACCCCCTTGAGCATATTGAAATAAACCCACTCTCTCGCTCCTGCTCTCTTTTACTGCATTAGGACAAACACGATTCAACTGTACATGTTATCGGTAGTTGAACCCATTCCTCTGCATGACCTGATTTTGTCACAGTAAATAGTTGAAACCACTTAGCATGAGTAGCAACTGCTTGAGCCTTGTTGTGCTTACTCATCCATGCTTGTTTACAATGCCTGCTATGCTTAGAGTCGTGTCGGGTCTGATCCGTCTGAATGATGAATCGGAATGGTTGTGTTCATATCCTACAGTGTGAGAGTAAGGTGTGAATCTGATTTGGTAAAGGTAGCGATGAGAGGCCATGTAGGAGTACATGGCGGGTTGTCTCATTGGGACCGTCCTTAAGAACTGAGTTCTGTGTATGTTATCCAAGACAAGATACTACCATGCATTGGGCCCTGAAATATGACCCCGCTCGGCTTATTAATTGCCTAGACCTCTGTCCAGGAGTTGCAATTAGTTTCTGGTGTTTGTAGGAAAAGTGTTGGCGGCCGTGTTTAGCTCTGCCCGACGGGGTAGGCTTCTCGGCGGTAGATATACAGTGGCACGGTGTACCAAGTGGCACCCGGATGGTGGGCTTGGGAACCCTGCGCGCATCGTTTGGGGCCGTAGAGGAAACCTCGGCCGGACTTCCTTGCGGGTTCAGTCTCAAATAGGCGATAAACCTGGACTAGGGTCTTGTGTGGTTAATGGTCGTGGCCGACACCCACGCCAGTGCTTCCGCTTGAAGGTTGCCGAGATGCATGACGTGCATATGGTGCTAAGTGGTGGGAGCATGTGTGAAGAAGTATACCCCTGCAGGGTGATTCAATCTGTTCGAATAGCCGCGTCCTCGGCTATGGACTACTTGGAAACATTACGTGGTACATAGACAATGTAAATGGATACTCTAAAACATGCAAGATAAGTGTGAGTGCTATGGAAGGCCTTCTTGTAGGGAGACGAGAGTGGATCCATAGTGGTGTATTGCATTGGTGAATATGTGGACTCGTGTGCGTTATCCCACCTCAAAGAAAGAACTTGTAGTCATAGTACAGGTTAGCCAAGAGTCAAAGCTGGCTTGCTGCAATCAAACCCCACAATCCTTTCATTGAAACATGACGCATATGTAGATAGTTCTGATGTAAGACTTGCTGAGTACCTTTGTACTCACGGTTGCTTTATTTATATTTTTGCAGAGAAGACTTAGACTCATTAAAAGGTTATACGCGATGTGTTCGATGTTGACCGGAATAGCTTGGGGATCCCAGACAGAGGTCTGGCTCCTTTGGTAGGGTCGTAGTAGCTTTTCAGGCTCTTCCAGCCACTTTTAGTAGATGTCTGTACTCAGACATGAATTGCTTCCGCTTGTTGTTTGTATGACTTCAGTGTCGGGTCACGAGACCCCTGTTTGTAATATCATACTATGTTGACTCTTATGAGTCTTTAATAAATGCTTGAGTCATAGAGTTATGTTGTGATGCCATGTTGTATCTACACATATCGTGCATAATGTGTGTATGTTTGAAATGCATTATATGTGTGGGATTCGATACCTAGTTGTTTGCCTCTAGTAGTACTCTTTACAGGGAAACGCCTCTTTGTGATTCCATCGAGCCTTGGTAGTTTGCTACTGCTCGGAACACATTGATTGACCGGCATGTATCCTTCTTTGTTGCTGTCTCTGTCCCCTCGGGGAAATGTCACGCGGTGTAATGGAGTCCTTGTAGCTTGCTACGACTCGTCTACACACGCTGATGACCGACACCTGCTTTGCTGGGTTATGTATGCCTGTCCCTGTACGGTTGTACCGCTGGGGTTTATAACTAGTCATGTCGACCCGGGTTCTTTGTCGTTTGAACGCTAGCAACATATTCATATACGTGAGCCAAAAGACGCAAACGGTCCCGGCCAAGGTAAGGTGGCAGCCGTGGAGTTTACCGTGCGTGAGGCCGCAAAGTGATGTGATGTGTTACAGGCTAGGTTCTTATGACTCAGGATCGGGGTCCCGACACATTGTTTTTCCGTCTTGCGATTTAGCTAATTACCAGGGATTTTCAGAAAAATCTACATATTTTCAAATGCCCGTAGTTTCTAATCCGTGGTTCGGATTGCGTTGAGTTATATATGTAACTTGGCTAGAATTTTACGTAGAGTAATATTTTCCAACTCCCATGCATAATTAGAATTGTTTCGTGTGCTGTTTGTATCGGTTTGCATGTCGAAGTGTTCAAACGGTTTAGCCCGTAGTTTTTAAACCGTAGCTCCGTTGGAGATCTGCCATATATGTAAATGGGCTAGAACGACGTGTAGAATCACATGCTCCACTTTGTTTTGATGTTTAACAACCTTTAAATGTGATTAGGACAAATCTGGACAGAATTAGAATTTAACGCGTGGGGTCATCTCGGAGATGCTATAAGTTGTTTCCGGCCTCATTTAAAATGCCTAGATAGGTAGTTGAGCTTGTGCTTCACCCCATGCCATGTTAACAACATTTAATATTGTCGTGTTCCTAAATGGGAGTGAACTAAACAATTAAACGTGGAGTTTCGTCAATATGCAACTCGATGCATATTGAACTTCACTTAATGTGTAGTGTTTGATTGTGTGAATTTTCATGCCGTGACTTGCATGTTTCAGCTGCTCATGCATCATATGTGTTGTGCATCGTGTGGTGTATATCGTGTGTTGATTTGTGTTTCCGGTTTGCTTCGTCTCGATAGAGTTCTGCAGCGTGCCGAATTGTGAGGACCTGTTCGACTACGTCGGATCGTCTGCTTCACGGAGTCATTCTTCTTCCAAGCGGGATCTCAGGCAAGATGACCATTTCCCCAGATACCATTACTATCATTGCCATGCTAGTTTATCGCTTCCATCGATTATGTCTTGTTGCCTACCACATGTTAAATATCAGCCTCTCAACAATGCCTTGAAACCTTCAACTGTTCACAACCTAGCAAACCACTAATTGGCTATGTTACTGCTTGCTTAACCCGGTGTTAGCGTTGCTAGTTGCAGGTGCAGTTGCTTCCATGTGAAAGCATGGGTTCCTTGTTATATCACCATATTAATTGCTATTTTAATTTAATGCACCTATATACTTGGTAAAAGGTGGAAGGCTCGGCCTTTCTAGCCTGGTGTTTTGTTCCACCTTTGCCCCCTTAGTTTCGGCTACCGGTGTTATGTTCCATAAATGAGCGCTTCTAACACGATCAGGGTTGTTATGGGGAACCCCTTCATAATTCGTTTTGGATTAAAGCTGGTCTGGCAATGCCCAACTTTGGTACTACATTTGCCTAATAACCTAATAATAATGCATAGGGACCCGCCGGCACCCGCGAAGTAATTTAATCAACCCCCGGGCCAGTGCTCCTCATGAGTGTTGGTCCCACCTGAGCGATGTTCGGCGCCCCTCTGGTCACTCGGAGGTTTAGCGATCCCGACATCTAGCTCATCCGTCGTGTCCTGAGAACGAGGTACGCGACTCCTATCGGGATCGTCGACACGTCGGGCGGCCTTGCTGGATTAGTTTTACCTTTGACGAGATATCTTGTGCATCGGTATTCCGGTGATGCTTTGGGTAATCTTAGAGTTGAGGTTTTCCACTAGGGAATCCGACGAGATCGCGAGCTTCGTGATTGAGGATTTCTATGCGGCTTGTGGTAATTTGTGATGGACTAGTTGGAGCACCCCTGCAGGGTTAAATCTTTTCGGAAAGCCGTGCCCGCGGTTATGTGGCAACGTGGAAGCTTTGTTTAACACTGGTTCTAGATAACTTGAAGTTAACTTAGTTAAAATATGCCAACTGTGTGCGTAACCGTGACTGTCTCTTTCGTGAGTTCCTTCTCCGATCGAGGACACGGTGGGGTTATGTCTGACGTAGGTAGGTGTTCAGGATCATTCATTTGATCAATAGTAGTTCACGTCTGCTATGCGTAGATCTTCCCCCTCTTATTTCTTGTACTCGTAAGATTACCCACCAAATATATGCTTAGCCGCTGCTGCAACCTCACCACTTAACCATGCCTCACCCATTAAGCTTTGCTAGTCTTGATACCTTTGGAAATGAGATTGCTGAGTCCCCTGTGGCTCACAGATTACTACAACACCAGTTGCAGGTACAGGTAAAGGTTACTTGATGCAAGCGCGTTGATTGTTCATTTGAAGTTGCTTCTTCTTCTTCTTCTTCTTCTTATTCTTCATCGATCTAGGATGGGTTCCAGGCCGACAGCCTGGGATAGCAAGGATGGACGTCGTTCTTCTTTTCTTGTTTGTTTTCATCCGTAGTCGGACCCTGCTCTTACTCTTGATGATTATGTAATGTACTCGTGTGACTCTGATGTAGCTTGTGGCGAGTGTAAGCCAATTCTATTTATATCTCATCTTTTGAGTACATGTACTTGTAACGATATCCATTCTTGCGACACGACGAGATGCGCTTCTATCCCTGACGAGGCCTTCGTGCCAAATTGAGGATAGGGTCGCATCTTGGGCGTGACAAGTTGGTATCAGAGCAGTACCGACCTAGGAGCCCCCTAGATTGATCGAACTTGGCCGAGTCGAGTCTAGTGAAAAAAATACTTTGAGTCTAGTTATATATCGGAGAGTAGGATTCTTTTTTCTCCTCTTCTATGCTCTGGTGAGGAATCTTGACGTAATAATTTAATTCTACTCCTCTTCTCACTCAAATTTTTTTAGGATCACGCGGATATTCTTGGGATCTATATGACGCCGATGTGATGGAGTTCTGCCTTGGTGCCTCCTATCTGCTTTGCGTTTCAGGGGAGTTGAGCTCGAGGGGATTCTTGAGCACATCGTTATCATTCAGATTTCTGAGTATCTAAGAACGAAGGATGTTCGTAATTGCTTCAATACTAGTAGTGGCGAGATAACTCCGATGTCCCTAGTACTGGTGCAGATTGTTCGGGAGTACTGCCATACTTTGTATTGTGGTGATCACGAGTGTCTGTAGTAGATGAAGGTCCGAGATTCTGGTCGCGTGTTGACGGATGTGATACAGGTGACGGGTTAGTATAGGAGTTGTGTGATTATTACTCCTTGTATCTGTGTACCAGATTGCATGACCAGATATTTCAGGAATTCTTAGGTGGGAATTCAAGTAGTTACTTATAGGACGATCTTCCAACAAATTTGTGTTGCTTTGATGTCAAGTGGTGATTTCAGATCTTTTCTAAGTAGTGATCTCATATTCATATGAGAGTGCTAATCCTTTTGCTTAATCAATTGTCTTATCATTCTTGTCAACCGGAGTCGTCATGTTAATTCTTTTTCATCCGGTGTGTTTCTCTCCAAGTGGATTCAATCCTCTCCAATTTTGCAAGATCAATCTCTCTTGTCTTCCGGTGTTTGTCTCATCTGTTCCAAGTTGTCTTTGTTTTTTTTCTTTATTTTCCCGCCCTCCCGCCCTTTTCTTCAGTGAGTCAATTTTCATCGAAGAGTTTTCTTTTCATTGTGCTTCCGCTGTCTGTTCTTTTCTCTCTTATCCGGTGATTCGTTGTGAAGATTCTGAGGAGATTCATGTCATGTTTGTTCATTCTTGTCATCCTTACCGGTGAATTCAGTTCAGTTATCCATGGTCATCATATCCTTTTCAACCATTAATTTTTTTTCCGACGTTGGAAATTCTTTTCACCCCATCTTGTTATTCATTCTTCTCTTTCTATTCGATGTGTTG
Organism: Hordeum vulgare subsp. vulgare; assembly: GCF_904849725.1. Taxonomy (NCBI): domain Eukaryota; kingdom Viridiplantae; phylum Streptophyta; class Magnoliopsida; order Poales; family Poaceae; genus Hordeum; species Hordeum vulgare. The sequence continues at coordinate 409,192,986 of NC_058523.1, forward strand.
AAGATATCTCGGAAGTTTTGTGTTTTCTATTCTTTAAGTATTTCGAGGTTCTCAACCTCATGAAGTTGTCATTTGTACCGGTGCATTCAATCTGTCTTTCAATCTTTTCAACGGTGGTTTCTTTGAGTGGGCCCATAACCCACATGTTATTTCCCAGGATCTTTCCTGGCTCTTTTAATCTTTCCGGAGATCTTTAATTCTTTTCAACTATGACGTAAGTATGAATTTTATCACTCATATTCTTTCTTCAAGATCCATTTCATTAATTCTCAGATTTGGCTCAACCTTGCATTCTTCATTATTCCGGAGTGGCTCAGTTATTCTTGGTGTTGTTCTCGTCATCATTCTCAGCTTGCAATTCGAAGGAGTGTTTCTCTCAAATCTTGATTCATTCGCTTGGAGATTCATCATTTTAGCTTTGTGTTATCATCTTCAATTGTTTTCAATCATGAGTAATCCCTTTCGTGCTATCCGGTGCTTCTCTGAGTTGTTTTTATTTCCCGTCCTCCGAAGGCCATCATTTTAGAAGAATCCTCGTTCTCAGCTTTCAGCTTTCATCCTTAATTCTTCTCATCTGTTGTCTCTTCGTTCATCTCCCGTTTATCCGGTGCTTTGTTCAAGTTTTCTTTCAGGTGGATCATGATATCTTCATTCTCATGTATCTCCATTAATTCTTGGTATCCCCATTCAATTGTGAATTCTTACCGGTGCTTCCTTAATTTACTTCAAGTGGTGCTTATCTCTGTGTCTCTTCAAGATCATTTCAAGAAGAATAAGTGGTATGCTAAATCCGTTGTTTGTCATCGATTAAACTTGATGAAGGATAAGCATAACATAATTCTTATTCTTGTTCTTCCTTCTTCCAAGAGATTTAAATTCTTCTTCCGGAGTGGCTCATGATATCAATTCTTTTCTCGTGTGCTTATCTTTCTTTTCCTGAGTTCCAAGTTCTTTTAACTATCTCTTTGTGAAGCTTCATCTAAATCTTGGTAAGGTCATAATCTTATTCTTTCTACCTTCATGTCTTTGCATCATTCTTTTGTATACGGTGGTCTTTCATGGTGGTTAATCAAGGTTTCAATACATTCTCAAGTCTTCTTCAAGATTCTTGTTAGAGAACCTCAACTATCCTTTCTCTTGCATTTCAAAGTGCAATTCTTCCTCCTTATCATTTGAGGTGGTATTATATCATTCTTGTTAGTGTAGGAGCATCGAAGAAATTTCCTTTCAAGTATGAGATAATTAAACCCACCAATTCTATGATCATGAGATATTTTTCAACTCATGATTTCTGGGTTGAGTATCTTGGTTTAGTTTTTCACCTAAAGCTTTTCCTATGAATTGTTGCTATCATGGTGCTTGTCATTAATCCAAGTTCTCAATGTATCCTCTTGGTGTAAGGAATTGTTCATATCTTGTTTCTCCCAATCAATCCTTGTTTCTGTAGTGGCTGGTTGTCAGTTCATTAGTTTGAAAAGGTTTCCATAAGCCCACTACTATCTTGTTCTTTTCATTGTTGTTTGTCCAACAACTCCGTCCAATTCTTCTTGCAAGGATGATTGCCTAGTTCATTGGAGTTAGTAGTTGTTATTCTCTTCTTCCGTATGAGCTAGTTCCTATTCTATTGTTCCGGAGGCATTGTGATGTTGCTCTTTTGGGTCAATCTTGTTTTTCTATCAAGATCATGGTGTTCCCTTGTTCTATTTACTTGTTTGTTGTGAATATTGTCTAATTCTACCATCTTATCGAATTTTTTGTCCCATTTTCCTACCAAGTGCTGCCGAAATTTTCCGTGAATTCTTGCTTCTTTCTCATATCATTCCTCATCACTTTGCAACCTTCAAGGATCGTTGGTTTCACTCGTTTGTCAAAGAAGCGACTAAGTTTTTACCTCTTGTTCTTCTCATCCTCTCCCCCTTTCATTATTGGATCTCGGGGCGAGATCCTCTTGTACTGTAGGAGAGTTGTGATAGCCCGATGCCGACGTTCCAGAAGATTTCCCCTTTATTCTGTTTCTGTCGTGTGGTTATTTTCATTTGTCGCATCATTCGCATCACCTGCATTGCATCGGCATTTCCGTTGCCGCCAGTTTTCAAAACTTGCATCCGTTAGTAGTTGTCGGTTCTCGTCGTTGTCCGTTCTCAGCCCGACCGCACTCGCACGCGCCCGCGGCATCGTCAAACCTTCTTTTCAAAGTGTGCGTAAAACTTTCTCCGATTGGGGTGATATTTGATGTGCGGTCTTATTTTAATATAGGTAGGCCGCCTGTCAAATTTCAATGCAATTGGAGTCTGTCTGGTACCCGAACGGTCGACCGTAGCGGCACCGTATTCGGTCTATCGTCGGACATCTTATCGGTGTTTTAAAATCGCGTTGCCGCGCCGCCTGTTTTCCCTCGCATCTCCGCCTAGCCCCTCTATGCAGTGCACGGACCCTACCCGCGGCCTAGTCCGAAAACCCCCTAGTACCCGAACCCGGCGGTCGTGACCGTTGGATCCGGATCAACCCCGTTTTACCGCAAATCGTCTTCGGTTTGTCCATTGATCATCCTAACCTATTTTTTTTCTGACCGTCCGACTAAAACCGGAGGGTCAAGATGAACCTAAGGCTAGCCTACTAGCTATATATTTGGACTGTAGTCTAAATCAATCCAAAACCTAATTTCTAGGGATCCTCCCCCTGTCCCAACTGCCGCCGCCACCCCCCCTTGACCCATCTCCTTCCTCGGGATCTCTCCTCATCCATCCACCTAGCCCCACCTTGTTTTCCCCATCTGACCAATCCGCAACCCCAGCCACCCGGTTCCCTCGTGCCCAAGCTTACACAGCCGAAGTCCCTAGTCTCCCCTACACCCTGACGCATCTGTCTGACTCCATGCGCGTAGGCGGCCGAGCCACCGGAGCTCCGCATCAGCTTCCGTCGAAGCCGTTCGAGCCCCTCGTCAGACCATGCACCACTGGGAGAGGAGCTCCCAGTCCTCCACCACGACGTGCTTCCTCGAGACCCTTCCAAGGTCGTCATACCCTGCACCCCTCCCCTATGCTCTCCATCCCTTCTCTTTGTCCTGCATCTCTGCCTCTCCTTCTCTCTCTCTCTCTCGCATGCCCTGCTCTCTCTCCCTCCCGTGTCAGGTTCAACCATGGCTCTCCTCCGCCGAAGCTCGTCGCGTTCGTCCTCGTCTTTCACGTCAAGATGCAATGCTGCTGCACGGAATTGTCATCGGCAAGCCGCCTCCGGCCGGACTTGCAGGACCCCGCCTCTTCCTCGAGCTTGGCCGTGCAAGCACCCATGGAGGAGGTGCCCCTGTGTCTCCTCTCTCTCGTAGGAGCTTCCGAGCCATGGATGCATGGTCGCCGTAGATGAGAAGCGCGCCAGGTCCGACCTCTTGCCGCCGGCCACCGGATCTGCAGGCTGCCTCGCGGGCGCCAAGGACGGCTCCCATGCAGGACCTCGCCCCCCGGTTCCATCCATCCCGTCGGCGCCCCGCTGGAGCCATACGGCTTCCCGCTGACGCGAGCAGCTGCAGCCCCGCCTTGGCAGCCGTAGGCCGTGTCTTTGTTCTTCAGTTTCGTCAGGTTGCGCAGGTATATTTCATAGACAGTAGAACCCATGTCTTGGCACAATTCTCTCGTAGTGCGACTGGTCAACGCCTTGGTGAGAAACTAGGAGATCAAGGGTTCGAGTCCCCGTTGTTGCATTATATATTTAGGCTTTCTTTTCCTTCTCTCACGATTTAGCTTCTGTCTTTGCCTTAGTTAATTCGAGCCCTGTTTGGTCACACTCCGGTCGATAGCCCAGCTGGGTAGCACTCTGGATTCAGTCCAACAGGTACTGGGTTCGATACCTAGTGCCCCAGTATTTTTTTTCTTTTGCAAACCTTCTTCACCCATGCACACAGCCACTCGGGTCCAAACCTCCTGGGCCACTGCATTCGGCCCATGCATTGTTTTTTCGTCTTGCGATTTAGCTAATTACCAGGGATTTTCAGAAAAATCTACATATTTTCAAATGCCCGTAGTTTCTAATCCGTGCTTCGGATTGCGTTGAGTTATATATGTAACTTGGCTAGAATTTTACGTAGAGTAATATTTTCGAACTCCCATGCATAATTAGAATTGTTTAGTGTGCTGTTTGTATCGGTTTGCGTGTCGACGTGTTGAAACGGTTTAGCCCGTAGTTTATAAACCGTAGCTCCGTTGGAGATGTGCCATATATGTAAATGGGCTAGAACGACGTGTAGAATCACATGCTCCACTTTGTTTTGATGTTTAACAAACTTAAAATGTGATTAGGACAAATCTGGACAGAAGTAGAATTTAACGCGTGGGGTCATCTCGGAGATGCTATAAGTTGTTTCCGGCCTCATTTAAAATGCCTAGATAGGTAGTTGAGCTTGTGCTTCACCCCATGCCATGTTAACAACATTTAATATTGTCGTGTTCCTAAATGGGAGTGAACTAAACAATTAAACGTGGAGTTTCGTCAATATGCAACTCGTTGCATATTGAATTTCACTTAATGTGTAGTGTTTGATTGTGTGAATTGTCATGCCGTGACTTGCATGTTTCAGCTGCTCATGCATCATATGTGTTGTGCATCGTGTGGTGTATATCGTGTGTTGATTTGTGTTTCTGGTTTGCTTCGTCTCGATAGAGTTCTGCAGCGTGCCGGATTGTGAGGACCCGTTCGACTACGTCGGATCGTGTGCTTCACGGAGTCATTCTTCTTCCAAGCGGGATCTCAGGCAAGATGACCATTTCCCCAGATACCATTACTATCATTTCCATGCTAGTTTATCGCTTCCATCGATTATGTCTCGTTGCCTACCACATGTTAAATATCAGCCTCTCAACAATGCCTCGAAACCTTCAACTGTTCACAACCTAGCAAACCACTAATTGGCTATGTTACTGCTTGCTTAATCTGGTGTTAGCGTTGCTAGTTGCAGGTGCAGTTGCTTCCATGTGAAAGCATGGGTTCCTTGTTATATCACCATATTAATTGCTATTTTAATTTAATGCACCTATATACTTGGTAAAAGGTGAAAGGCTCGGTCTTTCTAGCCTGGTGTTTTGTTCCACCTTTGCCCCCTTAGTTTCGGCTACCGGTGTTATGTTCCATAAATGAGCGCTCCTAACACGATCGGGGTTGTTATGGGGACCCCCTTGATAATACGTTTTAGATTAAAGCTTGTCTGGCAAGGCCCAACTTTGGTACTACATTTGCCTAATAACCTAATAGTAATGCATAAGGACCCTCCAGCACCCGCGGAGTAATTTAATCAACCCCGGGCCAGTGCTCCTCATGAGTGTTGGTCCCACCTGGGCGATGTACGGCGCCCCTCTGGTCACCCGGAGGTTTAGCGATCCCGACGTCTAGCTCATCCGTCGTGTCCTGTGAACGAGGTACGCGACTCCTATCGGGATCGTCGACGCGTCGGGCGGCCTTGCTGGATTAGTTTTACCTTTGACGAGATATCTTATGCATCGGGATTCCGGTGATGCTTTGGGTAATCTCAGAGTTGAGGTTTTCCACTAGGGAATCCGACGAGATCGCGAGCTTAGTGATTGAGGATTTCTATGCGGCTTGTGGTAATTTGTGATGGACTAGTTGGAGCACCCCTGCAGGGTTAAATCTTTTCGGAAAGTCGTGCCCGCGGTTATGTGGCAACGTGGAAGCTTTGTTTAACACTGGTTCTAGATAACTTGAAGTTAACTTAATTAAAATATGCCAACTGTGTGCGTAACTGTGACTGTCTCTTTCGTGAGTTCCTTCTCCGATCGAGGACACGGTGGGGTTATGTCTGATGTAGGTAGGTGTTCAGGATCATTCATTTGATCAATAGTAGTTCACGTCCGCTATGCGTAGATCTTCCCCCTCTTATTTCCTGTACTCGTAAGATTAGCCACCAAATATATGCTTAGCCTCTCCTGCAACCTCACCACTTAACCATGCCTCACCCATTAAGCTTTGCTAGTCTTGATACCTTTGGAAATGAGATTGTTGAGTCCCCTGTGGCTCACAGATTACTACAACACCAGTTGCAGGTACAGGTAAAGGTTACTTGACGCGAGCGCGTTGATTGTTCATTTGAAGTTGCTTCTTCTTCTTCTTCATCGATCTAGGATGGGTTCCAGGCCGGCAGCCTGGGATAGCAAGGATGGACGTCGTTCTTCTTTTCTTGTTTGTTTTCGTCCCTAGTCGGACCCTGCTCTTACTCTTGATGATTATGTAATGTACTGATGTGACTCTGATGTAGCTTGTGGGGAGTGTAAGCCAATTCTATTTATATCTCACCTTTTCAGTACATGTACTTATAACGATATCCATTCTTGCGACACGACGAGATGCGCTTCTATCCCTGACGAGGCCTTCGTGCCAAATTGAGGATAGGGTCGCATCTTGGGCGTGACACGCGGCCAGGGGGGCCCGCGCCTAGCAGGCTTGTGGCCTCCTGCTGTCACCCCTCTGGTACTTCTTCGGCCCAGTATTTTTTATAAATCCCAAAATAAATCCATGTTGATTTTCACGGCTTTTGGAGTTGCGCAGAATAGGTATCTCAAACTTGCTCCTTTTTCAGGCCAGAATTTCAGCTGACGGCATTCTCCCTCTTTATGTAAACCTTGCAAAGTAAGAGAGAAAAGGCATAAGTATTGTATCGTGAAGTGTAATAACAGCCCATAAAGCGGTAAATATCAACATGAAAGGATGATGCAAAATGGACGTATCAGCAGGCTTGTGACCTCCTGGTCCACTTCCTAGCCCATCTCTTTGCTCTAGTATTTTTTGTTGTTTCAAAAAATATTCTCCGTAAATTTTCAGCCCATTCCGAGAACTTTTATTTCTGCACAAAAACGACACCATGGTAGTTCTACTGAAAACGGCGTCAGCATGGGTTAGTTCTAATAAAATCATACCAAATCATATAAAATTGTTGTAAACATGGCATGAATACTTCATAAATTATAGATATGTTGGAGACGTATCAGCATCCCCAAGCTTAATTCCTGCTCGTCCTTGAGTAGGCAAATGATAAAAGAAATAATTTATGAAGTGTGAATGCTAGCAAGTCCACAAGTTTGATCAATGAAAATTTCACTCACTTTTTTCTAGCATCATTATATATTATAAACAGTAGGTCATATCACAAAACTTCTCATGATGAAGTAACAAGCTATTCACATGTTAAAGTATAGACCATAAAGTTTCTTGAAAACTAACAAACTATGCTTTTAGTCACCAAAAATTTGCAATTCATCTTATTTTCAGGAAGGGTCTATGTAAGAGCTTTTGATTTATCAAATTCCACATACTCAACTATCATATAGTCTTCCATGATTTCTAACACTCAAAGCATATTTTTAGAGCAAATAGCATCCGTCTAACACAAAGAAAGATAGGGCCTTAAAGTTTCACCTCCCAACTTGTTTATCATATAGATAACTGTCAACAATAATAATTCATGATCAAATATATTTGAATGGCCATATATGCTTGGATCTTTCCCCACCACATGATGCTTGCCAAGAAAAAAAGGTGAAATATAGGAAGTGGTGAAGATCACCATGACTCTTGTATAAAGGTAAGTACTAGAAAGTAAAATATAGGCCCTTCGCAGAGGGAAGCATTGATTTGCAGAGGTGCGAGAGCCCAAGCTTTTAAAACAGAGACGAATAATAATTTTGAGCGGTATGCTTTAATTGTCAACATAACAACCGAGAGATCTCGGTATCTTCCATGCTAAATACATTATAGGCGGTTCCCAAATAGAATGGTAAAGTTTTTCTCCCCCTCCACCAATCAATCACACTCCACGACGAGCCGAATCACGGGTACCGTCCAAACAAACAACAATCCTGGGGGAGTTTTGTTTCATTTTATTTTCATTTTATTTTTTGGAGCATGGGACTGGGCATCTCGAATACCAGCCACTTTCTCGTGAATTATAGTGAATCAACACTTATCGTGAGAATAACTCACCTAGCATGTAAGATACTGACAACCCCTAGTCACTATATTGAGCGATTGGGGCATACAAAACAAAATATTGTTTGAAGGTTTAGAGTTTGGCACATGCAAATTTACTTGGAACAACAGGTAAATACCGCATATAGGTAGGTATGGTGGACTCGTATGGAAGAACTTTGGGTTTAAGGGTGTTTGGATGCACATGTAGTATTTCTACTTGGTGCGGAAGTTTTGGCTATTATGAGGTGGAAGCAAGCACCACATGTTGGAGGATCCATAACAATATAACTTCTATACAAATATACCCAAGCATAACTCATTACATTGTCTTCCTTGTCCAACTTCAACTAATTTGCTCAAGTTTGAAAATAATTAACGGGTATTCACAATCATAGAAGATTTCCAAGATAGTATATTGATAACCCACAAGTATAGGGGATCACAATAGTTTTCGAGGGTAGAGTATTCAACCCAAATTTATTGATTTGACACAAGGGGAGCCAAAGAATATTCTCGAGTATTAGCAGCTGAGTTGTCAATTCAACCACACCTGAAAAACTTAATATCTGTAGCAAAGTATTGAGTAACAAAGTGGTATGGAAGTAACGGTAACGGTAGCAAACGTGATCGTAGCAATAACAACGGAAAAGTAACGTAGCAAAGACCAATATGTGGAAAGCTCGTAGGCAATGGATCAGTGATGGATAATTATGTTGGATGGCATTCATCATGCAATAGTCATAACATAGGGTGATACAGAACTAGCTCCAATTCATCAATGTAATGTAGGCATGTATTCCATATATAGTCATACATGCTTATGGAAAATAACTTGCATGACATCTTTTGTCCTACCCTCCCGTGGCAACGGGGTCCTAATGGAAACTAAGGGATATTAAGGCCTCCTTTTAATAAAGAACCAGACCAAAGCATTAGCACTTAGTGAATACATGAACTCCTCAAACTACGGTAATCATCCGAGAGAATCCCAGTTATTGTCACCCTGGAGGATGTGGATCATAACTCGTAATAGGTGTCTATAACTTGCAAGATAGGATCAAGAACACACACACACACACACACACACACACACACATATATATATATATATATTCATGAAAACATAATAGGTTTAGATCTGAAATCATGGCACTCGGGCCCTAGTGACAAGCATTAAGCATAGCAAAGTCATAGCAACATCAATCTCATAACATAGTGGACACTAGGGATCAAACCCTAACAAAACTAACTCAATTACATGATAGATCTCATCCAACCCATCACTGTCCAGCAAGCCTACGATGGAATTACTCACGAACGATTGAGAGCATCATGAAATTGGTGATGAAGGATAGTTGATGATGACGACGACGTCGATTTCCCCTCTCCGGAGCCCAAATCAGACTCCAGATCTGCCCTCCCGAGGAACAACATGAGGTGGCGGCGGCTCCGTATCCTAAAACGCGATAAACTCTTCTTCTTGATTTTTTTCCTCCGCAAATGGGAATATATAGGAGCAAAAACGAGGTCGGTGGAGCTTTAGGGGCCCCACAAGCCCGGGGCGCAGCCTAGGGGGCGCCCTGCAGACTTGTGGCCTAGGGGTGGCCCCTCTCTGGTAGATTCTTTCGCCGGTATTTTTTATTAAATCCAAAAACATTATTCGTAAATTTTCAGGTCAATCCGAGAGCTTTTATTTTTGTACAAAAATAACACCAAGGCAATTCTGCTGAAAACAGCGTCAGTCCGGGTTAGTTACATTCAAATCATGCAAATTAGAGTCCAAAACAAGGGCTAAAGAGTTTGAAAAGTAGATACGTTGGAGATGTATCATATATTTATATGTGAAATCTGTCTTCCTTCAATATTCTTTCATGAATTGTTCAAGTGACTAATGCGGTGTTTGCTAAATTTCAATTTTTTTACCACCTATGCTTCTTATATGTGAAGTCATTACTGCCCATGGGATAAGCATATAAAACATATATAATATGAGATTTATGATGTTCAATTCATTCAACCATTTACTCATAGGATATAAGTGAAGCACGAGAGTAAATGACAAAACTACTCCAAAACATATAAGTGAAGATCAATGAGCAGTCAAACAATTAAGTAGCTATGTGAGGACTTTATCTCTCTCTCTTAATAGATATTTTCAGATCCGAGTATTTTATTTAAAAATCAATAAAAATAAAAATAGCACTCCAAGAATAGGACGCATCATGTGAACGAATAAAAAATTTAGGCTCAACATAGGCTAACCGATAGTTGACGAAGAGAGGTGGGATGCGTAGCATCCCCAAGATTAGATGCTTGAGAGTTCTTGAAATACTTACTTGTGGTTCCTTGAGCATCCCCAAGCTTGACCTTTTGTATCTTGTTCAATCCTCTCGTATCCCGGTTTCATCTATTCTCAAAAACTTCATCCACACAAAACTTGAAAAGAACTCGTAAGATAGGTTAGAGAACATAATAATAAATCAACTCTTTATGTATTGCCAAGACAAGTTGCATAATAATTGCAAACGCCATCTAATGATGAACCGGCATCGTGATCACATGCAACGGAAAATACTTGCTATTCTAGCATGCATCACTTTATTTACTTAAGTCATGGCAAAAGGGCTGCTTGCCTTGGTCAGCTAGGTATCCGGGGTCTTTGAGGTCTTCCGCTCCGGATCCTCCGTCACTCGGTAACTCTACCGTCGAGAAAGGAATAAATAAATACTAGCTTTTACTAAAACAGTTCACAAAGTGCTTTTAAAAATGTTGCAAGGCTTGAATAAATTCAGGTTATTATTTTGAAAAATGTTCCCTACTGTTTTATTAGCTAAGCATATTTATTTAAAAGCAAACAGAAGCAAACAAGTGCTTTTTAATATCATTTTATTATACCAAAATAGTTTCTGTTATTGATAAATGTCAACTATTACAGAATCAAATACTACTCATTTTTCGAAAAATACTGGTGGAAGAATTATATTTTTCTACTGGCTAAATCTTTTTATAAAAATCATTTAGTTTGCTGGATTAAAACAAAAATAAAAGGCCAGGGAAACAGATCCAGCCGGGCCAGCCAGCAGGCCTGGCCACCAGGCGCGCAAGGGGCCAGGTTCAAACCTGACCTGCGGGCCCCTGGGGTCAGCGTCAGCGGCTGCGCGCGCTGGCTGCCCCAGGACACCGACAGGTGGGCTCCACCTGTCGGGTCCTTCTCCTACCTCTGGCCAGAGAGGTGGAGATGGACGCCGGCGAGGCTGCCGTTGTCCTCAGGCCTAGCTAGGAACGGGAACGGGTTCCTCGTGCCTCTGCCTACCTGCTCGTGGTCGGGACGTCACCGGAGGTGGTCTGGGTCGCCGGCGACGAGGTGCTTGTGGCGGAAGGGTTTCGGGTTCGTGTTGAACTAGGGGCTAGAGGTATGGATTTGCTCGGGAGAGTTAGGGGAAACGTTCCTGGTGTCGAGGAGACTGTAATGAGAGGTCGGGCAGCGCAGGAGCCGACGTGTAGCCGGAGATCGACCGGAGCTCCGAGGCGGAGGGGCCTCGGTCGATCTCGAGCACCGAGGCTCTGCGAGCTCGATTGGGCGGCTAGGGAGTGTCTACTCGTTGTGCTGAAGCTGCTTGGAGGGTGGTGCAGTGCCGAGGGGGGGTCTATTTATAGGCCAACGACGGTGACCCGACTCGGGCACGCCGGTGACTCACCGTGGCACGCGTGCAAGCACAGTGAGGCGCTGGCCGCGAAACCACGGGTTCGGGACGTGGTTTAGGGCCTCCTGATGCAACGGACGCAGAGGAAAGTGAGTGGGGACGAGCTGCAACGACCGTGCATGCTCGGCCTCGTCGGGCGCGCACGGGCACGCGTTGCCTGAGCTCTTGCGCGAGGGGGACAGGTTCCCTGGGGTAGCTTTGCACTGAGGGGCTGTCGGGGGAGTGCTTGGACACAACTGGGGAGGCTGGGACCGGCCGGAGCGTCGGCCCCTTGCGGGTGGCTCTCTGCAGCGCGCCCAGAGCACAGTTTTGGCATGCCACGACATGCTGGATCGCTCTGGGGGCACTTGGGACGTGTCCTCCATGTCCTGAGTGTTGCTGGGAGTGTGCCTACCTGTTGTGGTTTAGTGGGAGCTCGAGCTGGTCAAGGGAGCAAGGAACACTAGTGTTGTCAGTACTGTCCTTCAGCTCAAATTGGAGTTCTTGTCACTTGTGCTTGGAATTGGGGAGGGGCTGGTTGACTAGGTGCTCAAGGTGTTCTGGTGCTCTAACCCACCAAGTTTGGGGCCTTGACATTGGGTAAAACAGTGGCTAGGAAGGTTTTTACCTTCCTGTTAGTAGGTGTTCGACAGTGACTTGGGGTGCTTCCACTCCACCACTGTAAATGAAACTTAACAGGTTTGGTCTTGGGGTAAAAACATGGGTTCCACCAAATATGAGCTCCATTGAACAAGTTTGGCTTTGCAAACTTGAAAATGTCTCAAAGTGACCAGTACTGTCCCTTACAAAGGAAGTGTGGTCAAATAGAGTCTCACAAATCCCATTTTTGGTGTGGAGTCCTCATTTGGGGTGTTAAACACCGCTGCAAAGTTTCAGCTCCATTGGAGAAACTTTGCAATATAGAGTTGTTCCAACTCTACTCTGGACAAAGAGGGTTTTGGGCTCTGTAAGTGCACTTACCCACCTTGGATCAAGGTGAGATTTTAGGTGAGCACCTAATATGGTTTGGGAGGGCTCGTGTAATTTTATGGGAATTTACTGAGATACTTTCCTTTGGAAACATCTCAAAAAGCTAAAACAGACAGAAATGGTTTTCAGGGTTTTACTCAAATAATATTAATATAAAATAGGGTTGAAAATCTTATGTATGGAAAATATTGTTGGGGAACGTCGCATGGGAAACAAAAATTTTCCTACGCGTACGAAGACCTATCATGGTGATGTTCATCTATGAGAGGGAATTTCCGATCTACGTACCCTTGTAGATCACACAGCAGAAGTGTTAGTGAACGCGGTTGATGTAGTGGAACGTCCTCACGTTCCTCGATCCGCCCCACGAACCGTCCCACGAACCGTCCCGCGATCCGTCCCACGATCTAGTGCCGAACGGACGGCACCTCCGCGTTCAGCACACGTACAGCTCGACGATGATCTCGGCCTTCTTGATCCAGCAAGAGAGACGGAGAGGTAGATGAGTTCTCCGGCGGCGTGACGGCGCTCTAGAGGTTGGTGATGATCTAATCTCGGCAGGGCTCCGCCCGAGCTCCGCAGAGACGCGATCTAGAGGTAAAACCGTGGAGGTATGTGGTGGGGCTGCCTTGAAAAAGTTGTCTCAAATCAGTCCTAATACATCAGTATATATAGGAGGGAGGGAGGGGAGGAGGCAGCCTCAAACCCTCAAGGTTTGGCCGAAATTTGAGGTGGAGGAGTCCTACTCCAATCCTACTTGGAGTAGGATTCCACCTTCCCACTTGGAAACTCTTTCCACCTTGTGTTTTTTCCTTCTCAAACCTTATGGGCCTTAGTGGGAACTTATTCCAGCCCACTAGGGGCTGGTTTATCTCTTCCCATAGCCCATGAGACCCCTTGGGGGCGTTACAACCCTCCTCATGGTCCCCGGCACCCCTCCCGGCACTCCCAGTACACTACCGATGAGCCCGAAACTTTTCCGGTAATGCACGGAAACCTTCCGGTAACCAAATGAGGTCATCCTATATATCAATCTTCGTTTCCGGACCATTCCGGAAACCCTCGTGACGTCCATGATCTCATCTGGGACTCCGAACAACATTCGGTAACCAACCATATAACTCAAATACGCATAAAACAACGTCGAACCCTAAGTGTGCAGACCCTGCGGGTTCGAGAACTATGTAGACATGACCCGAGAGACTCCTCGGTCAATATCCAATAGCGGGACCTGGATGCCCATATTGGATCCTACATATTCTACGAAGATCTTATCATTTGAACCTCAGTGCCAAGGATTCATATAATCCCGTATGTCATTCCCTTTGTCCTTCGGTATGTTACTTTCCTGAGATTCGATCGTCAGTATCCGCATACCTATTTCAATCTCGTTTACCGGCAAGTTTCTTTACTCGTTCCGTAATACAAGATCCCGCAACTTACACTAAGTCACATTGCTTGCAAGGCTTGTGTGTGATGTTGTATTACCGAGTGGGCCTCGAGATACCTCTCCGTCATACGGAGTGACAAATCCCAGTCTTGATCCATACTAATTCAATGAAAACCTTCGGAGATACCTGTAGAGCATCTTTATAGTCACCCAGTTACGTTGTGACGTTTGATACACACAAAGCATTCCTCCGGTGTCAGTGAGTTATATGATCTCATGGTCATAGGAACAAATACTTGACACGCAGAAAACAGTAGCAACAAAATGACACGATCAACATGCTACGTCTATTAGTTTGGGTCTAGTCCATCACATGATTCTCCTAATGATGTGATCCCGTTATCAAGTAACAACACTTGCCTATGGCCAGGAAACCTTGACCATCTTTGATCAACGAGCTAGTCAACTAGAGGCTTACTAGGGACAGTGTTTTGTCTATGTATCCACACAAGTATTGTGTTTCCAATCAATACAATTATAGCATGGATAATAAACGATTATCATGAACAAAGAAATATAATAATAACTAATTATTATTGCCTCTAGGGCATATTTCCAACAGTCTCCCACTTGCACTAGAGTCAATAATCTAGTTCACATCACCATGTGATTTCAACGAATCCAAGACCCATATAGTTCTGGGGTCTGATCACGTCTTGCTCGTGAGAGAGGTTTTAGTCAACGGTTCTGAAACTTTCAGATCCGTGTGTTCTTTACAAATCTTTATGTCATCTTATAGATGCTGCTACTATGTGCTATTCGGAAATACTCCAAATATCTACTCTATAATACGAATCTGTTTCACAACTCATAGTTATTCGGATTAGTGTCAAAGCTTGCATCGACGTAACCCTTTAAGACGAACTCTTTAACCACCTCCATAATCGAGAAAAATTCCTTAGTCTATTCAGTTACTAAGGATAACTTTGATCGCTCATCAGTGATTCAATCCTGGATCACTCTGTGTACCTCTTAATAGACTTGCTGCAAGGCACACATCAGGTGCGGTACTCAGCATGGCATACTTTAGAGTCTACGGCTAAGGCATAGAAGACGACCTTCGTCTATTCTCTTTATTCTGTCATGGTCGGGTTTTCAGTCTTACTCAAATTCACACCTTACAACGCAACCAAGAACTCCTTCTTTGCCGATCTATTTTGAACTCCTTCAAAACTTGTCAAGGCATGCATCTTGTTGAAACTTCCATTAAGCGCTTTTGATCTATCTCCATAGATCTTTGATGCTCAATGTTCAAGTAGCGCAATCCAGGTATTCCTTTGAAAACTCCTTTCAAACAATCTTGTATGCTTTACAGAAATTCTACGTTACTTCTAATCCACAATATGTCAACCACATATACTTATCAGAAATTCTATAGTGCTCCCACTCACTTCTTTGGAAATACAAGTTTCTCATAAACCTTGTACAAACCCAAAATCTTTGATCATCTCATCAAAGTGTATATTCCAACTCCGAGATGCTTGCACCAGTCCATTGAAGGATCACTGGAGCTTGCATACTTGCTAGTATCTTTAGGATCGACAAAACCTCCTGGTTGTATCACATACAATGTTTGCTCAAGGAAACCGCCGAGGAAACAATGTTTTGACATCCTACATGAATATTTCATAAATAATGCAGCAACTACTAACATAATTCTAACAGACTTTTAGCATCGCTACGAGTGAGAAAGTCTCATCATAGTCAACTGTTTGATCTTGTCGGAAACATCTTTGCGACAAGTCGAGCCTTTCTTAATAGTGACTTATCACCATCATCGTCTGTGTTCCTTTTAAAGATCCATATTTACTCAATAGTCCTACGACCATCAAGTAGTTCTTCCAAAGTCTACACTTTGTTTTCATACATGGATCCTCTCTCGGATTTCATGGCCTCCAGCCATTTGTCAGAATCCGGGCCCACCATCGCTTCTCCACAGCTCGTAGGTTCATTATTGTTCAACAACATGACCTCCAAGACAGGATTACCATACCACTCTGTAGTAGTACGCGACCTTGTCGACCTACGAGGTTTGTAGTAACTTGATCCGAAGCTCAATGATCACCATCATCAGCTTCCACTTCAATTGGTGTAGGCGCCACAGGAACAACTTCCTGTGCCCTGCTACACACTAGTCGAAGTGATGGTTCAATAACCTCATCAAGTTCTATCACCCTCCCACTCAATTCTTTAGAGAGAAACCTTTCCTCAAGAAAGAACCCGTTTCTAGAAACAAACACTTTGCTTCTGGATCTGAGATAGGAGATGTATCCAACTGTTTTGGATATCTTATGAAGATGCATTTATCCGCTTTGGGTTCGAGCTTATCAGACTGAAACTTTTTCACATAAGCATCGCAGCTCCAAACTTTCAAGAAACGACAGCTTAGATTTCTCTAAACTTTAGTCTATACTGTGTCATCTCAACGGAAATACGCGATGCCCTATTTAAAGTGAATGCAGTTGTCTCTAATGCATAACCCATAAACGATAGTGGTAATTTGATAAGAGACATCATAGTATGCACCATATCAAATAGGGCGTGGCTAAGACGTTCAGATACATCATCACACTATGGTGTTCCAGGTGGCATGAACTGCGAAACAATTTCCACATTGTCTTAACTGCGTACCAAAACTCGTAACTCAGATATTCATTTCTATGATCATATCGTAGACAGTTTATCCTCTTGTTACGACGAACTTCACTCCGAAACAGAATTGAACTTTTCAATATTTCAGACTTGTGATTCATTAAGTAAATACTCTTGTATCCACTCAAATCTTCATTGAAGTAAGAACATAATGATATCCACTGCGTGCCTTAGCACCCATTGGACTGCATACATCAAAATGTATCACTTCCAACAAGTTACTATCTTGTTTCATCTCAATGAAAACAAGGCCTTGCTCATGTGGTATGATTTGCATGTCACTAGTGATTCAAAATCAGGTGAGTATAAAGATCCATCATCATGGAGCCTCTTCATGCAATTTATACCAACATGACTCAAGCGGCAGTGCCACAAGTAAGTGGTACTATCATCATTACCTCGTATCTTTTGGCACCAATATCATGAACATGTGTAACACTACGATTGAGATTCAATAAACCATTGAAGGTGATTATTCAAGCAAATAGAGTAGCCATTATTCTTTTAAATGAATAATCGTATTGCAATAAACACGATCCAATCATGTCCATGCTTAACGCAAGCACCAAATAACAATTATTTCGGTTTAACACCAATCCCGATGGTAGAGGGAGCGTGCGACGTTTTGATCATATCAACCTTGGAAACACTTCCAACATGTATCGTCACCTCGCCTTTAGCTAGTCTCCGTTTATGTCGTAGCTATCATTTCGTGTTAATAATCACTTAGCAACCGAACCGGTATCCAATACCCTCGTGCTACTAGGAGTACTAGTAAAGTACACATCAACATCATGTATATCAAATATACTTCTGTCGACTTTTGCCAGCCTTCTTATCTACCAAGTATCTAGAGTTGCTCCACCTCAGTGACTGTTCCCCTCATTACAGAAGCACTTAGTCTCGGGTTTGGGTTTAATCTTGGGTCTCTTCATTAGTGCAGCAATTGTTTTGCCGTTTCACGAAGTATCCCTTCTAGCCCTTGCCTTTCTTGAAACTTAGTGGTTTTACTAACCATCAACTATTGATGCTCCTTCTTGATTTCTACTTTCGCAGTGTCAAACATTGCGAATCGCTCAAGGATCATTGTATCTATCCTTGATATGTTATAGTTCATCACGAAGCTCTCACAGCTTGGTGGCAGTGACTTTGGAGAACCATCACTATCTCATCTTGAAGATTAACTCCCACTTGATTCAAGCGATTGTCGTACTCAGACAATCTGAGCACACGCTCAACGATTGAGCTTTTCTCCTTTACTTTGTGGACAAAGAATCTTGTCAGAGGTCTCGTACCTCTTAACAAGGGCACAAGCATGAAATCACAATTTCATCTCTTTAGAACATCACTTATGTTCCGTGACGTTTCAAAACGTCTTCGGCGCCTTGCTTCTAAGCCATTAACTATTTTGCACTGAACTACCGTGTAGTCATCAGAAACGTGTATGTCGGATGTTCACAGCATCCATAGACGACGCTCGAGGTGCAGCACACCGAGTGGTGCATTAAGGACATAAACCTTCTCGCAGCAACGAGGACAATACTCTGCAAAGTTTGCTACTATCAACTTCAACTAAATTTTCTCTAGGAACATATAAAAATAGTAGAGCTATAGCGCAAGCTACATAGTAATTCGCAAAGACCATTAGACTATGTTCATGACAATTAGTTCAATTAATCATATTACTTAAGAACTCCCACTCAAAAAGTACATCTCTCTAGTCATTTGAGTGGTACATGATCCAAATCCACTATCTCAAGTCCGATCATCACGTGAGTCGAGAATAGTTTCAGTGGTAAGCATATCTATGCTAATCATATCAACTATACGATTCATGCTCGACCTTTCGGTCTCATGTGTTTCGAGGCCATGTCTGCACATGCTAGGCTCGTCAAGCTTAACCCGAGTGTTCCGCGTGTGCAACTGTTTTGCACCCGTTGTATGTGAATGTTGAGTCTATCACACCCGATCATCACGTGGTGTCTCGAAACGACAAACTGTAGCAACGGTGCACAGTCGGGGAGAACACAATTTCGTCTTGAAATTTTAGTGAGAGATCACCTCATAATGCTACCGTCGTTCTAAGCAAAATAAGGTGCATAAAAGGATTAACATCACATGCAATTCATAAGTGACATGATATGGCCATCGTCACGTGCTCCTTGATCTCCATCACCAAAGCACCGACACGATCTTCTTGTCACCGGCGCCACACCATGATCTCCATCAACGTGTCGCCATCGGGGTTGTCGTGCTACTCATGCTATTACTACTAAAGCTACGTCCTAGCAATATAGTAAGCACATCTGCAAGCACAAACGTTAGTTTAAAGACAACCCTATGGCTCCTGTCGGTTGCCGTACCATCGACGTGCAAGTCGATATTAACTATTACAACATGATCATCTCATACATCCAATATATCACATCACATCGTTGGCCATATCACATCACAAGCATACCCTGCAAAAACAAGTTAGACGTCCTCTAATTGTTGTTGCATGTTTTACGTGGTGACCATGGGTATCTAGTAGGATCGCATCTTACTTACGCAAACACCACAACGGAGATATATGAATTGCTATTTAACCTCATCCAAGGACCTCCTCGGTCAAATCCGATTCAACTAAAGTTGGAGAAACCGACACTTGCCGGTCATCTTTGAGCAACGGAGTTACTCGTAGCGATGAAACCAGTCTCTCGTAAGCGTACGAGTAATGTCGGTCCGAGCCGCTTCGATCCAACAATACCGCGGAATCAAGAAAAAACTAAGGAGGGCAGCAAAACGCACATCACCGCCCACAAAAACTTTTGTGTTCTACTCGAGATTACATCTACGCATGAACCTAGCTCAGGATGCCACTGTTGGGGAACGTCGCATGGGAAACAAAAATTTTCCTACGCGTACGAAGACCTATCATGGTGATGTTCATCTACGAGAGGGAATTTCCGATCTACGTACCCTTGTAGATCGCACAGCAGAAGCGTTAGTGAACGCGGTTGATGTAGTGGAACGTCCTCACGTCCCTCGATCCGCCCGCGAACCGTCCCACGAACCGTCCCGCGATCCGTCCCACGATCTAGTGCCGAACGGACGGCACCTCCGCGTTCAGCACACGTACAGCTCAACGATGATCTCGGCCTTCTTGATCCAGCAAGAGAGATGGAGAGGTAGATGAGTTCTCCGGCGGCGTGACGGCGCTCCGGAGGTTGGTGATGATCTAATCTCGGCAAGGCTCCGCCCGAGCTCCGCAGAGACGCGATCTAGAGGTAAAACCGTGGAGGTATGTGGTCGGGCTGCCTTGAAAAAGTTGTCTCAAATCAGCCCTAATACCTCAGTATATATAGGAGGGAGGGAGGGGAGGAGGCAGCCTCAAACCCTCAAGGTTTGGCGGAAATTTGAGGTGGAGGAGTGCTACTCCAATCCTACTTGGAGTAGGATTCCACCTTCCCACTTGGAAACTCTTTCCACCTTGTATTTTTTCCTTCTCAAACCTTATGGGCCTTAGTGGAAACTTATTCCAGCCCACTAGGGGCTGGTTTATCTCTTCCCATAGCCCATGAGACCCCTTGGGGCATGACACCCCTCCTGATGGTCCCCGGCACCCCTCTCGGTACTCCCAGTACACTACCGATGAGCCCGAAACTTTTCCGGTAATGCACGAAAACCTTCCGGTAACCAAATGAGGTCATCCTATATATCAATCTTCGTTTCCGGACCATTCCGGAAACCCTCGTGACGTCCGTGATCTCATCCGGGACTCCGAAAAACATTCGTTAACCAACCATAAAACTCAAATACGCATAAAACAACGTCGAACCTTAAGTGTGCAGACCCTGCGGGTTCGAGAACTATGTAGACATGACCCGAGAGACTCCTCGGTCAATATCCAATAGCGGGACCTGGATGCCCATATTATATCCTACATATTCTACGAAGATCTTACCGTTTGAACCTCAGTGCCAAGGATTCATATAATCCCGTATGTCATTCCCTTTGTCCTTCGGTATGTTACTTGCCTGAGATTCGATCGTCAATATCCGCATACCTATTTCAATCTCGTTTACCGGCAAGTCTCTTTACCGTTCTGTAATACAAGATCCCGCAACTTACACTAAGTCACATTGCTTGCAAGGCTTGTGTGTGATGTTGTATTACCGAGTGGGCCCCGAGATACCTCTCTGTCATACGGAGTGACAAATCCCAGTCTTGATCCATACTAACTCAACGAACACCCTCGGAGATACCTGTAGAGCATCTTTATAGTCACCCAGTTACGTTGTGACGTTTGATACACACAAAGAATTCCTCCGGTGTCAGTGAGTTATATGATCTCATGGTCATAGGAACAAATACTTGACACGTAGAAAACAGTAGCAACAAAATGATACGATCAACATGCTACGTTTATTAGTTTGGGTCTAGTCCATCACATGATTCTCCTAATGATGTGATCCCGTTATCAAGTAACAACACTTGCCTATGGCCAGGAAACCTTGACCATCTTTGATCAACGAGCTAGTCAACTAAAGGCTTACTAGGGACAGTGTTTTGTCTATGTATCCACACAAGTATTGTGTTTCCAATCAATACAATTATAGCATGGATAATAAATGATTATCATGAACAAAGAAATATAGTAATAACTAATTATTATTGCCTCTAGGGCATATTTTCAACAAATATATGTCCTTCTGAGCTTCCATGAATTTACTCAGAATTTTCTAAGGCAGGAAAGTAATTTTCCTTGTGGAAATATCATTACTGGCCTTAGAAATAGACATAGATATAAAATAGGAAAATAATATTTTAAATCACTAAATAGTGTTTTCAATGAATGAAAATGATATTAGGATCAGATCACCAACTTTAGTTGAAAGTGCCACTTGGCCTTATGAGCTAGTGGTGTATCCCAACATGATGAAGGTGATCTTGATGTAAAGGAAAAAGGGTTTTTGATGAGAGCAAAATAATAAGTTTTTCATGGGTTGAGTCATCAAACAAGCAAGCATACACTCAAACAAGGGTTCACATTGCACTCACAACATTTATTTGGAAAAGTTTTAACAAGCTCTGATTTTTTGCAATACAGAAAACTTGGGGTGGAAAACAGGGTGTGACAGACCTATCCCCCTTACAAGAATCTCGTCCCCGAGATTCCTAAGCTAAGCGTTAAACAACTCGGGAAATTCTGATCGGAGATAGTCTTCACGCTCCCATGTGGCTTTTGCTTCGGTATGGTTGCTCCACTGAACTTTGAAAAACTTGATGGTGCGGCTTCTGGTGCATATCATTAGCATATCATCCCCAATCTGGGACAAAAAATATCATATTCATCAAGCATAGCATCCCCAATCTTGTGGCTTTGCATATCATTAGGATCATGAATATTCACAGAATTCATACTAACAATATTGCTATCATGCTCATCACTCAAAGATTTAGTGCCAAACATTTTAATAACTTCTTCTTCTAACACTTGACCACAATTTTCCTTTCCATCATTTTCACGAAAGACATTGCAAAGATGAAGCATATGAGGCAACCTCAATTCCATTTTTTTCTAGTTTTCTTTTATAAAACCAAACTAGTGAAAAACAAGAAACTAAAAGATTCAAATGCAAGATCTAAATATATACCTTCAACCACTCACCTTGCCCTTAATGGCGCCATAAAAGAGCTTGATGTCTACTACGCAACCTTCTTCTTGTAGACTCGTGCTGGGCCTCCAAGCGCAGAGTTTTGTAGGACAATAGCAAGTTTCCCTCAAGTGGATGACCTAAGGCTTATCAATATGTGGGAGGCATAGAATGAAGATGGTCTCTCTCAAGCAACCCTGCAATCGAATAACAAAGAGTCTCTTGTGTTCCCAATACACCCAATACAATGGTAAATTGTATAGGTGCACTAGTTCGGCGAAGAGATGGTGATACAAGTGTAATATGGATGGTAGATATAGGTTTTTGTAACCTGAAAATATAAAAACAGCAAGGTAACTAATGATAAAAGTGAGCACAAACGGTATTGCAATGCTTAGTAACAAGGCCTAGGGTTCATACTTTCACTAGTGCAAGTTCTCTCAACAATACTAACATAGTTGAATCATATATAAATCCCTCACATGCTACAGAGATTTCACTCCAAAGTCACAAATAGTTGAGAACAAGCGAAGAAATTATTGCAGGGTACGAAACCACCTCAAAGTTATCTTTTCCGATCAATCTTATGAGCTATCCCCTATAAGTGTCACGAACAGCCCTAGAGTTCATACTAAAATAACACCTTAATATACACATCAACCAAAACCCTAATGTCACCTAGATACTCCAATGTCATCACAAGTACCCATGGGCTTGATTATACGATATGCGTCACACAATTTCAGATTCATCATGTTCAATCCAACACAAAGAATTTCAAAGAGTCCCCCAAATTTCTATCGAAGAGTCAAGACGACAACATGTGTCAACCCCTATGCATGGATTCCCAAGGTCATGGAACCCGCAAGTTGACCACCAAAACATACATCAAGTGAATCAATAGAACACCCCATTGTCACCATGGATATCCCATCGCAAGACATACATCAAGTGTTCTCAAATCCTTAAAACTCAATCCAATAAGAAAACTTCAAAGGGAAAACTCGATTCATCACAATAAGATAGAGAGGGGAAAACTCCATATGATTCATCTATATTAACAAAGCTCGTGATACATCAAGACCGTGCCATCTCAAGAACACGAGAGAGAGAGAGAGAGAGAGCAAACACATAGCTACTCGTACATACCCTCAGCCCCGAGGGTGAACTACTCCATCCTCGTCATGGAGACCGTCGGGATGAGGCAGATGGCCTCCGGTGATGGTTTCCCCTCCGGCAGGGTGCCGGAATGGGCTTCCGATTGGTTCACTACACCATGACACCACACTAGCAACATGCATGTGTTGGCATAAGTCCACAACGCCGACACTTTTTTGTCTCAAACTATACCGACACACCGATTGTCAACGTTATGTAGGTTTTTGACACATTATCTGCCGGCAATGACTTGGCGTCCCCCGACGTAAAATGGGTCGGCATATACCATCTTTACCCATACATTATGTGTCGGCATTTCGTTTGGACAAAAAAGTGTCGGTGTTTCTCAGACCTGGCCCACCAATTTCTATACCCGCGCCCACACCAAAAATATCACGCGGCAAGAGCCCACGCGGGCGAGGCCCAAATTCCAAATATGCCACCCCATAATCAAACCCTTTGTCCACCTCTCACACCACACAGAAAAATCTAACCAAAATCCCCACCTAGACCTAGCCACCGTCACTCCTACCAACAGGCACCACCCCATCCTCTAGGCCGATCCGGTCGTGCCACTGCCCCTCCACCTCTGGTGGCGTCTCCTGAAGCTCCCATACATTCGCGCTTCCTCACCGTCTGCAGCCTGAATCTGCCCGGCTGTCCGCTCACCTAGCGACGGCTGCCTCCCACTGGTTCCTGGCGCCGCTCCTAACATGTCGATTGATTTGGTCGCGCCACTACGTCCTCTAACCTCGATCTCCCTCGCTCACGCTGCACCTAGGCCATGGCGGTGCGAGGGAGCCGATTCTTGCAAGGTGATTTGACGCGACACACTCCTGCCGAGGCGCGCGAGAGGATCCAACGGACATGCAGGATGTGGGTGAATCGAGGGGCTGGTCGATCCAGCCGATGTGGGAGATCCATGTGCGAAACATACATGGTTTACACATAGTTTGCTGCTTCAGCTTTATGATTCTTTATTAGTGCTGTTCTTACTCGTCTGAATTGATGCAGGTGTTCTAGGTTGACGGATTGGAGCTAGGGTCGATGGATTAGTTCTCATTTAATTACTACAAAGTAGCATTCATCCTCCTAGGTGTTTGATGTTTTCCTCGTGCACATCTAATTTTTGTCAGTTGTCAGGAGCACAATTTTTGGTTCTCTTGATAATCAACTAACACTAGCAGCAAGGCAGTGCAATTTTGTAGTTTCGGATCAATTAGACTATTAATCCATGAAATTCGATATGGTTAGATGACATTGAATTAGAATGTTCTTATCAATCTTGGTGTTGCATCTACGACTTCACCATAATTATTTTGTTGTCTCTCTTCAATTGTATTTGTTGATCGCTATGACTTTGTTGAAGGAAACATGAAAGCATGTGCCTTTCCTGAATGTCTCCATTAGACTAGAATAGTCGACAATCTTATAGGAAGCAATAGCAGCAAATGTTCAGTTAGAAGAAATACGAGAAGTAAGAAGGAGAAGAAAGAGTAGCATGTACTTGAATACTTGTAACCAAACAAACAAATTGATGTACTTGTCAATAAGAAACTTGGTGGAACATCAATGCTTGCTCAGCTACATCAACAATGAAAGTCACAATTCTCTTATACGCTTCACTAAGCATGTAATAAACATGTGATGTATTGTTTGATGAGGGTCGCACACGTTCTATGTTGTGGGCATACCGATAACCTACCCGCTAGACTTCATGCTGCACGTCGGCGTGGTGGTACTTCTCCTCGATTTATTTCACAACTTTTTACCTCTTCGTGGTTTGATAACATGCTAATGGTGTGAAAATTATCTGGATGTGCGGGGCCTTTGGATGGGAATCATATTTGGTATTATGGTGTAGGTCCTGTTGTTCTTGGCCATCACACTACACACTAACTGGCAGAATAAGGTATATGCTCAAAGGTTGTAGTTTCACTAGGCCATTTCCGGTTTATCAGATTAGGATCATGCATGTAAGTATAAAATAAATCACGCTCTCTCAATTGAATATATGTATGTATAGCAAAATGAAGGAATGTATAGGGGCTACTGATGTAGCCAACATATGCTTAGTATGAAGGAAAGTGTGCGGGTGTACAAAATAAACATACCCTCCCTCAACTCCCATGCTTTTTTTCTCTACATGCAACACATGATCCCTTGCATGCGCTTTTCACAATGCTTTGTTACTATGAATAAAATATACTCTTGTTAATTTCTACTTACTACTAGTTAACTATATAAACCGAATGCCCATCTCGTTGTAGTGAATGGGGAAAAATTGTGCCAAAGCCACCTTGTAATTACTTGAATTTTGGAAAAGAGAGATATAAAAAAGACACTATTCTCACCCATATAGGAAAGATACTAATATAATAATTTGTTAATTCTTGTATGAGAAGGTCTCTTTCCTGTACTTGTTTTTTCTTTGACGGAAATCAATAGGAATTGTTTCCTACACGTTCATGTGTTGGACTTCATTTTTTCAGGATCTTGGTATATTGTGTTGATCGAGAAGGATTGCATGTTACGTAATGTACTCATATGCAAATAAACTCACTGTCATACATGTCCACATGGCTGATTAGGTATGTTTATTACATAAATGTGACAACTGTGTTTTGTTAGTTTAATGAGGTCCAGTGTATTAAGGGCATGGTTTTTATGATTATTGTGGGAATTTCGTCTATATATCTGGTAATATACTAAATTGTAGGCATGGTTTTATTGTAAGTTGTGTGCAGATCGTCCCAACAATTTCTCATAGTAGACATCTGGTAATATATGTATTACCCGATCTAGCTCCCAGATTCCTAACTAGAGTGCATCTCCTATCGAGGAAAACGGGAGCATGTGCAAGTGCACTTTACAAGAGCATATATGTTATTCTGTTTATTTGATGGTTGAGGAATTTCAAATGCAAATATCTAAAATTACAGTAAGAACATTATTCCTAATGCTTTAGAACAGATTTGATTGCTTTATCAATGAGTGCATAAATTTTTATAGTAGGTCATATGATATGCTAGGTGCTAGCCGGACTTTGGTCGATATTCGTTCTGATATGGTTATCTTTGTAACATGTTTGGTGCACATCTACTTTTTAGATCTTTGGGACCATGGCTTCTCACAAATTCTCATATTCTAAGATTGCTCAAACATATGAGTTTTTTGCACGGACAAATGAAAGAAAATAGCGAGTCCAAGTTGATCTAAGATGTTCCGGTGATCGCTTTTGTTCATAACATGGTTGACACATTTTTTAATATGGAAGTTGATGTCAGCTTGGGGATCAAAGACTTGGTCTCTTCCATAATTTTGTTGTTGTAGTGATCAAACATTTGGTCTCATAGGAACTTGACCATCATATTTTGTAAGAGGCCACAGCCTCAATGTTGACTTCTATATTTCCTTAATGGCTGTAAGTAACTTGAGTGAAGAGAACTAAAAAATCTTCTATATATGTTGACTGAATGCATTGATCAATAATATCTTGTGATTGGGTACTTAACCTGAAATGGATGTATTGATCAGTGGTATCTTGTGATGGATAGAAAAGTGCAAATGTTTGTATACGTATTGTGAATTGAACATGAAATAAACTGTTGGTGTAGAAAGGGACGTTGCAATATCTGTTGGCACATGTTGTATCAGATAAACTGTCAGCATAGATATGGTGTCATAGAATCTGTCGGCCTTGGACAGTGTGAGATCAACCGTCGGTATAGAGTTGCCTGTCGGTATAGAAATGCCTATCGCCATAGATCTCATCAGCACCGTCATACTATCTGTCGGAGTAAGTTTTTCTATCGGCAAAGACCTTTCCCGGCAGGACTATAGGGGACAACTCTTTTTGGTCGGCAAAGCTCTTTGCGACACTAAATGTGTCTCCTTAGGTGACCTATACCAACACATTGTTCGAGGCTGCTTTGAGTGTCGTGCTTTAGTGTTTTTCGTGGCTCTGGAGGCTTGCGGCGGAGGAACTCCCGATATCGGTTTCTTTTTGGAGGTTTGGGTATTTATAGGAGTACTTAGCGTTAGAATCACGTCAGGAAGGTTCCCGAGGAGGTCTCAAGCCACAGGGCCGCGACCAGCGGGGTGGCCGCGCCTGGCAGGCTTGTGACCTCCTGGTCCACTTCGTGGCCTAGCTCTTCGCTCCAGAGTTTTTTATATTTTCCAAAAATATTCTCTGTAGGTTTTTAGCCCATTCCTAGAACTTTTATTTCTGCACAAAAACGACACCATGGCAGTTCTGCTGAAAACAACGTCAATCCGGGTAGTTCTAATAATATCATATCAAAATCATATAAAACTATTGTAAACATGGCATGAATACTTCATAAATTATAGATACGTTGGAGACATATGAAACATCCTTTTGAATTGTCCATTTTATCCATGGACAGCCCGAGTATGTGTAGATTGGGTTCGTTTTTCCATGCTCTGCTTTGGATCTGATGCAGAATTTTGTTAGTGCCTCCCTATTGTTCTCCTGATACACATCATCTCTGTTTAATAGCGAGACATGTATCTGGAGAACAACGGGTAGGTGCTGCCGAAATTCTACGTCAGACTCGGAGGAGAGCATGGGAAAACGAACCCAATCTATACAAACTCGAATGGGACTAGGACCTATCTTTACCTATTAGCATGTAGGTTGCATGGACGTAATAAAATTGACAAACTTGATTAACACATGAATATATATGGTGAATTATATATATTTCTTGTGTGTTTAGTAGCTAGGCATGATGAGTGACCGTGCGTGGATGTACACCAGTCACACTAGTCAGAAAGACTTGACCAATGAATGGTTAACAAAAATCAAGAAATTTGTGAAAACCGCATTTGCAAATGGCCAAAGAAAATCGTGGTGCCCCTGTCGTGGTGTAACATCCCAAAATTATAAATTTTGGAATGTTAATATAATTATTAGATTGATTGTTTGTTTTTTTTGAGTGATTGAAACATGAGTGAAATTTGAAACTTCTCAAAAAAATGAGAGGGAATAAAATGACTTTCCCAAAATTTTCTATTTTGAATCCCTTTTCAATTTTGAGTTTGAATATTTTCAAAACCCTTTGATTAAAAAAAGTTCAAACGAGAGGAGGAAAATGACCCTTCAAAATCAGAGACTATGTCTTGATTCAAATTTTAAGTATTTGCAATTTATTTGAAATTCAAATTCCTTTTCATTTTAAAGTTATTGCAAAAAAATATTTTTTTAAAGTATTTTTTTGTTTTGAAAATATGTTCATGTTTTAGAAAATTTTATTCTGAAAATTTTCATATATAATATGTCTATATAAAATGTTCTCTCTTTTTCGTTTATACGTTTTTGTTCTCTGTTTTTAAAAAAAATTGTTCGTTCGCAAAAAAAAAAAAAAACAAAGGCCGCCTGGCCGTACTACTCATGTGGTGGCCGAACTATTGGCCCATGCGGCACACCTTTGTCCCTCTTCTTTCTATTTTCTCCACGTTACGTATATGTTTAGTCCCACATCGCCTATCTATGGACCATTAGACCTCCCTTCCATCTATAAGTATAGACCCATAGGAGCATCCAAAAATCATCTATTTCGGGTTAAATCAATCTTTTGGTTTAACTAGATTTATTAAATAAAAATATTTTTTCCTTCTCTTCGGCGGGATTTCTGGAAGTCGTCTCCTCATTGGAATTAATTCTTACTCTACATTCTAAAGGTATTTTTCTTCGTATTTTTTTACTCCCATAGTTTATTATTTCTAGACTAGTATTCTTACACTAGTATACGGTAGAGTAATTAGATATATTAATTAGTCTTCGTATTTACACATTAGTACTGGAATTCTTTTAGACATAACACTTTTCTCCCGTAAAACAGCTTGACCCTGATTTTTCAAATAGTCATAACTTTTTACTTGTTTATCCGAATTAGATGAAACCAACGCCTAGAGTTTCGTCTTGATCCCACCTATCATGTGAACCTATCATATCAACTTTTCGAAATTTTCAAATTTCGAAATTTGTTCATATTCATATTCAAACTTCTTTTGATCATATCTTTTTATCCGTAGCTCCGTTTTAGATGAATCCAATTGCGTCGGATTCGTATCAAAGTAATCTTCCTGTTTGTATCATTAGTTTTAACTTTTCAACTTATAATTTTGATCAAATCCGATTTATTTATTAGTGCCCAAAAGTGTTCACATCGCTCTAAGCCGATTAAATGTTATATTGAAGTATTTGTATCTTTTGATCCGCTATTTCAAATCTAGTAATTCTTTTTTCTACACGCTCATATTGATCTACTATATTCAATAGCATCATTAGTTTTGACCTTTGAACCTTACAAATTTGAGCGATTCAAATTTGTATTCGAACATTCATTTGATCTTATCTTGCAAATCGTACCACCTTTTCAATTGATTCCTTTTACCCCTAAACACTCATGTCATATATTTTTGTACATAACCATCGTACTTCAGTTCAACTTCTCTTGACCTTTTGAATGCAAATTCAATTCATACTTCAATTTGCTATAACTTGCGTTGTATTGCTCCATTTCAAGAAATTCTTTCTACAAATAAATTCTTATGTCTTATACTATTTGTCAAACAACATTCATGTTGTTCTCCCAATATTTTTCATCATCTCCCATAGTGTATGCAAGTCGAGCTTATATAGCAATGGTTCCTCGTCCATTAACTCTTTTGATCTCATTCATGCACCTTCACTTTACAACACACGTAGGACCTTTTTATTAAACCTTAGTACGTTGTTATTTTACACCAAGACATGCTTTGTTCTTATGTTCTCTTGGTTCTTTCTTTTTAGCACGAATGTTTATTGAATGCTATTCATTTACGATAGATTGCTCGGAGTGTGGCGAGTAGAATTATCAGGATTTTGAGAGCGACTATCTTCATCAAGTAATACCAGGCAAGTCACTTTGATCATACTATCACCTATGTTTTATGCATCGTAGTTCTACCATCCTATGCCCAATTGCATGCTGCTTATGTACTTGGAAATTTTAGTATAGATTGTAGTATCATGTGGTAGGCACACAACAACCCCGATACTTGGCCCCGGGACGACAAATTTCATATTGCTATGCTTGAGTAGACGGGATTTTGGTTGAGTGCATAACACGAGTGATGCGAGGTTGATTAAATAATCAAGACCGGTTAAGACAAGATTTTCAAGACCTCGGACGCAATGCAACTCTGGGTGAAGGACGGTTGATCGGCTCCCTGGAGAACCCAGTGGATGACCCGGGATGCTGGGGAGGCCATGACATTCTGCGGAAAGCTTCACCCAGGCTCAAAGAGACGGACGGATATTTTCAAGACACAAGGCTTACCTGCACAGCCACAAGTCATTATGGGCTCTAGCTTGGTTGGACAATGCGGCGACTCTGGACAGGCGGTGCTAGCAGATGTAGAAGAACGGTAGGAATAGATGGGCAACGATAGGGATTCAGAGGGACCCGTTGAAAGACCATGTTTTGATCATCCGGTCTTCAAACACCCTGAAGTGCGAGGACATACTCGGAGGCGATCAAATCTTGTGGGGAACGTGTGCAAAACTCTGCAGAGTACTCAAACCTAATCGATTAGCCGTGTCCACGGTCATGGACAACTTGAGCCAAAGGAACTGAAGTTATCTGAAATTCTCAATACCATTATAAATACTTGATGAGGGTAATATTGATAACTTGGGTATGAGAACTGGTTGGCGGAGCCATCTCATTAACAACCAACAGCGTAGTAACATTTTGCTTTTAGCCCTCTCTTGATGTAGGAGAAAACTTGCTTTTGGCTAAAAACTTATAGCCACACCTGCCATATATGCATATAGTATAGATGATTACTTTTCACCCCTCTCTTATGTGAGTTGCCGGCATATTCAATATGCTGACCTACACGGCTGCAACGTCTTATGTTGCAGATATTTTTCTTCGACGAGTAAGAGTACGATTCAGGGTTACGGTCTACACTCAACTTGCCGTTGGTGTTTATTGGGACTCCACTCCCTTGACTGCTTCCGCTAAAATATTTAAGGTATATATCAGTTTTACGCTATTTACATGTGATTGCACTTTGATATATACATTGATGTACTGTGTGTGCCAACATACTGATCGATGGATGGCACAGAAACACAGAGGCTTGACTCGTTTTGAGTCGGGTCGCTACAGAAATGGTATCAGAGCACATGTTGACTGTAGGACATGACCCTAGAAACTGGAAATTTCTTAAGATAGGATCTCTAAAAAAAATCTTATTTTCGAGAACACCTTTTACTTCTCATCTCTTCTGATTTCATCAAACGTTCTCTCTCACCTCAAATAGTTAGACAATGCCCTTTCCCCTTTGACCACGTGAAGGATCAACCGACTCCCACTTCAAAGTAAAGAGGATTTCACCATGCATTTGAAGAATTGAAGCTACACCAATTTAAGACCCTCAAGACCCGAAGAATTCGAAGACCCTGAAGCGTTCGAATATTTATATGACCATTAGAAGTCCAAACCCGTGTTATATACCCACGTTAGATACGATGATCTGTGAGTCGTCATTGGTGTGTTTTTCGATGGCCACAACTAAAACCTATTCTCAAAAATATTGTTTGTATTGTGTGTATCTCCCTCCCTCTCTTACCCGTCTCATCCCCAAAACCTCAACCCTACCAGATGGAGTATGAAGCTGGACTTGTAGTCTTTGGACCAATGACCCAACTGGAAGCTGAAATATGGATTCAGAACATGGAGAACCACTTCGGGAGCAACTTGATCTGAAGGAAGTATGAAGTGGAACACGCTGTCCAGTACTTTACCCAAAGTGCTACAATATGGTGGAAAATGCACCATGCCATACAAGGATTTAGTGGAGCAGAAACCTGGGACGAATTCAAGAAGACTCTGTTAAGACCCCGTCTTATTCAGAAGTGCTTTGATAATCCGAAAAAGAAAACTTGTGCATGCAAGATCTGTGGAGAAATAGGACACACCCAGGAAGAACACAAGGATGGATGCACTCATTGTGAAGAAAATCACCCAGCTGAGGAATGCCCAACTAGTCAGGTGACTTGTTTCTTGTGTGAAGGAACCACCCACTACCCAGCGGCGTGTCACATTTACCCCAAGTATGCCTGAAACCCACATACCCCGGGACTAACAAGGATCAAGTACTATCTTTTTGGAGAAGGAAACTTGTATCAGCAAACGTTTTCTTAGGAGCATACGAAAATCTGAGAGTTGTGAAGATACGATAGATGATTTGTTCAGCTTGCAGAATCATTGGATTTATCCGAACTTCGTTCGTGGACAAGAGAAACTCTGCAATGCTTGTGAGGATGTCCAAGTGTTAGAATGCGAGATTCACTAAGCCTTATACAAGGTAATGATTTCAGTGCGACATGGCTTGGCCACCATGACGACTTACTATTGTCATTCTCTTGCTATTCGGAATGGTAAATCTAATAGACTTACCCACAGTGAGAGACGACGTCCTTTGAAGCTTTTGTTTGAGCCTTAGAATGGTATAATGAAAGCCCATGTACATGGCACTTGTTGTCACGCGTAGGAAATTTTACGGTGAGGATGAAGCCAAGACCCTTCTCTCTGCAGGATAACCACAAATGGTAGACCACCATGAGAATCATCGATAGGTTATTTAGAATGGTCACGAGACTTGTCAGTTAAGAAGACCCAGTGACGGAAGAATCTTATATCAACAGAAGAACCCTCGATTTTGATGGAAACATTATGAATATAATGGAAGAACTTCACCAAATAAGTTACCATGAAGAATGTGACGAGCGAGATGCCAAGACCCCAGAGGATTGTTAAAAATTTGAGCGACCAGTAACTCTCATTTTAAGTGTGGTAGCACACCACTTTGCAGGATACTAGATTTGTTAGAAGACCCCCCAAACCATAACCTTTTCTTTCTAGCCTCTTCGAATCTCGAGGACGAGATTCATTTTAAGTGTGGTAGTTTGTAACATCTCAAAATTATAAATTTTGGAATGTTAATATAATTATTAGATTGATTGTTTTTTTTGAGTAATTGAAACTTGAGTAGAATTTGAAACTTCTCAAAAAAATGAGAGGGAATAAAATGACTTTCCCAAAATTTTCTATTTTGAATCCCTTTTCAATTTTGAGTTTGAATATTTTCAAAACCCTTTGATTAAAAAAAAATCAAACGAGAGGAGGAAAATGACCCTCCAAAATCAGAGACTATGTCTTGATTCAAATTTTAAGTATTTGCAATTTATTTGAAATTCAAATTCCTTTTCATTTTAAAGTTATTGCAAAAAAATATTTTTTTTAAAAGTATTTTTTTGGTTTTGAAAATATGTTCATGTTTTAGAAAATTTTATTCTGAAAATTTTGATATATAATATGTCTATATAAAATGTTCTCTCTTTTTCGTTTATACGTTTTTGTTCTCTGTTTTAAAAAATAATTTGTTCGTTCGCAAAAAAAAAAAGAAAAGCAAAGGCCGCCTGGCCGTACTACTCATGTGGCTGGCCGAACTATTGACCCATGCGGCACACCTTTGTCCCTCTTCTTTCTATTTTCTCCACGTTAAGTATATGTTTAGTCCCACATCGCCTATCTATGAACCATTAGACCTCCCTTCCACCTATAAGTATAGACCCATAGGAGCATCCAAAAATCATCTATTTCGGGTTAAATCAATCTTTTGGTTTAACTAGATTTATTAAATAAAAATATTTTTTCCTTCTCTTCAGCGGGATTTCTGGAAGTCGTCTCCTCATTGGAATTAATTCTTACTCTACATTCTAAAGGTATTTTTCTTCGTATTTTTTTTACTCCCGTAGTTTATTATTTCTAGACTAGTATTCTTACACTAGTATACGGTAGAGTAATTAGATATATTAATTAGTCTTCGTATTTACACATTAGTACTAGAATTCTTTTAGACATAACACTTTTCTTCCGTAAAACAGCTTGACCCTGATTTTTCAAATAGTCATAACTTTTTACTCGTTTATCCGAATTAGATGAAACCAACGCCTAGAGTTTCGTCTTGATCCCACCTATCCTGTGAACCTATCATATCAACTTTTCGAAATTTTCAAATTTCGAAATTTGTTCATATTCATATTCAAACTTCTTTTGATCATATCTTTTTATCCGTAGCTTCGTTTTAGATGAATCCAATTGCGTCGGATTCGTATCAAAGTAATCTTCCTGTTTGTATCATTAGTTTTAACTTTTCAACTTATAATTTTGATCAAATCCGATTTATTTATTAGTGCCCAAAAGTGTTCACATCGCTCTAAGCCGATTAAATGTTATATTGAAGTATTTGTATCTTTTGATCCGCTATTTCAAATCTAGTAATTCTTTTTTCTACACGCTCATATTGATCTACTATATTCAATAGCATCATTAGTTTCGACCTTTGAACCTTACAAATTTGAGCGATTCAAATTTGTATTCGAACATTCATTTGATCTTATCTTGCAAATCGTACCACCTTTTCAATTGATTCCTTTTACCCCTAAACACTCATGTCATATATTTTTGTACATAACCATCGTACTTCAGTTCAACTTCTCTTGACCTTTTGAATGCAAATTCAATTCATACTTCAATTTGCTATAACTTGCGTTGTATTGCTCCATTTCAAGAAATTCTTTCTACAAATAAATTCTTATGTCTTATACTATTTGTCAAACAACATTCATGTTGTTCTCCCAATATTTTTGATCATCTCCCATAGTGTATGCAAGTCGAGCTTATATAGCAATGGTTCCTCGTCCATTAACTCTTTTGATCTCATTCATGCACCTTCACTTTACAACACACTTAGGACCTTTTTATTAAACCTTAGTACGTTGTTATTTTGCACCAAGACATGCTTTGTTCCTATGTTCTCTTGGTTCTTCCTTTTTGGCAGGAATGTTTATTGAATGCTATCCATTTACGATAGATTGCTCGGAGTGTGGCGAGTAGAATTATCAGGATTTTGAGAGCGACTATCTTCATCAAGTAATACCAGGCAAGTCACTTTCATCATACTATCACCTATGTTTTATGCATCGTAGTTCTACCATCCTATGCCCAATTGCATGCTGCTTAGGTACTTGGAAATTTTAGTATAGATTGTAGTATCATGTGGTAGGCACACAACAACCCCGATACTTGGCCCCGGGACGACAAATTTCATATTGCTATGCTTGAGTAGACGGGATTTCGGTTGAGTGCATAACACGAGTGATGCGAGGTTGATTAAATAATCAAGACCGGTTAAGACAAGATTTTCAAAACCTCGGACGCAATGCAACTCTGGGTGAAGGACGGTTGATCGGCTCCGTGGAGAACCCAGTGGATGACCCGGGATGCTGGAGAGGCCATGACATCCTGCGGAAAGCTTCACCCAGGCTCAAAGAGACGGACGGATATTTTCAAGACCCAAGGCTTACCTGCACAGCCACAAGTCATTATGGGCTCTGGCTTGGTTGGACAATGCGGCGACTCTGGACAGGCGGTGCTAGCAGATGTAGAAGAACGGTAGGAATGGATGGGCAACGACAGGGATTCAGAGGGACCCGTTGAAAGACCATGTTTTGATCATCCGGTCTTCAAACACCCTGAAGTGCGAGGACATACTCGGAGGCGATCAAATCTTGTGGGGAACGTGTGCAAAACTCTGCAGAGTACTCAAACCTAATCGATTAGCCGTGTCCACGGTCATGGACAACTTGAGCCAAAGGAACTGAAGTTATCTGAAATTCTCAACACCATTATAAATACTTGATGAGGGTAATATTGATAACTTGGGTATGAGAACTGGTTGGCGGAACCATCTCATTAACAACCAACAGCGTAGTAACATTTTGCTTTTAGCCCTCTCTTGATGTAGGAGAAAACTTGCTTTTCGCTAAAAACTTATAGCCACACCTGCCATATATGCATATAGTATAGATGATTACTTTTCACCCCTCTCTTATGTGAGTTGCCGGCATATTCAATATGCTGACCTACACGGCTGCAACGTCTTATGTTGCAGATATTTTTCTTCGACGAGTAAGAGTACGATTCAGGGTTACGGTCTACACTCAACTTGCCGTTGGTGTTTATTGGGACTCCACTCCCTTGACTGCTTCCGCTAAAATATTTAAGGTATATATCAGTCTTACGCTATTTACATGTGATTGCACTTTGATATATACATTGATGTACTGTGTGTGCCAACATACTGATCGAGGGATGGCACAGAAACACAGAGGCTTGACTCGTTTTGAGTCGGGTCGCTACACGTGGGTGCAACAACTTTAAACGGATGACATAGGATGAAATTGTTAAACACCTACTTATGAGGTTTTTACGCCTGATTATACGGTGTGGACATTTCATGGTGAGTCTGCCCAACATACCAGAGCTGAGGTGGTTCATCGTCGCACCGACGAGCATGGTACCAGGATAGAATACATGGTGAAAGACTTTGATGGTGCTAAGGATTTAGACAATGAGATGGAGGAATCTGCAAAGGCCTTCTATGAAATGTTGGAGTCTTCAAAACATCCTCTCCACGAGCACACTAAGCTTTGTCAGTTGGATGCCATCGCGCAAGTAATGGTGGTGAAGGCTCAATTAAACTTGGGCAGAGAATGCTACGACGCGATGATGACACTATTTGGACGCTTTCTACCCAAAGTCCATGTCATGCCTACAAACTTGTACTAGTCGGACAAAATACTCCATGTACTTAAGATGCCATGTGAGAAGATATATGCCTGTGAGAAAGGATGTGCCTTATTTCAGCTTGAGTATGCGGGCTTGAACTATTTCCCATTTGCATGTCTTTCAGATATGTTGTGGTAGACAACGGTATGGGTGAGAACAGGCTGACCAAAATCCCCATTAATGTTCTTTGGTATATGCGAATCATACCAAGACTTCTACGTCTTTTCATGGTCGAAGAGACGGCCAGACAGATGACATGGCACAAATTGGGTAAAAGAACAAACTAGATGTAGATGGGAATAAGATATTGGTACACACATCGGATGTTTTTGGGTGGAAGCACTTCCATGCATTATATCCGGATAAAGCGGCAGATCCAAGGCATCCTCGAGTCTGCATCGACATGGATGGATTCAATCCATTTGGTATGGCGGCAACTCATAGAGTTGTTGGCCTGTATTTGTCATTCCACTCAATCTCCCCCGATAGATTATGCAATGAAAGAACATATTCCTGACGTTGATAATTCCAGGGCTCAACTATCCGGGGAAGAATATGAATGTGTACATGCGGCCGCTTAAGGATGAATTGCGGGAAGCTTGGGATAATGGGTTCAAGACATACGACACCACTAGAAAAGAAAACTTCAAAATGCTTGTATGGTACATGTACTCGATGCATCACTTGCCGGTGTATGTGCTATTTGCTGGCTGGGGTGTGCATGGAAGGTTCCCATGTTCCACATGCAAGGCAGCTCTTCAGTTTCATTAGCTGCAGGCAGGTCGGAAGTTTTATTGCTTCAACTTGCATAGACAGTTTCTGGATCCTGTCCATCAGTTCAGAAAAGACAACAAGAACTTCATCAAAGGTACAATTGTCAAAAACTCATCACCACCTGCGTTGACAGGCCAACAGATCCTGGATCAGTTAAACGCTCTCGAGCCTGATCCAGAGCGTTCAGGGTATTTCAAGGGGTATAATTCGGAACATGCCTGGACTCACAAGACATGCTTGTGGGATCTGCCTTACTTCAAAGACCTCCTTCTTCCACACAACATCTACATGATGCACACTGAAAAGAATATCGGAGAGGCCATTTTTGGTACATTGTTAGGCATATGAAGTAGAATTCTTCCAAGAAACACGTCTTTCCAAAAAAACGTTTCAAGAACCGCTCTACTTCACCTCAGAACATGGAAGTAGACAGCGATAGTGAATCCGACTTCACTCCTGACCGAGAACAAGAAGAGCCGGAACTAAAAGAGGTTATGTTGCGGATGACCTATCAATGCTTGACCGATTATAGAAAGGCCTTCCACAAGTTGATGCCGTTGAATTCGATGAGCACGTCATTCATGACGACACGCGTGATAGTGATGATGATGATGCATTTATTGAACCGGGAGCATATATAGAAGATCCAAACTATTATTAGTTTGTTTGCATCCCAACTTAAATTATGTACATATATTCATGTCAGGTATTCATATTTTTTATGTTGTAGTAATTTATTTTACTCTTTGTCATGGTAGGTGTTGAAAGATGATGGGCGCGGGTCCAGAGTGCTTCGCGGGTACTTCTTCGTCGGCGGCCCGCGGGAGGCCTAATTCCATTCCACCCCTATCTCTCCGAAGAGCGTTGATAGACAGTATGGGGACACCCACGGGCGCTTCTTCGTTGGCGTTGTTGCCCACCGGGAGAGGAGGTCGGGGAGGGAAGAAGCAGAGAGGTACATGACATGGATGCGGGAGAGGTAGACGGACTGCTACGCCTTCCTCGCTGCCGCTCCCTGCTCATTCACCCAAGCATAGGACTGCTAGGGTGGACCCGTCTAAGGTGGAGGCTACGGGGACTCCAGACCACGAGCCTCGGATTGACGGGCTTTCGTCCCACGAGACTCTGGTCCTAGAGGCATCAACCCATGAGACTCCGGTCCCGGGGGCTACATCCCAGGAGACTCCGATCCTAGAGGCTTCGGCCCACAAACTCCGGATCTAGGGGCTACGTCCGAGGAGACGTCCGGATGGGGTACCTGGCCGGATCTTCCTGAGGGGACGGGTGGCCATGCTGATGGTGGCGGGGATGAGTCTACTAATAGTGAGGGCGAGGTGGTTGAGGAGGTCACCATGTACCAGCGTGGTGGTACACGGATCCCGCCCTTGCTGGCGTCCCGCAAGCAGAGACCGGTGATTAGGCCTGATGGGGAGAAGTAAGTGCATTTACTCTCTTTGTACCTTTTGCCTTCATGTTTATTCAAATATCTGATGCGTTGGCCTTGTCATACTGTCGGGGTTGGCATCACGCCCGCGGAGTCCACGGGTGATACGTCTCCAACGTATTTATAATTTTTTATGGTTCCATGCTATTATCTTGTCAAACTTTGGATGTTTTGTATGCCTTTTATATCTTTTTTGGGACTAACTTATTAACTCAGTGCCAAGTGCCAGTTCCTATTTTTTCCGTGTTTTTGACCCTTTTTAGAGGAGAATTTTAAACGGTGTCCAAACGGAATAAAACTTCCAAAAAGATTTTTTCCGGAACAGAAGAAACGCACGGGACGTGAGAACCAAGGCAGAGGCCACCAGGGGATGCCACAAGCCCCCTAGGTGCGGCCAGGGGGGCCCGCGCCTAACAGGCTCGTGGGCCCCCTGTGGCTCGTCTTCCCTACCTCCTCCGCCTATAAATTCCCGAAAAATCCAAAACTGTGTGAGAGATCCACGAAAATACTTTTTCGCCGCCGCAAGCTTCTGTCTCCGCAAGATCCCATCTGGGGCACGTTCTGGTGCCCTGCCGGAGGGGGGATTCGGATACGGAGGGCTTCTTCATCAACACCATGACCTCTCCGATGATGCGTGAGTAGTTCACCATAGACCTTCGGGTCCATAGCTAGTAGCTAGATGACTTCTTCTCTCTCTTGGTTCTTCAATACAAAGTTCTCCATGATATTCATGGAGATCTATCCGACATAATCTTCTTTTGCGGTGTGTTTGTCGAGATCCGATGAATTGTGGATTTATGATCATATTATCTATGAATCTTATTTGAGTTTCTTCTGATCTCTTATATGCATGATTTCATATCCTTGTAATTCTTTTCGAGTTTTGGGTTTTATTTGGCCAACTTGATCTATGATTCTGGCAATGGGAGAAGTGCTTGGTTTTGGGTTCATACCGTGCGGTGACCTCTCCCAGTGACAGAAGGGGCAGCAAGGCACACATCGTGTTGTTGCGATTGATACGTCCATTTTGCATCATTCTTTCATGTTGATATTTATTGCTTTATGGGCTGTTATATTACTTTGTGGTACCATATTTATACCTTTTCTCTCTTATTTTGCAAGGTTTATTTGAAGAGGGAGAATTCAGGCAGCTGGAATTCTGGACTGGAAAAGTAGCAAATCTTAGTCCACTATTCTGCACATCCCCAAATGCCGTGAAAAGTTACGTGGATTTTTGTGGGATTATATAAAAAATACTGGGCGAAAGAAGTATCGGAGGGGGGCTGCCAGGGCGCCACAAGCCCTGCCACCGCCACCACCCTAGTGGCGGAGTGGGGGCTTGTGGGCTCCCTGACGGCCCACTAGCTCCCCCCTTTTGCTATATGAAGGGTTCCGTTCCAGAAAAAAATCAATCGGGAGCTTTTTCATGGTTTCTCCGCCGCCACGAGGCGGAACTTGAGCAGATCCAATCCAGAGCTCCGGCAGGACGATCCTGCCGGGGAAACTTCCCTCCCGGAGGGGGAAATCGTCGCCATCGTCATCACCAACACTCCTCTCGTAGGAGGGGAGGCATCTTCATCAACATCTTCATCAGCACCATCTCCTCTCCAATACCTAGTTCATCTCTTGTAACCAATCTCCGTCTCACGACTCCGATTGGTACTTGTAAGGTTACTAGTAGTGTTGATTACTCTTTGTAGTTGATGCTAGTTGGATTACTTGGTGGAAGAGTTTATGTTCAGATCCTTGATGCTATTCATTACACCTCTGATCATGATTATGATTATGCTTTGTGAGTAGTTACTTTTGTTCCTGAGGACATGGGATAAGTCATGCTGATAATAGTCATGTGAATTTGATATTCGTTCGGTATTTTGATATGTTGTATGTTGTTTTTCCTCTAGTGGTGTTATGTGAACGTCGACTACATAAAACTTCACCATATTTGGGCCTAGAGGAAGGCATTGGGGAGTAGTAAGTAGATGATGGGTTGCTG
Organism: Hordeum vulgare subsp. vulgare; assembly: GCF_904849725.1. Classification (NCBI taxonomy): domain Eukaryota; kingdom Viridiplantae; phylum Streptophyta; class Magnoliopsida; order Poales; family Poaceae; genus Hordeum; species Hordeum vulgare. Next base: position 409,234,455 of record NC_058523.1, read on the forward strand.
GAGTGTCAGAAGCTTAAACCCCAGTCTATGCGTTGCTTCGTATGGGGCTGATTTGGATCCACTAGTTTAATGCTATGGTTAGACGTTGTCTTAATTCTTGTTTTGTAGTTGCAGATGCTTGCGAGAGAGGTTAATCATAAGTGGGATGCTTGTCCAAGTAAGGGCAGTACCCAAGCGCCGGTCCACCCACATATCAAACTATCAAAGTAACGAACGTGAATCATATGAACATGATGAAACTAGCATGACAGAAATTCCCGTGTGTCCTCGGGAGCGTTTTACCTCCTATAAGACTTTGTTCAGGCTTGTCCCTTTCTACAAAAGGGATTGGGCCACTTGCTGCACCGTTGCTACTACTTGTTACTTGTTACTTTTCGCTTGCTACGTTTCACCTCGCTACACCATCACTTGTCACCGCTACTTTCAGTGCTTGCAGTTATTACCTTGCTGAAATCCGTTTATCAGAGCCTTCTGATCCTCGTTGGGTTCGACACTCTTACTTATCAAAAGGACTACAATTGATCCCCTGTACGTGGGTTATCAGCCATCAAGGGTAAAAAGATGGGGTTTACATAATTGGTTTGAGTTTATCCCTCTACATCTTGTCATCTTGCTTAAGGCGTTACTCTATTCGTCATGAACTCAATAAACTAGATGCATGCTGGATAGCGGTCGATGTGTGGAGTAATAGTAGTAGATGCAGAAAGTATCAGTCTACTTGTCTCGGACGTGATGCCTATATGTATGATCATTGCCTTAGATATCGTCATGACCTTGCGCGGTTCTATCAATTGCTCGACAGTAATTTGTTCACCCATCGTAATATTTTCTATTTTGAGAGAAGCCTCTAGTGAACACTATGGCCCCTGGGTCTACTTCACATCATATTTTCAGCCTTACACTTTTACTTCGTTGCACTTTCCGCCTTAAGATCTCACTTTGTAATCAATCTGGAAGGGATTGACAACCCCTTTGTAGCGTTGTGCGCAAGCTCGTTTGTGTTTGCGCAGATACTCTGGACACTTGGCTTAATTCTCCTACTGGATTGATACCTTGGTTCTCAAAACTGAGGGAAATACTTACTGCTCCTGTGCTGCATCACCATTTCCTCTTCAAGGGAAAACCAAAGCAAGCTCAAGAGGCAGCAGAAGGATTTCTGGCGCCGTTGTCGAGGAGGATCAAGTTTTAGGTGAAGCTCATGCAAGTAAGTGTCGCAAACTCATCTCTTGCATTTACTTTTTTGCCTCTCGTTTTCCTCTCCCACACTTCTGAAAAACAAAAAATTATAAAAATATTTGCCTTTTTCGTTCGCCCTTTTCTCTCGCTTGCTTTCTGTTCGCTTGTGTGCTTGTTTGCTTGCTGAAGTCACCATGACTGAAAACACCAAACTTTGTGACTTCTCAAATACTAATAATAATGATTTTATTAGTACTCCGATTGCTCCCGCCACTAGTGCGGAATCATACGAAATCAATGCAGCTTTGCTGAATCTTGTTATGAAATAGCAATTCTCTGAACTTCCTAGTGAAGATGCCGCATCCCATCTTAATACCTTCATTGAGCTTTGCGATATGCAAAAGAAGAAAGATGTGGATAATGATGTGACTAAATTGAAGCTTTTTTCGTTCTCGTTGCGAGATCGAGCAAAAACTTGGTTTTCATCTTTGCCCAAAATAGTATTGATTCTTGGAACAAGTGCAAAGATGCTTATATATCCAAGTATTTTCCACCGGTTAAGATTATCTCTCTCTGTAATGATATCATGAATTTTAAGCAACTTGATCATGAACATGTTGCACAATCTTGGGAGAGACTAAAATTGATGATTAGAAATTGTCCCGCTCATGGCTTGAGTCTTTGGATGATTATACAAATCTTCTACGCTGGTTTGAATTTCGCTTCTAGAAATATCTTGGACTCCGCCTCAGGTGGAACGTTCATGGAAATCACGTTAGGAGAAGCCACAAAACTCCTAGACAATATCATGACAAACTACTCTCAGTGACACAATGAAAGATCACTTACTAGTAAGAAGGTACACGCTATAGAAGAAATTAACTCGTTGAGTGCTAAGATGGATGACTTAATGAATTTGGTTGCTAGTAGAAGTGCTCCTTTAGATCCTAATGATATGCCCTTGTCTTACTTGATTGAGAGTAGCAATGCGAGCTTGGACGTTAATTTTGTTGGTAGGAATAATTTTGGCAACAACAATGCTTTTAGAGGAAACTATGTTCCTAGGCCTTTAACTAGTAACCCCTCTAATAACTTTGGCAACTCCTACAACAATACTCATGGAAATTACAATAAATTACCCTCTTATGTAGAGAGTAATATCAAAGAGTTTATCAACTCGCAAAAGATTTTCAATGCGTCCATAGAGGGAAAACTACTCATAATTGATGATTTGGCTAGGAGCGTTGATAGAATGTCTATTGATATTGATGCTTTGAAAGTTAGATGTGCTCCTCCCAAGATCAATAGGTATGAAACTTTGAAAGCTATGTGTGTTTCCATGAGTGAGAGAAAAGAAAGAACCGCCCGAATTCGTGCTAGGCATGAATGGCTTAAAAAGGCATGTTCTCGTGATAAGAATCACTAAGATCTTAAAGTGCTTGGTGTGGCTCCCATTGAATCCTTGTTTTCTAGTGTCAAACCTAATGATGATGGGGCTGGATATGAATCCACTTTGGTTGAAAAAAGCCCCAATGATTCAGAGTCCATCTATCTTGATGCTAAAAGCATTGAAAGTGGAGTAGAAGATATTAAAACTTTGAGTAGTAATGAAACTACTATTTTGGATTTCAAGGAATTCAACTATGATAGTTTCTCCTTGATTGAATGCATTTCCTTGATGCAATCCATGCTAAAATCTCCAGATGCTTATAGCCAAAACAAGGCCTTTACCGATCATATCGTCGATGCTATGATAAAATCTCTTGAAGAGAAACTTGAGTTGGAAGTTTCTATTCCTAGAAAGCTTCATGATGAGTGGGAACCTACTATCAAAATCAAAATCAAAAACTATGAATGCAATGCTTTGTGTGATTTGGGTGCTTGTGTTTCCGCGATTCCAAAGTCTTTATGTGATGTTTTGGGCTTTAATGAGATTGAGGAGTGCTCTCTTAATTTGCATCTTGCTGATTCTACTGTCAAGAAACCCATGGGAAGGATCAATGATGTTCTTATTATTGCAAATAGGAACTATGTACCCGTGGATTTCATTGTGCTTGATATTGATTGCAATCCTACATGCCCTATCATTCTTGGTAGACCTTTCCTAAGGACTATTGGTGCTATCATCAATATGAAGGAAGGGAATATTAGGTTTCAATTTACTTTGAAGAAGGGCATGGAGCATTTTCCTAGAAAGGAAATAAGATTGCCTTATGAATCCATGATGAGGGCTACTTATGGTTTGAGCACCAAAGACGACGATACGTGATTCCATCACCTTATGCCTGGCTAAGGGCGTTAAACAATAGCGCTTGTCGGGAGGCAACCCAATGAATTTATCCTTTTCTTTATGTTTTGTTGCGTCCACACCATCATAATTCTGTTATGATTGTGTTTTTTGTGTTTCTTTTTGTGTTTGAGCCAAGCAAAACCTTTATGATTAGTTTGGTGATGGTTGTTTGATCCTGCTGAAAAAAGACAGAAACTTTTCGCTCACGAAAGTATTTTTCATTTTTATTCAGAAAGAGATTTTGAGTTGATTAGTTTTTCTGCTGGTTGATATGCCTTTTTCCCAGGCTGTCGTAATTGTTCAGAATTTTTGAGGTACCAGAAGTATATGAAGTATTTAGATTGCTACAGACTGGTTTGTTTTTGACAGATTCTGTTTTTGTTGTGTTGGTTGCTTGTTTTGATGAAACTATGGATAGTGTCGGGGGGTACTAGCCATGGAAAAGTGAGAATACAGTAATCTAACACCAATATAAATAGAAATCAAGATTGCTACAGTACCTAAAGAGGTGGTAGTTTGTTTTCTTGTGCTAATGATATCACGAGTTTTTGTTTAAGTTTTGTGTTGTGAAGTTTTCAAGTTTTGGGTGATGTTCTCATGGACAAAGGGATAAATAGTGGAAAGAGCTCAAGCTTGGGGATGCCCAAGGAATCCCAAGCCAAATTCAAGGACACCAAAAATCCTAAGCTTGGGGATGCCCCGGGAAGGCATCCCCTCTTTCGTCTTCAATCCATCGGTAACATTACTTGGAGCTATACTTTTATTCACCACATGATATGTGTTTTGCTTGGAGCGTCTTGTATCGTAGGAGTCTTTTATTTTTGTTGGGTCACAATCATCCTTGCTGCACACCTTTTTAGAGAGACATGCACTGATCGTGAACTTGCTAGAATGCTCATTGTGCTTCACTTATATCTTTTGAGCTAGACAATTTTGCTCTATGTGCTTCACTTAGATCTTTTGGGATCATTTGGCCAACTTGATCTATGATTCTTGCAATGGCAGAAGTGCTTGGTTTTGGGTTCATACTGTGCGGTGACCTCTCCCAGTGACAGAAGGGGCAGCGAGGCACGCAATGTGTTGTTGCTATCAAGGGTAAAAAGATGTGGTTTACATCATTAGTTTGAGTTCATCCCTCTACATCATGTCATCTTGCTTAAGGCGTTACTCTGTTCGTCATGAAATCAATACACTAGATGCATGCTGGATAGCGGTTGATGTGTGGAGTAATAGTAGTAGATGCAGAAAGTATCGGTCTACTTGTCTCGGACGTGATGCCTATATGTATGATCATTGCCTTAGATATCGTCATGCCTTTGCGCGGTTCGATCAATTGCTTGACAGTAATTTGTTCACCCACCGTAATATTTGCTATTTTGAGAGAAGCCTCTAGTGAACACTATGGCCCCCGGGTCTACTTCACATCATATTTTCAGCCTTACACTTTTACTTCGTTGCAGTTTCCGCCTTGAGATCTCACTTTGCAATCAATCTTGAAGGGATTGACAACCCCTTTATAGCGTTGGGTGCAAGCTCGTTTGTGTTTGCGTAGGTACTCTAGACACTTGGCTTGATTCTCCTACTGGATTGATACCTTGGTTCTCAAAACTGATGGAAATACTTACTGCTCCTGTGTCGCATCACCCTTTCCTCTTCAAGGGAAAACCAACGCAAGCTCAAGAGGCAGTAGCGGGCCAAACACCGTCCTTGGTGTGCTTTGCCGGCAAAATTTTCAGGGGTTTGTCACGTTGCCCGGTGAGGGTCAGCTTCCACAACTAGGATTGAGATGGGAGCACTACAAGGCTTCCCAGGCCCCACCAGAGGAGATGATCGACGGTGTTTTGTGCCACACGAGGCCCGAGATGGTGATCAAAAGGTTTTGGGTTATTTCTCCTTTACACAATCCAAATTTAACAATAGCTAGTTATTGTACTAATCAGTGTTGCCTCGTTTGATTGCACACCTTCTATAGGTGTGAGGAGGGATACGAGGAGGCGGCGACAAAGGTTATCAATATCGAGTGCAAGCACCTATTACAGAACTTACGACACGAGGCTCGACTGCAGGTTGTTTGAGACTACTACACCATGCGTGGTATTAAGAAGGACAAGTCCTCGTGCCGCGAAAAGTTTCTAAAGAAGCAGCTACACATGAAGGTAATTACCTATTCTTAAGGGCTTGTACTTAGTTTCCTTGATTCGATTTGTAGGCGTAGCGCTCAAAATTATCTTTACTAACTTACGTGCCCCCGAGATGGTGTGAGGATAAGATGGATTGTTGGGAGGCGTTGGTGGATGAGTGGTGCACAGGCCAATGGCAAGCCTTCCACGACAATGCAACAGACCGGCATGCCCAAATGGTTGGTGTGCCACACCATCAAGGCAGCACCAACTTATTTCAGTTGGCGTGGAACAGGGTATGTGGTTTGCTTCATGATTCATGTAATTTATTCTTCATGCTAGCTTGAGCCCTTTACTAATACTTTGTTCTTCTCTTTTAGGTGCAACACGATAACACGGAGGTGCTAGAGGTGTACGACCTCTATGCCATGGCCCATACTGCCTCGTACAAGAAGGCCAAGGAATTCTCCGAGTCTTACCTTGATCATCCAGAGAAGTTCACCAACATCTCCTCCCACCACAAGCTCGTGAGGTACAACGAGGAGGGGAAGGCGAGGAAAGGGGAGGACTTTAACCCGAGACAACAACCTTTGGATCCAGAGCTGGTGATGATAGCTGGTGGCGGGAGACCCCATGGCTCGATAGCCATTGGAGATGGACTGATACATTGTCCTCTCACTATCCCGGAGATCAAGGCTCGCCAAACGAGCTCCTGTCTTGAGATAAGGACTCGTCCACAACTAGTCGATCTTGCCGTCGAGGTTAGTTATACATACTCAGATAACTTTCCTCCATTACATTGTGTGTGTGGCCATCGATGATTACAATGCTAACAAGGAGTGATGTTGCAGGCTACTCTTCAGAGAGAGAGAGAGAGCGACAACCCTTGCGCTTCCGCGGGAGAGGGATCGGGTGTCGCCAAAGAAGGAACTGTCCGCGGAGGAGAAGACGACTCGGTTGTTGGAGGAGGAGAGGGCACAAAATGAGGCGGCTCACTGGGCCATGTACGAGCTCTTCGTGGTAAGTTTCTTCTTCATATTAGCCAAATATGCATGTAATGTTCGTTTCATTACTAACTAATATGACTGGCTTGTCAAAACCAAATGTGAAGTATGTGTGCGAGAAGACCAGTCAGACCCCTCCGCCAATGCGAGTCATTACTGGGGTGGGAACGGTGAGTTTCATTTGAATGGTCATTAGTTACTAGTCTTAACATTTGCGTGTCATCTTGCTAACGAGACATTGCAAATGATCTTTCGTGCAGAATAACTCCTCAGCCACATCTCACACCCCTTCTCCAGGTGAAAGCGGCCCGAGGAACCCCGGTGCTTCACATCCGTGATGATGACGATGGTAAGTTTTCTCTAGTGTTTTGCTTAATAAATGCATACTTAGTTTCATACATGCTAGTCAGCCCTATTATATGCCACATACTTAGCTTATTTCCCCCCAAAAAGACATACTTAGCTAATTATTCCTCAAAATGACATAATTAGCTTATTTAGTTCGTTTATGACATAATTAGCTTAGTTATGTCAAAAATGGCATAATAACCTTGGTTAGATCATAAATGTCATATACTTAGCTTGTTTTCCTCTAAAATGACATAATTAGCTTAGTTAGGTCAAAAAATGGCATAATAACCTTGGTTAGCTCATAAATGTCATAAACTTAGTTTATCTTCCTTCAAAATGACATAATAAGGTTAGTTATCTCAAAAAATGACATAATTACCTAAGTTATCTCAATAATGACCTATACTTACCTTCTTTTCCCTCAAAATTTTATAATAGGCTTACTTAGCTAAAAATGGCATAATTACCTAAGTTAGCACCAAAATGACCTATACTTTACCTTATTTTCCTCCAAATTAACATAATAAGCTTAGTTAGCTCAAAAATGGCATAATTACCTAAGTTAGCTCAATAATGACCTATACTTCCCTTATTTTCCTCCTAAATGGCATATTAAGCTTAGTTAGCTCCAAAATGGCATATTAAGCTTAGAAAAAGAAAGAAGAAGAATAAGAAGAACAAAAACAAGGAAGAGCAGAAAAAGAAAGAATAGAAGAGGAAAGAGAAGAAAAAGAAAGAATAAAAGAAGAAGAATGAGCTTCTTCTTTCTTTCTTCTTATTATTTTCCTTCTCTTTCTTCTTCTTTTTCTTGTTCTTCTTCTTTTTCTTCTTCTTCTTCTTCTTCTTCTTCTTCTTCTAGTCGTCTTCTTCTTCTTCTTCTTCTTCTTCTTCTAGTCTTGTTATTCTTCTTCTTCTTCTTCTTCTTCTTCTTCTTCTTCTTATTCTTGTTCTTCTACTACTACTACTACTACTACTACTACTACTATTACTACTACTACTACTACTACTACTTCTTCTTCTTCTTCTACTACTTCTACTACTACTACTACTACTACTCTAACTTTATTATTCCCATTTTGCAGATTTGATTCACTTCATGGAAGCTGGCATTGATGGAGTGCTTTAGTTTTTGTTTTGATTTGTGTTGATGAACAATGTGAAACTATATGTATGTATATATGGGTGAACAGTGTGAAACTTTGTATGTATGTTCTTTTGATCTGGCATATATATCATATATGTGCACTAGTAGAAAAAGGCCCATTTGTTCCACTTCCAGGGGCCCATTAGCCCCGGTTATGGAACCGAGACTAAAGGGTCGGGACTAAAGGCCCAAACCTTTAGTCCCGGTTAGCTTATGAACCGGGCCTAAAGGAGCTCCACGTGGTTGCTACGGGGAGCCCAGGCAGGAGGAACTTTAGTCCCGGTTGGTCACACCAACCGGGACCAAATGGCATCCACGCGTCAGCATCTGGTCGGAGCTGGGGTTTTTGTTTTGTTGAATGGGGGGTGGGGGTTTTGTAGGGTTAATTTAATGGTTTCATATTGTGTTAGCTAGCTAATAGAGAGAAGTGTCCTCTCTTTCTCCGTGCTTGGTCGAACAACAAGTTTTCGTATATCTATCTGACACTATTACATATATACAATATAACATCTTTTAAAATTAATCCAAAAAATCATGTAATTAAAATCCAATGACAAATCCACATGGCATTATCCATCTTTAGGTATGACGTGGTCAAGAAAGAATCCCGCCAATTCCTCTTGAATTGCTCGTATGCGATCATATGGTAGGAGTTCATCCCGCATCTGCGAGATCTAATTTAAAGAAGGGGGTCAATACATGCATATATATGAATAAAACTCAACACAATTGTGAATATTATTTACGTACTTGAAATTGTTTCTCAGAGAAGACCCGCTTAGAGGTCGAATGGCGAATGAACTCGCATACATAGTATGCACATAAAACAGTGCCTTCTTTCTGGTACATACACTTTACGAGAATAGAGTTCAATCAAACTTATAAGCAAGCTTGGCAATGATATATTGATGAAAATTTGAATCAATTAGAGATGCGCGGAACTAGCTAGTACTACTTACTTTGGGGTGCGTAAATCGCAAATTTTTGTTTAGACCGGGAACCTTATTGGCGAACTTCGTCCAATCCTACGAGGCAAAGAAAATGATTACTTGATATCAGGAAATTAACGAAAGTTGCATGCCGATATGGTCTCGGTATATTGACTGAACTTACTTCTTGAGCATTACAGTAATGTCCTCATAATCCTCTCCGGCTTTACGTCTCGAGTCTAAGACATTTACTAATGCCCTGCCAACGTCAATGGATAGCAGAATAAAGTGGTCTATGCGCACGCATATATAACTCATCAATTACATTACTTAATTAACCTCGAGTAAGCGAAACCGAGTTTATAGAGAAGACAACAACACTCACTTGAAGTTGCAAGGAAAGATTATTTTCCCTTTTTTTGATGTATAAGGAATGAGTTTAGCAAGTTCTCCGCGGTCTCTCTGATTGAGTTTCGTATCGTCGATTCATTTACGGCATCTGGGCTAATGAACCCAACGTCGACGATTCCTGCTTTTTTTATTCGATGATCTTCAATCCGCATAATATATATAGTGAGGATAATTATATATACATGCAATGAATGAGCTGAGCTAGAGACTTAACTATAGAAGTAATACTTACACACAGTAGGAAGCCATGAGTTGTTTGTCGAGGGCGAGTTGATTGTATAACTGAAATAACTCCTCAAATTGAATAGTAATCATGGGAAGTCCAATGAATTCGTGCTCTGGTTTCACTACCACATACATAGCGTTTTTTTCAGACTCCCTGCGGGTTTTCATGTACCACTCATGTAATCTTTGCATCATCGTTGTTAGAGAAGGATGACCAGGTTTGACAAGAGGCTTCCCGTGCACGTGTTTATATTGTTATTTTGTTACATCATCCCCCAAGTAATCATCAGGATTGGTATCGAGTACCATCTCCAGATGATTAGTGCTACCTCTTGAGCTTGCGTTGGTTTTTCCCTTGAAGAGGAAAGGGTGATGCAGCATAGTAGTAGTAAGTATTTCCCTTAGTTTGAGAACCAAGGTATCAATCCAGTAGGAGAATCAAGCCAAGTGTCCAGAGTACCTGTGCAAACACAAACGAGCTTGCACCCAACGCTATAAAGGTGTTGTCAATCCGTTCAAGATTGATTGCAAAGTGAGATCTGAAGGCGGAAAGTGCAACGAAGTAAAAGTGTAAGGCTGAAAATATGATGTGAAGTAGACCCGGGGGCCATAGTGTTCACTAGAGGCTTCTCTCAAGATAGCAAATATTACGGTGGGTGAACAAATTACTGTCGAGCAATTGATAGAACCGCGCAAAGTCATGATGATATCTAAGGCAATGATCATACATATAGGCATCACGTCCGAGACAAGTAGACCGATACTTTGTGCATCTACTACTATTACTCCACACATCCACCGCTATCCACCTTGCATCTAGTGTATTGAGTTCATGACGAACAAAGTAACGCCTTAAGCAAGATGACATGATGTAGAGGGATAAACTCAAACCAATGATGTAAACCCCATCTTTTTACCCTTGATGGCAACAACACGATACGTGCCTCGCTACCCCTTCTGTCACTGGGTGAGGTCACCGCACGATATGAACCTAAAACCAAGCACTTCTCCCATTGCAAGAATCATAGATCAAGTTGGCCAAACAAAACCCACAACTCGAAGAGAATTACAAGGATATCAAATCATGCATATAAGATATCAAAAGAAACTCAAATAAGATTCATAGATAATCTGATCATAAATCCAGAATTCATCGGATCTCGACAAACACACCGCAAAATAAGATTACATCGGATAGATCTCCATGAAGATCATGGAGAACTTTGTATTGAAGATCCAAGAGAGAGAAGAAGCCATCTAGCTACTAGTTATGGACCCGAAGGTCTATGGTGAACTACTCACGCATCATTGGAGAGGAAATGGTGTTGATGAAGAAGCCCTCCATATCCGAATCCCCCCTCCGGTAGGGCACCAGAACGTGCCTCAGATGGGATCTTGCGGAGACAGAAGCTTGCGGTGGCGGAAAAGTATTTTCGTGGATCTCTCTCGTGGTTTTGGATTTTTCGGGGATTTATAGGTGGAAGATGTAGGGCAGACGAGCCACAGGGGGCCCACAAGCCTGCTAGGCGCCCCCTGGCCGCGCCTAGGGGGCTTGTGGCCTCCCGTGGTGGTCTCTGCCTTGGTTCTCACGCCCCGTGCGTATTTTCTGTTCCGGAAAAAATCTTTTTAGAAGTTTTATTCCGTTTGGACCCGTTTAATATTCTCCTCTGAAAAGGGTCAAAAACACGGAAAAAACAAGAACTGGCACTTGGCACCGAGTTAATAAGTTAGTCCCAAAAAAGATATAAAAGGCATACAAAACATCCAAAGTTTGACAAGATAATAGCATGGAACCATCAAAAATTATAGATACGTTGCAGACGTATCAAGCATCCCCAAGCTTAACTCCTGCTCGTCCTCGAGTAGGGAAGTGATAAAGACTGAATTTTTGATGTGGAATGCTACCTAGCATATTTGTCCTTTGTAACTTCTTTCATGTGACATGAATGTTCAGATCCGTAAGATTCAAATCAATAGTTTGCTATTGATATGAAAACAATAATACTTCGAGCAAACTAGCATGGTAATCATGAACTTTCGAAATAACAAGGCCAAAGAAAGTTATCCCTACAAAATCATATAGTCTGGCTATGCTCCATCATCCCCACACAACTAATTAAATCATGCACAACCCCGGTATTGGCCAAGCAATTGTTTTCGCGCTCTTACTTTCTCAAACCTTTTTCAACTCTCACGCAATACATGAGCGTGAGCCATGGATATAGCACTATAGGTGGAATAGAGTGTGGTGGAGGTTGTGAGACAAAAAGGAGGAGATGGTCACATTGACTCGGTGTATCAAAGGACTATGGAAATGCCCATTAATAGATATAAATGTGAAAGAGTAGGAATTACCATGCAATGGATGCACTTAGTGCTATAAGTATGTGAACGCTCAAAAGAAGAACTGGTGGGTGTGCATCTAACTTGCTTGCTCATGAAAACCTAGGGAAATTTTGAGGAAGCCCATCATTGGAATATACAAGCCAAGTTATATAATGAAGATTCCCACTAGCATATGGTGGTGACAAATCAAGAGACTCTCAATCATGAAGAACATGGTGCTATTATGAAGCACAAGTGAGGAAAAGAGGTAGTAGCATTGTCCCTTCTCTCTTTTTCTCTCTCTTTTTTTTGTTTGGGCTCTTTGGCCTCTTTCCATATCTTTTTTTGTGGCAAACTTTGGCCTCTTTTTTTATTTCCTCACATGGGACAATGCTCTAATAATGATGATCATCACACTTTAATTTACTCAAAGCACAATGCTAGAACAATGATGACTCTATAGGAAATGCCTCGGGCAGTGTACCGGGATGTGCAACGATCTAGCTTGGCGTATGACTCGCTAGCTATCTTACGATCATGCAATCACAATATGAGAGCGACGGCACAAGTCATCAGACGAAACGGTGGGAGTTGCATGACAATATATCTCGGAATGGCTATGAAAATGCCACAGTAGGTAGGTATGGTGGCTGTTTTGAGGAAGGCATATGGTGGGTTTGTGTACCGGCAAAAGTTGCACCGCACTAGAGAGGCTAGCGATGGTGGAAGGTGAAAGTGCATCTATACCATGGACTCACATTAGTCATGAAGAACTCACATACTTATTGTGAAAGGTTTTATTAGTAATTGAAACAAAGTGCTAAATGCATACTCCTAGGCGAAGGGTTGGTAGGTGTTAACCATCGCGTGATCCCGACCGCAACATAAAGGATGACAATCAATAGATCAATTATGCTCCGACTTCCTAACATAGCGGTTCACCATACGTGCATGTTACGGGAATCACTAACTTCAACACAAGTGTTTCTAGATTCACAACACCCTACTAACATAACTCTTAATATCACCAAATCCATGTCTCAAAACTAATTGAGAGGAATCAAACTTCTCTTTCTAATCAATGCACAAGAAGATGGAAGTTTCATTGTATCCTCTTTGGGTGCCTATCACCTTTGGGACTACTTTCATAGCACAAGCCAACTACCAAGTTACTCAGAGAGATCACTCTCAAAAAGATATAAGTGAAGATCGAGAGTTCTTATTTCTCCAAAATATGACACCGCCGTGCTCTAAAAGATCTAAGTGAAGCACATGTGAGCTAAATTGCCTAACTCAAAAGATATAAGCGAAGATCAAAGAGTATTCTAGCAAATTCACGATGAGTGCATGTCTCTCTCAAAAGGTATGCAGAAAGGATGATTGTGACACAACAAAAAGAAAAGACTCCTACGATACAAGACGCTCCAAGCAAAACACATATCATGTGGTGAATAAAAATATAGCTCCAAGCAATGTTACCGATGGATTGAAGACGAAAGAGGGGATGCCTTCCCGGGGCATCCCCAAGCTTAGGATTTTTGGTGTCCTTGAATTTGGCTTGGGATGCCTTGGGCATGCCCAAGTTTGAGATCTTTCGACTATTTATCCCTTTGTCCATGAGAACATCACCCAAAACTTGAAAACTTCACAACACAAAACTTAAACAGAAACTCGTGATATCATTAGCACAAGAAAACAAACTACCACCTCTTGAGGTACTGTAGCAAACTTGATTTCTATTTATATTGGTGTTAGGTTACTGTATTCTCACTTTTCCATGGCTAGTACCCCCCACCCCCCCGATACTATCCATAGTTTCATCAAAACAAGCAACCAACACAACAAAAACAGAATCTGTCAAAAACAGACCAGCCCATAGAAATCTGTATACTTTGTATACTTCTGGTATTGCAATTTTTTTGAAACATTACGACAGTTTTGGAAAATGGCATGTAAACTAGAAGCAAAAGGAATCAACTCAAAAGCTCTTTCTGGATAAAAATGAAAAATAATTTCGTGAGCGAAATGTTTCTGTCTTTTTCCAGCAGGATCAAACAACCATCACCAAACTAGTCATAAAGGTTTTACTTGTCTCAAACACAAAAAGAAACACAAAACACACTATCATAACATAATTGTGATGGTGTGGGCGCAACAAAATAGAATGCAACAAGAAAATATAAATTCATTGGGTTGCCTCCCAACAAGCGCTATTGTTTAACGCCCTTAGCTAGGCATAAGGTGATAGAATCACGTATCGTCGTCTTTGGTGCTCAAACCATAAGTGGCCCTCATCATGGATTCATAAGGAGATATTATTTTCTTTCTAGGAAAATGCTCCATGCCCTTCTTTAAAGGAAATTGAAATCTAATATTCCATTCCTTCATATCGATGATAGCACCAATAGTCCTTAGGAAAAGTCTACCAAGAATGATAGGACATGTAGGATTGCAATCAATATCAATCACAATGAAATCCACGGGTACATAGTTCCTATTTTCAATAATAATAACATCATTGATCCTTCCCGTGGGTTTCTTGACAGTAGAATCCGCAATATGCAAATTAAGAGAGCACTCCTCAATCTCATTAAAGCCTAGAACACCACATAAAGACTTTGGAATCGCGGAAACACTAGCACCCAAATCACACAAAGCATTGCATTCATAGTTTTTGATCATGATTTTGATAGTAGGTTCCCACTCATCATGAAGGTTTCTAGGAATAGAGACTTCCAACTCAAGTTTCTCTTCAAGAGATTTTATCATAGCATCGGCGATATGATCGGTAATGGCCTTGTTTTGGCTATAAGCGTGTGGATTGTTTAGCATGGATTGCATCAAGGAAATACATTCAATCAAAGAGCAACTATCATAATTGAATTCCTTCAAATCCAAACTAGTAGTTTCATTACTACTCAAAGTTTTGATATCCTCTACTCCACTTTCAATGCTTTTAGCATCAAGATAGATAGACTCCGAATCATTGGGGCGTTTTTCAACCAAGGTGGATTCATATCCAGCCCCATCATCATTAGGTTTCACACTAGAAAACAAGGATTCAATGGGAGTCACACCAAGCACTTTAAGATCTTCGTGATTCTCATCACGAGAAACGCCTTTTTAAGCCATTCATGTCTAGCACGGATTTGGGCGGTTCTTTCTTTACTCTCATTCACGAAAACACGCATAGCTTTCAAAGTTTCATTCATATTGATCTTGGGAGGAGCACATCTAGCTTTTAAAGCATCAATATCAATAGACATTCTATCAACGCTCCTAGCCAAATCATCAATTTTGAGTAGTTTTTCTTCTATGGACGCATTGAAAATCTTTTGCGAGTTGATAAACTCTTTGATATTACTCTCTAGATCAGAGGGTACTTTATTGTAATTTCCATGAGCATTGTTGTAGGAGTTGCCAAAGTTATTAGTGGGATTACTAGGAAAAGGCCTAGGAATATAGTTTCCTCTTAAAGCATTGTTGTTGCCAAAATTATTCCTACCAAGAAAATTAACAACAAGCTCTCGTTGCTACTCTCAATCAAGGAAGACAAGGGCATATCATTTGGATCTAAAGGATCACCTTTACTAGCAAACAATTTCATTAACTCATCCATCTTAGCACTTAACGAGTTAATTTCTTCTAGAGCATGTACCTTTTTACTAGTAGGTGACCTTTCAGTGTGCCACTGAGAATAATTTGTCATGATGTTGTCTAGGAGTTTCGTGGCTTCTCCTAATGTGATTTCCATGAACGTTCCATCGGAGGCGGAGTCCAAGATATTTCTAGAAGCAAAATTCAAATCAGCGTAGAAGATTTGTATAATCATCCAAAGACTCAAGCCATGAGCGGGACAATTTCTAATCATCAATTTCATTCTCTCCCAAGATTGTGCAACATGTTCATGATCAAGTTGCTTAAAATTCATGATATCATTACGGAGAGAGATAATCTTAGCTGGCGGAAAATACTTGGATATATAAGCATCTTTGCACTTGTTCCAAGAATCAATACTATTTTTGGGCAAAGATGAAAACCAAGTTTTTGCTCGATCTCGCAACGAGAACGGAAATAGCTTAAATTTAATCACATAATTATCCACATCTTTCTTCTTTTGCATATCGCAAAGCTCAATGAAGGTATTAAGATGGGATGCGACATCTTCACTAGGAAGGCCGGAGAATTGCTCTTTCATAACAAGATTCAGCAAAGCTGCATTGATTTCGTATGATTCCGCACTAGTGGCGGGAACAATCGGAGTACTAATAAAATCATTATTAGTATTTGATAAGTCACAAAGTTTGATGTTTTCAGTCATGGTGACTTCACCAAACAGACAAGCACACAAGAAAACAGAAAGCAAGCAAAAGAAAAGGGCGAACGAAAAAAGGCAAATATTTTTGTAAATTTTTGTTTTTCAGATGTGGGGGAGAGGAAAACGAGAGGCAAAAAAGTCAATGCAAGGGATGAGTTTGCGACACTTACTTGGATGAGCTTCAATTAGAATAATCCCCGGTGCCACAAATTGACACGTTGACGGGAGACTATTCTTGACTTGATCCTCCCCGGTAACGGCGCCAGAAATTCTTCTTGCCACCTCCTAAGCTTGCGTTGGTTTTTCCCTTGAAGAGGAAAGGGTGATGCAGCACAGTAGCACTAAGTATTTACCTCAGTTTGACAACCAAGGTATCAATCCAGTAGGAGAATCAAGCCAAGTGTCCAGAGTACCTGCACAAACACAAACGAGCATGCACCCAATGCTATAAAGGGGTTGTCAATCCCTTCAAGATTGATTGCAAAGTGAGATCTGAAGGCGGAAAGTGCAACGAAGTAAAAGTGTAAGGCTGAAAATATGATGTGAAGTAGACCCGGGGGCCATAGTGTTCACTAGAGGCTTCTCTCAAGATAGCAAATATTACGGTGGGTGAACAAATTACTATCGAGCAATTGACAGAACCGCGCAAAGTCATGACGATATCTAAGGCAATGATCATACATATAGGCATCACGTCCGAGACAAGTAGACCGATACTTTCTGCATCTACTACTATTACTCCACACATCGACCGCTATCCAGCATGCATCTAGTGTATTGAGTTCATGACGAACAGAGTAACGCCTTAAGCAAGATGGCATGATGTAGAGGGATAAACTCAAACCAATGATGTAAACCCCATCTTTTTACCCTTGATTGCAACAAAACGATACATGCCTCGTTACCCCTTCTATCACTGGGAGAGGTCACCGCACGGTATGAACCCAAAACCAAGCACTTCTCCCATTGCAAGAATCATAGATCAAGTTGGCCATACAAAACCCACAACTCTAAGAGAATTACAAGGATATAAAATCATGCATGTAAGAGATCATAAGAAACTCAAATAATATTCATAGATAATCTGATCATAAATCCACAATTCATCGGATCTCGACAAACACACCGCAAAAGAAGATTACATCGAATAGATCTCCATGAAGATCATGGAGAACTTTATATTGAAGATCCAAGAGAGAGAAGAAGCCATCTAGCTACTAGCTATGGACCCGAAAGTCTATGGTGAACTACTCACGCATCATCGGAGGCAATGGTGTTGATGAAGAAGCCCTCCGTATCCGAATCCCCCCTCCGGTAGGGCACCAGAACGTGCCCCAGAGGGGATCTTGCGAAGACAGAAGCTTGCGGCGGCAAAAAAGTATTTTCGTGGATCTCTCCCGTGGGTTTGGATTTTCTGGGGATTCGTAGGCAGAAGAAGTAGGGCAGACGAGCCACAGGGGTCCCACAAGCCCGCTAGGCACATCCCCCCTGGCCGCGCCTAGGGGGCTTGTGGCCTCCCTTGGTGGCCTCTGCCTTGGTTCTCATGCCCCGTGCGTATCTTCTGTTCCGGAAAAAAAATCTTTTCGGAAGTTTTATTCTGTTTGGACTCCGTTTAAAAAGGGTCAAAAACACGGAAAAAACAGGAACTGGCACTTGGCACTAAGTTAATAAGTTAGTCCCAAAAAAGATATAAAAGGCATACAAAACATCCAAAGTTTGACAAGATAATATCATGGAACCATATAAATTTATAGATACGTTGGAGACGTATGAATTAGCGACGACGATATCAAGCTCGGGAATTGTTTTCCCACTTCTTCGTTCTGCTAAACTTGCATCACTAGAAGTAGTTCCCGACCGCACTGCTTATGCATATGTCTTTTTAACAATGCGGTCATAGTTGGAATCCGACGGAGGCGCTGGTGGTCGCTGCAGTTGATTGATAGTGCGCTCCACTTTCACCAGATCTAGCTTCTCCTTCGGAGGTGGAGTTTTCTTGCAAAATGGACCCTCAATTCGGCACGACATATGTCCTTGTTTTCCTCTTTGGTCCTCTCATATGGTAACTTTTCCAGAGGCTTGAGAGATGGACCGTATCTGAATTGCCTCTCGCCTCTGCTTGTACTGCTAGCCGCCGGAGAGAAGGAGGCGTCTCTCTTCCGCTTGAGAGAAGGAGGCGGACTGCTCTAATGCGCCGGACGAGCCGGAGCAGCGGCGTTTGTATTCCAACGTTGCCGATGAGGTGAAGGAGGAGGCGGACTGCTCTGACGCGCCAGAGTAGGCAAAGGAGGAGGAGTTCCCTCACGCGTCGGAGGAGCTGGAGAAGGAGGCGAAGTGCCCTGATCACTCGCCGGAGGAGGAGGAGGCGGAGTGATCTGACTCGTCGTCGTCGTCGGAGGAGGCGGAGGCGTCCAGTTTGGAAGCTTGATGAACTCCTTCTGTCATAGACATGTACTCCCCAGAGCACGAACCAATTGAATCTCCCCTTCACCTGTAGGGTGGTCAAGCTCGAGCTGCTCAAATTCCTCCATTACTTGATCCACCATCACAACAACATAGCCATGTGGAATCGCAAGGCGGTGAAAAGTTCTGTTGGGTTGAGGAGATTCAACAGAGCCGACAGTCGCCTTGAAAGTGAGGTTTCGACATTTCATCATAAGCTCACAACGTTGAGCCTCTGTGATAGTATCCACGGGGTAGCTAGGAGCCATGAAGTCATGCTGAACGGGCTCCATGGAAGCCATGCTGCTTCTCCGCTGAGATGGCGGGGTACCTTCTCAGGTAGCTTCGTGCCGCTGAGATGGTTGGCCGGCAGGTCGCTGGCTCTCAAGTTCCTCAAGCTTTTGCAGTCTTGCCTTGATCTGATGCATGTCACTCAGCTCCGCTTTCCTCTTTCTCTCCCGGCTTGTGTATCCGCTTGCGTTAGGAAACCCAAACTTCCACGGAACGGAGCCTGGTGTGCCTCGTGTTCGTCCAGGGTGCTCAGCATTCCCTAGGCCCTCAATAAGCTCGTCCTTCTCTCTGTCTGGAATGAACGTCCCTTCCTGCGCTATGGGATACACTTCTGAAGCTTGATCATGGGTATTGCAAGTTGCTCATTCATCCAACGGCACTTCCCTGTTTCAGGGTACGAAGTTCCCCCAAGCGCGAAAAACCAAGTCCTTGAACGGTCTGGCCAGTTCAATGTCTGTGGTTGGACCCCTTTAGCAATCAGGTCATTCTCAGCTTTGTCCCACAACGGACGGGCTTTGAGGTAGCCATCTGACCCCGTGTGATGGTGATACTTCTTCTTTGCGGCATTGTTCTTGTTTGTATCTGACATTTTCTTACTCTTCTCTGATGACTTGTAGGCCACAAATGCAGGCCAGTGATCTCTTATCTACTCAAATCGGCCAACGAATTCTGGTGTCTTCCCTTTGTCGACAAGCATTGATTTCAAATCATTCTTCCACTTCCCGAATAGATGTGCCATATTCTTAAGAGCACACGCCTTGACCAGTGGCTCTATAACTGGCTTATTCGGATCCTCCTCTGCCGGTAGGGTGAAATTTGCCTTTAGCGCGGTCCAAAGATCATCTTTCTACCTATCGGTGACATAATCACCTTTAGGGACGTCGTCTCCCTTAGGCTTTTTTCCATTGCTTGATGCTGATCGGGATGTTGTCCCTAACAGTAGCTCTGCACTGAGCAGAAAATGCGTCCTTGGTCAGCTTGGGTTCAATCGGTAGGTCATCGTCCGCGAGTGTTGTGATCGTGAACTTTTCATCCATGCACAACCTTCTCTTCGGGCCTCATCTCTTTACCGAAGTTTGGCTCGATCCGGAGGGATATAAAAGAAGAAAGAAGAGTTAATATATGTACATACCTTCGGTCTTAATTAATATATATACCTCACCGGACTTTGCAACATCTCCCTCCTCCGTTCGGTCACTGGAGCCGTCATCATGGTCTCCTTCTTCCTCCGGCCTTCGGTCACCGGAGCCATCATGATCATGTCCTTCCTCCTCCATCGTTCGATCATCTGATCCGTCATCCTCTCCTTCCGGACCATAAGTGTCGTTGAGATACGACAAATAATCACCGAGCATTATCTCCCCCAACAACTGTTCTCTTTGATCCATACAGTTTTTGCAAATATTTGAGGTCCTTGTATGAATAATCGAATTACACGAACTTCTATGTTTTAAACATGCACAAGCTTTTTTATATTTCATTTCCAAATGTTGAATGGTTCATAGATGTACGTTATGATATATAATGCAATAGATCTCAAGAGGAAAAAAGATTTTCTTTCAGTTAGAACCAATAATCAACTTAATACATCTCGAATACATCTCTAGTATAATCTCTTCCACTCGCGGTTCATCATCAAACTGATCACCCAAAGAGCTGTCGTTGTACTGAGGCACGGGCGGTGGAAACCCACAGAAAAGGAACCATAACAGGATCATAGCTTGGGTGAGATCCCTGAAGAACCTGCCAGGTATTAGAGAACCTGGCGTCTAACGCAACCAAGTAGCGACAGACGTGCTCGTCCTCCTCCCTCACACGGCGAAGTACCTCCTCCTCGGGGGCCGGCTGCCTCCACACCGAAAGTGGTCCACGCGACCGCCATCAAAGAAGCTCCGGATCTACGACGGGAGCCTGATTCCTCGCCAAGATGCGTGCCCCAGAAGGTAGCACCTCCCGGTGCCAGCCCGACGGAGCCTAGTACCGCACATGCTGGCGCCTATCAAGCAGGTGGTCGCCACCGAGTTGATGACGAGGAAGCGAGATGGGCATCGTCGACGTCGAGAACTATTTCTACAACTATTTAAAGTCCTGCTATTTAAAGAATATATCTGGAATTAATATATGTCGTTGATGATTTGTTTCCAAACTCCAATTTAATTAGGTAGCTGATACATCTCCATCATATCTACTTTTCCAAACTCTTTTGCCCTTGTTTTGGACTCTAATTTGCATGATTTGAATGGAACTAACCCGGACTAACGCTGTTTTCAGCAGAATTGCCATGGTGTTGCTTTTGCGCAGAAATAAAAGTTCTCGGACTGACTTGGAAATTTACGGGGATTTTTTGTGGAATATACAAAAATACTGGCGCAAGAATCAACGGAGGAAGTGGAGCGTGGAGCTCACAAGCCCACCAGGGGCGGGCCCCCCTGGCCGCGCCTGGCAGGCTTCTCGGGCCCACGTTGCTCCACCGCCTCCAACCTCAGCCCTATTTAGTCCCTTTTGTCCGGACAAAAATCAGGGAGAAGAGTTCATCGCGTTTTACGATACGGAGGCGCTGCCACCTCCTGTTCTTCCTCTGGAGGGCACATCTGGAGTCCGTTCTGGGTTCCGGAGAGGGGAGATCGTCGCCATCGTCATCACCAACCTTCCTTCATCGCCAATTCCATGATGCTCTTCACCGTTCGTGAGTAATCTCATCGTAGGCTTGCTGGACGGTGATGGGTTGGATGAGATCTATCATGTAATCGAGTTAGTTTTGACAGGGATTGATCCAGAGTATCCACTATGTTCTGAGATTGATGTTGCTACTACTTTGCCATGTTTAATGCTTGTCACTAGGTGTCACCCCCAACATGCGACCCTATCCTCAATTTGGCACGAAGGCCTCGTCAGGGATAGAAGCGCATCTCATCGTCTCGCAAGAATGGATATCGTTACAAGTACATGTACTGAAAAGAAGATATATATATATAGAATTGGCATACACGCGCCACAAGCTACATCAGAATCACATCAGTACAATACATAACCATCATGAAGAAGAGCAGGGTCTGACTACGGATGAAAACAAACGAGAAAAGAAGAATGACGTCCACCCTTGCTATCCGAGGCTGCCGGCCTGGAACCCATCGTAGATCGATGAAGAAGAAGAAGAAGCAACTCCGAATGAACAATCAACGCGCTCGCGTCAAATAACCTTTACATGTACCTGCAACTGGTGTTGTAGTAATCTGTGAGCCACAGGGGACTCAACAATCTCATTTCAAAAGTTATCAAGACTAGCAAAGCTTATTAGGTGAGGTATGGTTAAGTGGTGAGGTTGCAGCAGCGGCTAAGCATATATGAGGTGGCTAAACTTATGAGTACTAGAAACAAGAGGAGGGAAGAACTACGCATAACGGACGTGAACTACTGATGATCAAATGAATGATCCTGAACACCTACCTACGTCATACATAACCCCACTGTGTCCTCAATCGGAAAAGGAACTCACGAAAGAGACAGTCACGGTTATGCACACAGTTGGCATGTTTTAATTAAGTTAACTTCAAGTTATCTAGAACCAGTGTTAAACAAAGTTTCCGCGTTGCCACACAACCGTGGGCACGGCTTTCCAAAAAGATTTAACCCTGCAGGGGTGCTCCAACTAGTCCATCACAAATTACCACAAGCCGCATAGAAATCCTCAATCACGAAGCTCGCGATCTCGTCGGATTCCCTAGTGGAAAACCTCAACTCTGAGATTATCCAAAGCATCACCGGAATCCCGATGCACAAGATATCTCGTCAAAGGTAAAACTAATCCATCAAGGCCGCCCGACGTGTCGACGATCCCGATAGGAGCCGCGTATCTCGTTCTCAGGACACGACGGATGGGTCACACTAGGAGAAACCAAACCTCGGGTTGCCCCACGGTGGCCCCATAGTCTGCTAGTTTGGACCAACACTCATGAGGAGCACTGGCCCGGGGGTTGATTAAATTATCCTCGGGGTCCAGAAAGTCCCTATGCAATTTTATTAGGTGTTTAGGCAAATGTAGTACCAAAGTTGGGCCTTGCCAGACCAGCTTTAATCTAAGACGAATTATCAAGGGGGTCCCCATAACAACCCCGATCGTGTTAGGAACGCTCAATTATGGAACATAACACCGGTAGCCGAAAACTAAGGGGGCAAAGGTGGAACAAAACACCACGCTAGAAAGGCCGAGCCTTCCACCTTTTACCAAGTATATAGGTGCATTAAATTAAACATCATTTAAATATGGTGATATAACAAGGAACCCATGTTATCACATGGAAGCAACTGCACCTGCAACTAGCAACGCTACACAGGCTTAAGCAAGCGGTAACATAGCCAATCAGTGGTTTGCTAGGTTGAACAGTTGAAGGTTTCATGGCATTGTTGAGAGGCTCATATATAACAAGTCCTAGGCAACGAGACGTAAACGGTAGATACAGTAAAACTAGCATGGCAATGATAGTAATGGTATCTGGGGAAATGGTCATCTTGCCTAAGATCCCGCTTGGAAGAAGAATGACTCCGTGAAGTAGACGAACCGATGTAGTCGAACGGGTCCTCACAATCCGGCACGCTGCGGAACTCTTTCGAGATGAAGGAAACCGGAAACAAAAATCAACACACAGAATTCACCACACGATACACAACACAAATGATGCATGAGTAGCTGAATACATGCGAGTCACGACATGGCAAATCACACAAACAAACACTACACATTAAGTGAAGTTCAATATGCAACAAGTTGCATATTGACGAAACTCCACGTTTATTATTTAGTTCTATCCCGATTAGGTAGACGGCAATATTAAATGTGGGTTAACATTCCAAGAGGTGAAGCATAATTAAACTACCTATCTAGGCATTTTAAATGAGGCCGGAAATGACATATAGCATCTCCGAGACGACCTCACATGTTAATTTACAATTCTGTCCAGATCTGAACTAACATATTTAATTAGTTGTTAAACAGCAAAACAAGTAGGTTCACGTGATTCTACGCGCCGTTACAAGCAATTTTCACATAGAGAACATCTCCAACGGAGCTACGATTCAAAAGATACGGACACCGCACGATATGATGGCATGAATGCAATATTTGTGCAACGACGGTCACGAGCACTTCAAAACATACAAGCAACAAGAGAAAATGAAGCTACACGAGATTCTAAGCAAGTTTCATATAGGACACGATCAAAACGGAGCTACGGATCAAAAGCTACGAGCAAGACAAGAAATCACTACAATCTGCCAAAATCAGCCACATAGCATTTTGTACACTCCACAACTACGAGCTACACAACTCAAATATAATCAACCAAGGCATGACACGATAGAGGGCAATAAGCACTACAACAAACAACTAACAACAACTAGCATGGCATCATGGATCACTAGGGAAAGAAGTCACAAAATAGCTTCTCACACACAGTTTCAGACTTAGTGAAAATAGCAGTTTATGAAGCTGCAGTTTTCTATCTGAAGCCATATTGACAGCAGAAAAACCCTAAGCTACAGGACTCCAAATGGCATGAAAATTCACAGCATTCTAGAGAATCACAATGTCTACAACTAACTCCATTGCACCAACCTCAAAAGAGCTACAGATCACAAGATAGAAGCAAGACAAGACAACAACAAAATATAACAGATCTCAGACTTAGAAATATTTCAGCATCTCTAAAACATCACTATTTCTAGCAACTTGAGAGCAAGCAAACCACACCTAAACATGCATTCCTATTGCAACCAAAAATACCAGGGTCTAGAGTAAACCTCAAAGAACAACTCCCTAGTTGACAACTCCTACAAACGAAGCACGAAATTAATCCTATGAAATTGACAAGAGGGCAACATAGCAAAATATCGCGCGAACTAACTTGCTCAAAAGCTAAATGTAATTGCATAGGATTTTTCTACCCCAAAAACATATAAAATATGTGGGGTTGCAACTCAAAATTATTTCCACACGAAAATGCGAGATAATTACCTATACACGGAAAATAAACTAGCGGCAAATCCCTACACGCAAAAATACCAATGTCTACTCTAGAATACATGGAAAAGTGGTTCCTAAAACATGGGCATTTCTACTACGGCATTTGGGCAACCCGGACTTGCGCGAAAAATAAATACGGGCGTCTATCCTATTGGAACAGCACATTAATCTATGCATACGAAACGTCAAACAACGTCAAACAATTATGCAAGTTGTGAAATCGTTTTCTACGTGCAAAACTACCCCAAAACCATATATAATACGCCTCGAACGGACTTACGGTTTAAAAGTTACGGTGGGTTTTATTATACGCCTATTCTCTGGAATTTAAGTAATTCCGAAAATCATCTATATTATCCAACGGGCCGAATCTACCTAATTGGGCCTACAGTAGCATGGGCGCTACATAATTGAATATGCACGCGGGCGAGAAGTAGGGACAGGGGCGGGGCTTACCATGCTTGGGCCGGCCTGGAGGTGGCCTGGGGTTGGATGCGAGGCGGCGGCACACTGGAGCTCGCCGGCGTGGGGCCGAGCCGAGTGCCACGGGCGGTGCGGGAGCGGGGCAACGGGCCAGTGGCACTGGCGGTTGCTGGCGCTGGCTTCGGTCAACGGAGGGGCTCGGCACCGTGTCTGCTCGCTGCCTCATTCCCATCGCCGAGGCGAGGCCACGACTGGTGCTGGAGCGGTCCACTTGACGGCGTGGGGCGGCTCGATTTGCCTCCCGATCTGGAGGCCCGAACGAGATCGAGGGAAGGCGGCGCTCCCGAGGCGACTGTTGGCAGGAGGCGCCAAAGGACGCGGGCGGTTGGCGGCTGCGGCAGCTGGGGACGCGCACACGCCACTCGGGATCCTAGCGAAGCTGGCGGCTGGCTGCTGGCTCGCAGACCGAGGGAAGGGGCTGCGCGGGCTGAAAACTAGGCGGGCGGTCGGGACTGGGGCTGCTATGCTGCTATTGGGACGACGGGGATAACGAGGAAGGGGAGACGGCGGTGATGGGACTAGGGTAGGATGGGACAGATTGCTAGGGTTTGCCTGCTTAAATAGTTAGGTGGGTTTGGATAGGGCTGATCTGGACCCTCCGATTCGATTGGACGGTCGAGAAATATAGGTTCGGAAGTGCAATGGACAAACCGATGACGATTTGCGGTAGAACGGGGTTGATCCGGATCCAACGGTCAGGACCGCCGGGCTCGGGTTCCGGGAGGTTTTCGGACTGGGTTGCGCAACGGTTTGGTGCACTCTGCAGAGGGGCTAGGCGAAGATGAGAGGGAAAACGGGCGACGCTGCAACGATTTTTAAAACACCGATAACCGTCCGATGGTAGACCGAATACGGTGCCGCTACGGTCGACCGTTCGGGTACCAGACGAACTCCGATCACGACGAAATTTGACAGGTGGCCTAGCTATATTAAAATAACATGGCACATCAAATCTCACCCCAATCAGAGAAAGTTTTACACACACTTTTAAAACAGGGTTTCGACGATGCCGTTGGCGCGTGCGTGTACGGTCTCGCTCAGAACGAACAACGACGACAGCCGGCAACTAACAACGGATGCAAGTTTTGAAAACTGGCGGCAACAGAGATGCCGATGCAATGCTGATGATGCGCATGATGCAATGATGATGCGACAAAACAAAATAGACACACGACGAAAACGGAATAGAAGGGGAATCTTTTGGAACGTCGGTCTCGGGCTGTCAGACTAGGGCCCGAGTGCCATGATTTCAGATTTGAACCTATTATGTTGTCGCCAATATATGTGTGTTCTTGATCCTATCTTACAAGTTGTAGTCATCTACTATGTGTTATGACCCGGCAGCCCCGGAGTGACAATAGTCGGAACCACTCCCGGAGATGACCATAGTATGAGGAGTTCATGTATTCACTAAGTGTTAATGCGTTGGTCCGGTTCTTTATTAAAAGGAGAACCTTAATATCCTGTAGTTTCCATTAGGACCCCGCTGCCACGGGAGGGATGGACAATAGATGTCATGCAAGTTCTTTTCCCTAAGCACGTATGACTACATACGGAATACATGCCTACATTACATTGACGAACTGGAGCTAGTTACATATCTCTCCGTGTTATAACTGTTGCATGATGAATAACATCCGACGTAATCATCCATCACCGATCCAATGCCTATGAGTTTTTCCTACTGGTCCTTGCTATGTTACTTTGCTGCTACTGCTATCACTACTGCTACGTTACTCTGTCGCTACTGCTGTCACTGCTGCTACTGTTACTATGTTGCTACTGCTGTCACTCTGCTGCTAGTGGTTACTGTTGCTACTGTTGCTATCACACTACCCTGCTACTGATACTTTGCTGCAGATACTAAATATTTCAGGTGTGGTTGAATTGACAACTCAACTGCTAATACTTGAGAATATTCTTTGGTTTCCCCTTGTGTTGAATCAATAAATTTGGGTTGAATACTCTACCCTCAAAAACTGTTGCGATCCCCTATACTTGTGGGTTATCAAGACTATTTTCTGGCGCCGTTGCCGGGGAGGCTTAGCTATATTCTCTGAGTCACTTGGGATTTACGTCTGCTGGTCACTATGAGGAATCCGAAAGATCCAAGAACTAAAGTCTTGCCCTCAACTACGAGGATAGGTAAGGAACTGCCATCTAGCTCTGCACTTGATTCACCTTCAGTTATGAGTAAGTTTCCGACACCACCTCCTGCTAGAAATCTTGATATGCCGCATGTGCTTGATGATGCTACTTCTGCTGTCCATTATTCTTATGATGATGGTATGCTTGATACTGCTTTGCCACTCGGTGCATTCCTTGATGCACAAATTGCTAGAGTTGCTACTAGATGTGATGATACTTCTGAAACTGCTGATACTATTGAAGTAGAACCTGCTATTTTGCCTGTTAGAACTAGCTCTCCTTGATATGAATTTGCCTGATATGCCTGAGGGTTATGTTATGGAGGGAGAGATAGCTAAGGAATATTTTGCTTCTAAGGATAGCTATCATGTTGATAAAATACTGCTCAAGTGGAAAGAAAAATCTCTGAACGCTAGGATGAAATACGACCCGAAGTTTACTACTTCGCCTATCTTTGTGACCGGTAAGGATTATGAATTATCTGTCGACTCTGAGTAATCACTCTGGTCGAATATGATCCTTTTCACGGTTATGAGTCTGAAACAGTTGTAGCCCATCTTACCAAACTGCATGATATAGCCACCCTATTCACTAGTGAGGAAAAGATCCGCCACTACTATATCCTCAAGCTGTTTCCTTTCTCGCTAAAGGATGATGCTAAGACCTGGTTCACTTCTCTTGCTCCCGGTTGTGTGAGTAGCCCCCAGGATATGATCTACTACTTCTCTGAAAAATATTTCCATGCCCATAAGAAGCAAGCTGCCTTGCAGGAAATATACAACTTTGTGCAAGTTGAAGAAGAGAGTCCCCCACAAGCTTGGGGCACGCTCGTCCAGCTACTGAATGCTTTGCCTGATCACCCTCTTGAGAAGAATGAAATACTTGATATCTCCTATAATGGACTTACCGATGCTTCTAGAGACCACTTAGATAGTTGTGCTGGTTTTGTTTTTAGGGAATGAACTGTAGAACAAGCTGAGATCCTATTGAATAATATCTTGTGCAATGAGAATGCTTGGACTATTCCCGAACCACCTCCAAAGCCAACCTCGAAGAAAAGAGGTATTCTATTCCTCGGTCCTGAAGATGTGCAAGAAGCTAAGAAATCTATGAAAGAGAAAGGCATTAAATCTGAAGATGTCAAAAATCTACCACCTATCGAAGAGATCCATGGTCTTGATAACCCGATACAGGTAGTCAAGGTAAATTCTCTGCGTAGATTCAATGAGAGTGGTATTCCTTTTGATAAACCTCCTAGCTTATGCCTGGATGAATTTGATAACTTTGTTGCCAAACAACAAAGTTTCAATGATTATGTTAGCAGAGAATTGGAACAGAATGCTCGTATGCATAGTCATTTAAGTGCTTGTGTGGACAGAAACGTCAATGATCTTAAGCTCCTGAGTAAACATGCCTCTATGGTTACTACTCACGTAGAACAAGTACTTAAGGCTCAGAATGACTTGATCAATGAGTTGAATGACAATTCTTTTAGAGTCGTCACTAGAGGCGGTAGAATGACCCAGGAACCTTTGTATCCTAAGGGTCATCCTAAGAGAATTGAACAAGATTCTCAAGGAGTTAGCACTGATGCACCTAGTCATCCTAGGAAGAAGAAGAAAGATGATAGGAACCTGCACGCTAGCAACCCTGTTGTTGTTACACCTGAGAGTCCAAACGATATCTTTGTCTCTGATGCCGAAACACAATCTTGTGATGAACATGAGCCTAATGATAATATCGATAGTGATACTCATGAAAATGCTCAACCTAGCAATGATAAGGATGTGGAGATTGAACCAGTTGATCTTGATAACCCACAGCCTAAGAATAAGAGATACAATAAGAATGACTTCACTGCTAGGAATCTGATACGTCTCCATCGTATCTACTTTTCCGAACTCTTTTGTCCTTGTTTTGGACTCTAATTTGCATGATTTGAATAGAACTAACCCGGTCTAACGATGTTTTCAGCAGAAATGCCATGGTGTTGTTTTTGTGCAGAAATAAAAGTTCTCGGAATGATCTGAAAATTTACGGAGAATTTTTCTAGAATTAATGAAAAATAAATGCGCAAAGATCCACCGGAGGAGGTGAGCGAGTGGGCCACAAGCTCACCAGGTGCGGCCACCCCCCTGGCCGCGCCTGGCAGGCTTGTGGGGCCCACGAGGCTCCACCGCCTCCAATCTCAGCTCTATATATTCCGTTTCGCCCGGAAAAAATCTGGGAGAAGGATTCATCGCGTTTTATGATACGGAGGCGCCGCCACCTCCTGTTCTTCATCTGGAGGGCAGATCTAGAGTCCGTTCTGGGCTCCAGAGAGGGGAGATCGTCGCCATCGTCATCATCAACCTTCCTCTATCGCCAATTCCATGATGCTCTTCACCGTTCGTGAGTAATCTCATCGTAGGCTTGCTG
Organism: Hordeum vulgare subsp. vulgare; assembly: GCF_904849725.1. Lineage (NCBI taxonomy): Eukaryota > Viridiplantae > Streptophyta > Magnoliopsida > Poales > Poaceae > Hordeum > Hordeum vulgare. The sequence continues at coordinate 409,264,549 of NC_058523.1, forward strand.
GACGGTGATGAGTTGGATGAGATCTATCATGTAATCGAGTTAGTTTTGACGGGGATTGATCCCTAGTCTCCACTATGTTCTGAGATTGATGTTGCTACTACTTTGCCATGCCTAATGCTTGTCACTAGGGCCCGAGTGCCATAATTTCAGATCTGAACCTATTATGTTGTCGCCAATATATGTGTGTTTTAGATCCTATCTTGCAAGTTGTAGTCACCTACTATGTCTTATGACCCGGCAACCCCGTAGTGACAATAGCCGGAACCACTACCGGAGATGACCATAGTATGAGGAGTTCATGTATTCACCAAGTGTTAATGCGTTGGTCCGGTTCTTTATTAGAAGGAGAACCTTAATATCTCGTAGTTTCCATTAGGACCCGCTGCCACGGGAGGGATGGAAAATAGATGTCATGCAAGTTCTTTTCCCTAAGCACGTATGACTACATAAGGAGTACATGCCTGCATTATATTGACGAATGGGAGCTAGTTACATATCTCTCCGTGTTATAGCTGTTACATGATGAATCACATCGGGCATAATCATCCATCACCGATCCAATGCCTACGAGTCTTTTACTACTGGTCCTTGCTCTGTTACTTTGTGGTACTTCTGTTACTCTGCTGCTACTGGTTACTGTTGCTACTGCTGCTATCATACTACCTTGCTACTGATACTTTGCTGCAGACACTAAATCTTTCAGGTGTGGTTGAATTGACAACTCAACTGCTAATACTTGGGAATATTCTTTCGCTTCCCCTTGAGTCGGATCAATAAATTTGGGTTGAATACTCTACCCTCGAAAACTGTTGCGATCCCATATACTTGTGGGTTATCAAGACCTTTTTCCGGCGCCGTTGCCGGGGAAGCATGATTGTATTGCTGTGTATCCCTTGAAACGGCGCCAAAAGTAGTTGTGTCGACGACACCAGGAATCCTTCAGCTAGGGCTACGCCTTAAGGGACTTCCTAGGCAAGTATGCAAAGTATTTCCCCCATGGCCTTGGACCCTTGCGTTGGTGTTCCCTCGAAGCGGAAAGGGTGATGTAGCACAGCGACGGTAAGTATTTCCCTCAGTTTGAGAACCAAGGTATCAATCCGGCGGAAGAGTACCTCAAGATCCTGCACAAACACAAAAGCTTGCACCCAACACTATGAAGGGGTTGTCAATCCCTTATAGATTGTTTGCCAAGTGAGAACTGAAAGCAGCAAAGTAACAAAGCAAAGTAAAAGCGGAGATGTCAACGATGGATGTCAATAGACCCGGGGGCCATAGTGTTTACTAGTAGCTTCTCTCATGAAAGCAAGTAGACGGTGGGTGAACAAATTACTGTCGAGCAATTGACAGAACTATGCAGAGTCGTGACGATATCTATGCAATGATTATTTATATAGGCATCACGTCCGAAACAAGTAGATCGACCGCTATCCAGCATGCATCTACTACTATTACTCCACACGCCGACCGCTATCCAGCATGCATCTACTACTATTACTCCACACGTCGACACGTCGACCGCTATCCAACATTCATCTAGTGTATTAAGTCCACAAGAACAGAGTAACGCCTTAAGCAAGATGACATGATGTAGAGGGATAATCTCAAACCAATGATAAAAACCCCATCTTTTTACCCTTGATGGCAACTACTTGATGTGTGCCTTGCTGCCCCTACTATCACTGGGAAAGGTCACCACATGGTAGAACCCAAAACCAAGCACTTCTCCCATTGCAAGAATCATAGATCTAGTTGGCCAAACAAAACCCAAGACTCGGAGAGACTTACAAGGATATCAAATCATGCATATAAGAAATCAGCAAAGACTCAAATATATATCATAGATAATCTGATCACAAGTCCACAATTCATCGGATCTCGACAAACACACCGCCAAAGAAGATTACATCGGATAGATCTCCATGAAGATCATGGAGAACTTTGTATTGAAGATCCAAGAGAGAGAAGAAGCCATCTAGCTACTAACTACGGACCCGTAGGTCTGAAGTGAACTACTCACGAGTCATTGGAGGGGCGATGATGATGATGAAAAGGCCCTCCACCTCCAAAGTCCCCTCTGACAAGGTGCCGGGAAGGGTCTCCAAATGAGATCTCGCGAAAACGGAAGCTTGCGGCGGCGGAAAAGTATTTTCGAGGCTCCCCTGATTTTTTGCGGAATATTTGGGAATATATAGGTGCAAGACCTAGGTCAGGGGGTGGCCAGGGAGGCCACAAGCCTGCTCACCGCCGCCTCCCCCTGGTGGCGGAGTGGGGGCTTGTGGGCTCCCTGGAGCCCACCTGGCTTGGCCCAAAGGCCCCCTGATCTTCTTCCATTCGGGAAAAAATCATTTCGGGGTTTTTCTTCTGTTTGGACTCCGTTCCAAAATCAGATCTGAAAAGAGTCAAAAACACGGAAAAAACAGGAACTGACACTTGGCACTGAATTAATAAGTTAGTCCCAAAAAAAATATAAAAGGTACATAAAACAACCAAAGAAGACAAGATAACATCGTGAAATCATCAAAAATTATAGATACGTTTGAGACGTATGAAGCATCCCCAAGCTTAACTCATGCTCGTCCTCGAGTAGGGAAGTGATAAGAATGAATTTTTGATGCTTTCATGCTACCTAGCATAGGTGTCCTTTGTAATTCCTCTTATGTGATGTGAATGTTCAGATCCATTAGATTCAAAACAATAGTTTTCTATTGATGTGGAAACAATAATAATTAAAGCAAACTAGCAAAGTAATCATGAACTTTGAAAATAACAAGGTCAAAAGGAAGTTATCCCTACAAAAGCATATAGTCTGGCTATGCTCTATCATCATTGCACAATGAATTTAAATCATGCACAACCCCAGTATTGACCAAGTAATTGTTTCACACCTTTACTTTCTCAAACATTTTCAACTCTTACGCAATACATGAGCGTGAGCCATGGTTATAGCACTATAGATGGTGTGGAATGTGGTGGAGGTTGCAAGACAAAAAGGAGAAGATAGTCACATTAACTAGGCATATCAATGAGCTGTGGATATGCTCATCAATAGATATCAATGTGAATGAGTAGGGATTTCCATACAAATGATGCACTAGAGCTACAAGTATGTGAAAGCTCTTAAAGAAAACTAGTGGGTGTGCATCCAACTTGCTTGCTCACGAAGACCTAAGGCAATTTTGAGGAAGCCTATCATTGGAATATACAAGCCAAGTTATATAATGAGAATTTCCCACTAGCTATATGGTGGTGACAAAACGAGAGACTCTCAATCATGAAGATCATGGTGCTCAATATGCACAAGTGTGGAAAAAGTGGTAGCATTGTCCCTTATCTCTTTTTCTCTCATTTGTTTTTATTATTTTGGTGGGCTCTTGGGCCTCTTTTTTATGTGCTTCTTGGGCCTCTTTTATTTCCTCACATGGGACAATGCTCCAATAATGATGATCATCACACTTTCAACTCAAAACTTAGAGCAATTATGACTCTATATGGAATGCCTTCGGTAGTATACCGTGGCAATGATCTAGCATGGCATAGACATCAATGGAAACATCATGCTAGCTATCTTACGATCGTGCAAATGCAATGTAGACGTGGTGGCACATACCATGGTGGTAGTTGCATGGCAATATATCTCGGAATAACTTTGAAAAAGCCATAATAGGTAGGTATGGTGGCTGTTTTGAGGGAGGCTAATGGTGGGTTTTGTGCACCAGCGAAAGTTGCGCGACACTAAGAAGATAGTGATGGTGGAAGGTGTAAGTGTATCTAAACCATGGACTCAACATTAGTCATGAAGAACTCATATACTTGTTGCAAAATTTTTATTAGTAATCGAAACAAAGCATTCAACGCATACTCCTAGGGGAAGGGTTGGTAGGTATAAACCATCGCGTGATCCCGACCGCCACGCAAAGGATGACAATCAATATACTAATCGTGCTCAGATTTCATCACATAGCGGTTCACCATACGTGCATGCTACGGGAATCACTAACTTCAACACAAGTATTTCTAGATCCACATACATTACTAGCATGACTTCAATATTACCATAACCATAACTCAAAACTTATTGAGATGAATCAAACTTCTCTAACTATTCAATGCACATGAAGGTGGAAGTTTTCGTATCCCTTTCGATAACTACCCCTTTTGAGACTACTTTCAAAGCATAGATCAACTACCAAGACACGCACCTCTGCGCTCTAAAATATATAAGTGAAGCACATAGAGCAAAAGTATCTAGCTCAAAAGATATAAGTGAAGCACATGTGAGCTGAATTGTCTACCAAAAGATATAAGTGAAGCTCTACAAAATCACGGTGTGTGCATGTCTCTCTCTCTAGGTGTGTAGCAAGGATGATTGTGACACAACAAAAATAAATGACTCCTACGATACAAGATGCTCCAAGCAAAAACACATAACATGTGGTGAATAAAAATATAGCCCCAAGTAACGTTACCGATGGATTGAAGACGAGAGAGGGAATGCCTTCCTGGGGTATCCCCAAGCTTAGGCTTTTACGGCATCCTTGTATCTCTTGGGGTGCCTTGGGCATCCCCAAGCTTGAGATCTTGCCACTCTTTATCTTTTTGTCCATAAAAACTTCACCCAAAACTTGAAAACTTCACAACACGAAACTTAAACAGAAACTCGTGATAACATTAGTACAAGAAAGCAAACCACCACTTCCTTAGGTACTGTACCTGATGTTGGGTTACTGTACTTTCAATCTTCCATGGCTAATACTTGGGCTGATGTTGGGTTACTATACTTTCAATCTTCCATGGCTAATACCCCCTGATACTATCCATAGTATCATCAAAATAAGCAACCAACACAACAAAAACAGAATCTGTTAACAGCGGACCAGTCTGTAGCAATATGTATGTTTCGTATACCTCTGGTACTTCAAAAATTCTGAAAAATTACGAAAGTCTTAAGAATTTACGTAGAAATCAACAGAAAAAGAATCAACTCAAAAGCTCTTACAGAAAAAAATGAAAATTCTTTTCGTGAGCAGAAAGTTTGTGTCTTTCCCAGCATGACCAAACGATCATGCTCAAGACTAATCATAACGGTTTTGCTTGGCACAAACGCAAAAAGAAACACAAAAAACACAATCATAACAGAATTATGGAAGTGTGGAAAACACGAAACAGAAAGAAAAAAGATAAATTCGTTGGGTTGCCTCCCAACAAGCGATTTTGTTTAACGCCCTTAGCTAGGCGAAAATGATGGAATCACGTGTAGTCATCTTTGGTGCTCAAACCATAGGTAGCCCTCGTCATAGATTCATAAGGCAATCTTATTTTCTTTCTAGGAAAGTGCCCCATGCCCTTCTTTAAGGGAAGTTGGAATCTAATATTCCCTTCCTTCATATCGATGATAGCACCAATAGTCCTTAGGAAAGGTCTACCAAGAATAATGGGACATGAAGGATTGCAATCTATGTCAAGTACAATGAAATCCACGGGTACATAGTTCTTATTTGCAACAATAAGAACATCATCGATCCTCCCCATGGGCTTCTTGATGGTAGAATCCGCAAGATGCAAATTAAGAGAACACTCTTCAATCTCATGAAAACCAAGAATATCACATAAAGACTTTGGAATCGCGGAAACACTAGCACCCAAATCACACAAAGCATTGCACTCATAGTTTTTGATCTTGATTTTGATAGTAGGTTCCCACTCATCATGAAGTTTTCTAGGTATAGAGACTTCTAGTTCGAGCTTCTCTTCAAGAGATTTCACCATAGCATCTACGATATGCGCGGTAAAGGCTTTACTTTGGCTATAAGCATGTGGAGAGTTTGCAATGGATTGCATCAAAGAAATGCATTCAAACAAGGAGCAATTATCATAATTGAATTCCTTGAAATCCAAAGTGGGAGTTTCATTACTACCCAAAATTTTGGCTTCTTCTACTCCACTCTCCACACCTTTATCATCAAGATAGGTGGACTCCGAATCATTGGGCCGTTTTTCAACCAAAGTGGATTCATATCCAGCCCCTCCATAAGTAGGTTTGACACACGAAAACAAAGATTCAAGAGGAGACACACCAAGCACTTTAAGATATTCGTGATTTGCATCACTAGAATGCACCCTTTTATACCATTCATGTCTAGCGCGAATTTGGGCGGTTCTTTCTTTGCTCTCATTCATGGAGATACGCATAGCTTTCAAAGTTTCATCCAAGTTGATCTTGGGAGGAGCGCATCTAACTTTCAAAGCATCAATATCACAAGACATCCTATCAACGCTCTTAGCCAAATCGTCTATTTTGAGTAGTTTTTCCTCTATGGACGCATTGAAAATCTTTTGAGAGTTGATGAACTCTTTGATATTACTCTTTAGATCAGAGAGTAATTCGTTATGATTTCCATAGGTGTTGCCGTAGGAATTGCCATAATTGTTAGAGGAGTTCCTAGGAAAAGGCCTAGGAACATAGTTTCCTCTAAAAGCATTGTTGTTGCCAAAATTGTTCCTACCAACAAAATTTACGTCCAAACTAGCGTTGCTACTCTCAATCAAAGAATATAGTGGCATGTCATTAGGATCTATGGTAGCGTTTCTACTAGCAACCAAATTCATCAACTCGTCCATCTTAGCACTAAGCGAGTTAATTTCTTCTATAGCGTGCACCTTTTTGCTAGTAGGCGACCTTTCAGTGTGCCACTGAGAGTAGTTGGTCACGATATTTTCTAGGACTTTTGTAGCATCTCCTAACGTGATTTCCATGAACGTTCCACCTGAGGCGGAGTCCAAGATATTGTGATAAGCGAAATTCAAGCCATCGTAAAAGATTTGTATAATCATCCACAAACTCAAGCCATGAGCAGGACAATTTCTAATCATAAGCTTCATCCTCTCCCAAGATTGTGCAACGTGTTCATGGTCAAGTTGCTTGAAATTCATGATATCGTTACGTAAGGACATGAACTTAGACGGCGGAATAAACTTGGATATGTAAGCATCTTTGCATCTATCCCAAGAATCGATACTATTTTTAGGCAAAGAAGAACACCAAGTTTTTGCGCGATCTCGCAACGAGAAAGGAAAAAGTTTCAACTTAATCACGTCATTATCCACATCTCTTTTATTTTGCATATCACAAAGCTCAATGAAGGTATTGAGATGGGATGCGTCATCTTCACTAGGAAAGCCAGAGAATTGCTCTTTCATAACAAGATTCAGCAAAGCTGCGTTGATTTCATACGATTCCGCACTAGTGGCGGGAGCAATCGGAGTACTAATAAAATCATTATTATTAGTGCTCGAGAAGTCGCAAAGTTTGGTGTTTTCAGAAATGATATCTTCAACAAACAAACAAGCACACAAGCAAGCAAGAAAACGGCAAGGGAAAATGGCAAGGGCAAAACAAAACGGCGAAGGAGAAAGGCGAATGAAAACGGCAAATGTGAAGTGGGGGAGAGGAAAACGAGAGGCAACTGGCAACAAAAGTAAATGCAAGAGAAGAGTTTGTGAGACCTACTTGGATAGATCTTTATTTATCCTCCCCGGCAACGGCACTAGAAATACTTCTGATTGTTTTGCTGTGTATCCCTTGCAACGGCGCCAGAAGTAGTTGTGTCGACGACACCAGAAATCCTTCAGCTACGGCTACGCCTGAAGGGACTTCCTAGGCAAGTATGCAAAGGATTTCCCCCGTGGCCTTGGAGCCTTGCGTTGGTGTTCCCTCGAAGCGGAAAGGGTGATGTAGCACAGCAACGGTAAGTATTTCCCTCAGTTTGAGAACCAAGGTATCAATCCGGCGGAAGAGTATCTCAAGATCCTGCACAAACACAAAAGCTTGCACCCAACGCTATGAAGGGGTTGTCAATCCCTTATAGATTGTTTACCAAGTGAGAACTGAAAGCAACAAAGTAACAAAGCAAAGTAAAAGTGGAGATGTAAACGATGGATGTCAATAGACCCAGGGGCCGTAGTGTTTACTAGTGGCTTCTCTCATGAAAGCAAGTAGATGGTGGGTGAACAAATTACTGTCGAGCAATTGACAGAACTGTGTAGATTCGTGACGATATCTATGCAATGATTATTTCTATAGGCATCACGTCCGAAACAAGTAGACCGATACTTTCTGCATCTACTACTATTACTCCACACGTCGACCGCTATCCAGCATGCATCTAGTGTATTATGTCCATAAGAACAGAGTAACGCCTTAAGCAAGATGACATGATGTAGAGGGATAATCTCAAACCAATGATAAAAACCCCATATTTTTACCCTTGAGGGCAACTACTTGATGTGTGCCTTGCTGCCCCTACTGTCACTAGGAAAGGTCACCACATGGCAGAACCCAAAACCAAGCACTTCTCCCATTGCAAGAATCATAGATCTAGTTGGCCAAACAAAACCCAAGACTCGTTGAGACTTACAAGGATATCAAATCATGCATATAAGAAATCAACAAAGACTCAAATATATATCATAGAGAATCTGATCACAAGTCCACAATTCATCGGATCTCGACAAACACACCGCCAAAGAAGATTACATCGGATAGATCTCCATGAAGATCATGGAGAACTTTGTATTGAAGATCCAGGAGAGAGAAGAAGCCATCTAGCTACTAACTACGGACCCGTAGGTCTGAAGTGAACTACTCACGAGTCATTGGAGGGGCGATGATGATGATGAAGAGGCCCTCCACCTCCAAAGTCCCCTCCGACAGGGTGATGGGAAGGGTCTCCAGAAGAGATCTCGCGAAAATGGAAGCTTGCGGCGGCGGAAAAGTATTTTCGAGGCTCCCCTGATTTTTTCGGAATATTTGGGAATATATAGGCGCAAGACCTAGGTCAGGGGGCGGCTAGGGAGAACACAAGCCTGTCCACCGCCGCCTCCCCCTGGTGGCTGAGTGGGGGTTGTGGGCTCCCTGGAGCCCACGTGGCTTGGCCCAAAATCCCCTGGACTTCTTCCGTTCGGGAAAAAATCATTTCGGGGTGTTTCTTCCGTTTGGACTCCGTTCCAAAATCAGATCTGAAAAGAGTCAAAAACAAGGAAAAAACAGGAACTCACACTTGGCACTGAATTAATAAGTTAGTCCCAAAAAGATATAAAAAGGTACATAAAACATACAAAGAAGGCAAGATAACAGCGTGAAACCATCAAACATTATAGATACGTTTGAGACGTATCGAAGCACAACTATATTCTCTAAGTCACTTGGGATTGACGTCTGTTGGTCACTATGAGGAATCCGAATGATCCAAGAACAGAAATCTTGCCCTCAACTACGAGGACAGGTAAGGAACTGCCATCTAGCTCTGCACTTGATTCACCTTCAGTTCTGAGTAAGTTTGCGACATCACCTCCTCCTAGAAATCTTCATATGTCGCGTGTGCTTCATGATGCTACTTGTGCTGCCCATGATGCATATGATGATGCTATGCTTGATACTGCTTTGCCACATGATGCTATGCTTGATACTACTTGGCCTGATGATGCCATCTTGATACTGCTTTGCCACTAGGTGCAATCCTTGATGCACAAATTGCTAGAGTTGCTGCTAGATGTGATGATACTTCTGAAACTGTTGAAAACTATTGAAGTAGAACCTGCTATTTTGCCTGCTAGAACTAGCTCTCCTATGCCTGAATTGCCTGTTATGCCTGAGCGTTATGTTATGGAGGGAGAGATAGCTGAGGACTTTCTTGCGTGTAAGGATAGCTACGATGTTGAGAAATTGCTCCTCAAGTGGAAAGAAAAATCTCTGAACGCTAGGATGAAATATGACCCGAAGTTTGCTACTTCGCCTATCTTTGTGACCGATAAGGATTATGAATTCTCTATCGACCCTGATTTAATCACTCTGGCCAAATCTGATCCTTTTCACGGTTATGAGTCTGAAACGGTTGTAGCCCATCTTACCAAACTACACGATATAGCCACCCTATTCACTAGTGAGGAGAAGATCCGCCACTGCAATATCCTCAAGTTGTTTCCTTTCTCGCTAAAGGATGATGCTAAGACTTGGTTCACTTCTCTTGATCCTGGTTGTGTGTGTAGCCCCCAGGATATTGTCTACTACTTCTCTGAAAAATATTTCCCTTCCCATAAGAAGCAAGCTGCCTTGCAGGAAATATACAACTTTGCTCAAGCTGGAGAAGAGAGTCTCCCACAAGCTTGGGGGAGGCTCGTCCAACTGTTGAATGCTTTGCCTGATCAGCCTCTTGAGAAGAATGAAATACTTGGTATCTTCTATAATGGACTTACCAATGCTTCTAGAGACCACCTGGATAGTTGTGTTGGTTGTGTTTTTAGGGAACGAACTGTAGAACAAGTTGAGATTCTATTGAATAACATCTTGTGCAATGAGAATGCTTGGACTATTCCCGAACCACCTCCGAAGACAACTCCGAAGAAAAGAGGTATTCTATTCTTCAGTCCCAAAGATATGCCAGAAGCTAAGAAATCTATGCGAGAGAAAGGCATTAAATCTGAAGATGTCAAAAATCTACCACCTATCGAAGAGATCCATGGTCTTGATAACCCAATACAGGTAGTAGAAGTAAATTCTCTGCGTAGATTTGATGAAAGTGATATTCCTTTTGATAAACCTGCTAGCTTATGCCTGGATGAATTTGATAACTTTGTTGGCAAACAACAGAGTTTCAATGATTATGTTAGCAGACAATTGGAACAAAATGCTTATATGCTTAGTCATTTAAGTGCTTGTGTGGACAGAAATGTTAATGATCTTAAGCTCCTGAGTGAACATGCCTCTATGGCTACTACTCAGGTAGAACAAGTACTTAAAGCTCATAATGACTTGCTCAATGAGTTGAATGACAATTCCATTAGAGTCATCACTAGAGGCGGTAGAATGACCCAGGAACCTTTGTATCCTGAGGGTCATCCTAAGAGAATTGAACAAGATTCTCAAGGAGTTAGCACTGATGCACCTACTCATCCTAGAAAGAAGAAAGATGATAGGAACCTGCACGCCAGCAACCTTGTTGCTGATACACCTGAGAATCCAAACAATGTCTCTACCTCTGATGCTGAGACGCAATCTTGTGATGAACATGAGCCTAATTGTAACATCCCAAAATTATAAATTTTGGAATGTTAATATAATTATTAGATTGATTGTTTGTTTGTTTGCTGAGTGACTGAAACTTGTGTGAAATTTGAAACTTTTCGAAACTTTTGAATGAGAGGGAATAAAATAACTTTCCCCTTCTCCGGTGAATTCAAATTCAATCTTTTAGAAGCAAAGAGAGAAGATGACATGACTTCTTCAACTATAAAGAATTTGAACGGAGATATTTGCATTGAATTCTTTTGCATTTCCATTCGTTTTCTTCGTGCAACAAAATGCCGGGAAATACATTCTAGAGCGGAGGAACATGACCCTCGAACCCACGGGCATTTTGAAAGTTATTTGAACCCTCAAACTTAGAGGATCATTTGAAAATTATTTGCAAAAGAAAATAAACCTTTTAGGCAATTTTGTGAAAATAATTTGTTTTTTGAAGTTTTTATTTTTGCCGTGGAAAAATGCCCATCATTTATATTTTATTTTTCTGATAATTTTAGTATATCAAAACTCTTTATTCCGAATTGATTTGATTTCCTTTTTAACGTTTTAGTTTTCTAGTTTCGAAAATAGGAATAGAATCACTTTTATTAGGAAATAGGAGCTGGCCCAATTAAGACCCTTCCCTATTTTGGCCCAGGAAGATCATCTCCTACCTCCATCTCTCCCTCACGTACAGGAACTTCCATCCATGGAGGAAGGAATCCCCTCCTTCCCGATCTCCCTCCTCCTTCCTTCCGGACGCCATCCGAGACCGCCTATAAATTCCCACCGTCCCCCTCTCTCCATTTTTCCCGAGAAAACCCCTTCTCCTCGCCTCTAGCTCGCGCACCCCTCGTCGGAGTCGTCACCAGAAAACCTCCCAGAACTGCTCCACCTCGCCACCTCCCTGCACCTCCTCCACCTCCACCCTTCGGCCACCTCTCCCCGCCACTTCGGCCCCCTCCACCGCCGCCCCCTTGCCACCCCGTCGCCCTCCACCCCCTGCTGCCCCTTCTCCACCTCCCCATTCCCATCACCACGAGCAGCAGCACACCAGCAGTTTTTCCACCCCTCGCCCCTCCCCGTGCAGACCCCCTCCACCTCGCCTCCCTCCCCCCAGGAACCCCCTTTGCCCCCCCTCCACCACTTCCCTCGCCGGCCCCTACCCCACCCACCGGAGCTCACCCCCTTCACCTCCCACCTCGGCCACCATCAGCCACGGGAGCAGCTCCACCATGGTAAGGCCCCTCTTCCTTTCTTTTTTTTACTTGTTTTGTTTTGTTTTAGTTTTAGCCCTTAGATCCTTATTAGATGGTGTATATTAGATCCTTAGAATACCCTTTCGGTTTAGAGTAGAAAACCGGCGGTTTTATTTCACTTAATCATTTAGCCAGCAAGTTTTTGTTAGCCTCGGCCGTTTGCTCCAAACGTTGCAACAAACATCTCCCGCAGCCTATCGTAGCATGCCACGTGGACCCCTGTCCACAAATCAGTTTTTTCCCTTTTTCTGTTTTAATTCCAAAACAGCAAAGTTCCAATCTTGTTTAGCCTCTAACTTTTGATCCCGAAGTCCAATGATAGTGATTCGTTTTCCAGTAGCTCACAAATGTCCTGTAGTTTTTAAAAACATATAATTTGTCTATGTTTGAAATTTTCAAATATAAGTTAGATCAGATTTAGTTTAAACCTTGTTTTGCCTATTCCAGGAGTTTAAAAATAGCTTTTGATTTGATTCCTTTCGGTACTGATCACTAGTGATCTTATTTCTCAGTGGTAAAAAGTTCAGATTTGTTTGAGTATTTTAGCTCACTGTTTCTTGTGAAACAATTTCTGTTTCACCTCTTTTAGGATTTCGGCTAATTCCTTTTCTATCTTTGTTTTAAAATATTTTCTTTATTATTTCAGAAATATTATATTTTGTTTCTTTTAGATAAACAGTAGTTTTGCAACAAGTTTTTATTTTATTTTTATTTGTTTTCATGAAATCAATTCTAGTTCCTTAGTAACTTGCAATTGTTTTCACCATTGTTTCAAATCCCGTTTGGGAATACTTTCAAAAAGTTTTGTGAAAAATACTTTATTTTATCTTAGTTAAACTTATATCTTAGTTCCTTGTTATTATTTTCTGTTAGACAAAAAACTATTTAGTGTCTGACGTAGTAGAAGACCCCTAGTCTTATTGGAAGTCCCTTTCGGTTTTCTATTTTGCTCTCTCTTTTGTTTTGATTGCTAGTATGAGTGCTTATGTGAATGATATGTTTGTTATATAGATTTCATCGGAGAGTGACGAGTAGTCTATCAAGTTATTTTCTCGAGAAATTCTTCTTCGTCAACATCATCAGGCAAGTCACTTTGATCATACTATCACCTATGTTTTATGCATCGTAGTTCTACCATCCTATGCCCAATTGCATGCTGCTTAGGTACTTGGAAATTTTAGTATAGATTGTAGTATCATGTGGTAGGCACACAACAACCCCGATACTTGGCCCCGGGACGACAAATTTCATATTGCTATGCTTGAGTAGACGGGATTTCGGTTGAGTGCATAACACGAGTGATGCGAGGTTGATTAAATAATCAAGACCGGTTAAGACAAGATTTTCAAGACCTCGGACGCAATGCAACTCTGGGTGAAGGACGGTTGATCGGCTCCCTGGGGAACCCAGTGGATGCCTGGGATGCTGGGGACGGCCATGACATCCTGCGGAAAGCTTCACCCAGGCTCAAAGAGACGGACGGATATTTTCATGACCCAAGGCTTACCTGCACAGCCACAAGTCATTATGGGCTCTGGCTTGGTTAGACAACGCGGCGACTCTGGATACGCGGTACTAGCAGATGTAGACGAACGGTAGGAATGGATGGGCACCGATAGGGATTCAGAGGGACCCGTTGAAAGACCATGTTTTGATCATCCGGTCTTCAAACACCCTGAAGTGCGAGGACATACTCGGAGGCGATCAAATCTTGTGGGGAACGTGTGCAAGACTCTGCAGAGTACTCAAACCTAATCGATTAGCCATGTCCATGGTCATGGACGACTTGAGCCAAAGGAACTGAAGTTATCTGGATTTCTCAACACCATTATGTATATTTGATGAGGGTAATATTGATAACTTGGGTACGAGAATTGGTTGGTGGAACCATCTCGTTAACAACCAACAATGTAGTAACATTTTGCTTTTAGCCCTCTCTTGATGTAGGAGAAAACTTGCTTTTCGCTAAAGTTGGAGAAACCGACACTTGCCAGTCATCTTTGAGCAAAGGGGGTTACTCGTAATGATGAAACCAGTCTCTCGTAAGCGTACGAGTAATGTCGGTCCAAGCCGCTTCAATCCAACAATACCGCGGAATCAAGAAAAGACGAACTGTAGCAACTGTGCATAGTCGGGGAGAACACAATTTCGTCTTGAAATTTTAGTGAGAGATCACCTCATAATTCTACCGTCGTGCTAAGCAAAATAAGGTGCAAAAAGGATTAACATCACATGCAATTCATAAGTGACATGATATGGCCATCATCACGTGCTTCTCGATCTCCATCACCAAAGCACCGGCACGATCTTCTTGTCACCGGCGCCACACCATGATCATCCATCAACGTGTTGCCATCGTGGTTGTCGTGCTACTTATGCTATCACTACTAAAGCTACATCCTAGCAAAATAGTAAACGCATCTGCAAGCACATATGTTAGTATAAAGACAACCCTATGGCTCCTGCCGGTTGCCGTACCATCGACGTGCAAGTCGATATTTCTATTACAACATGATCATCTCATACATCCAATATATCACATCACATCGTTGGCCATATCGCATCACAATCATACCCTGCAAAAACAAGTTAGACGTCCTCTAATTTTGTTGTTGCATGTTTTACGTGGTGACCAAGGGTATCTAGTAGGATCGCATCTTACTTACGCAAACACCACAACGGAGATATATGAGTTGCTATTTAACCTCATCCAAGGACCTCCTCGGTCAAATCCGATTCAACTAAAGTTGGAGAAACCGACACTTGCCAGTCATCTTTGAGCAAAGGGGGTTACTCGTAACGATGAAACCAGTCTCTCGTAAGCGTACGAGTAATGTCGGTCCAAGCCGCTTCAATCCAACAATACCGCGGAATCAAGAAAAGACTAAGGAGGGCAGCAAAACGCACATCACCGCCCACAAAACCTTTTGTGTTCTACTCGAGAAGACATCTACGCATGAACCTAGCTCATGATGCCACTGAAGGGGAACGTCGCATGGGAAACAAAAATTTTCCTACGCGCACGAAGACCTATCATGGTGATGTCCATCTACGAGAGGGGATGAGTGATCTATGTACCCTTGTAGATCGTACAGCAGAAGCGTTAGAGAACGCGGTTGATGTAGTGGAACGTCCTCACGTCCCTCGATCCGCCCCGCGAACAATCCCGCGATCAGTCCCACGATCTAGTACCGAACGGACGGCACCTCCGCGTTCAGCACACGTACAGCTCGACGATGATCTCGGCCTTCTTGATCCAGTAAGAGAGACGGAGAGGTAGAAGATTTCTCCGGCAGCGTGACGGCGCTCCGGAGGTTGGTGATGATCTCGTCTCAGCAGGGCTCCGCCCGAGCTCCGCAGAAACGCGATCTAGAGGAAAAACTATGGAGGTATGTGGTCGGGCAGCCGTGAGAAAGTCGTCTCAAATCTGCCCTAAAAGCCCCATATATATAGGAGGAGGGAGGGGGACCTTGCCTTGGAGTCCAAGGGATCCCCAAGGGGTCGGCCGAGCCAGGGGGGAGGACTCTCCCCCCCCCAAACCGAGTTGGACTAGGTTTGGTGGGAGGGAGTCCTTCCCCTTTCCCACTTCCCCTTTTTTTTTCCTTTTCTCCTTTGATTTTTATCCTTGGCGCATAGGGGACTTGTGGGCTGTCCCACCAGCCCACTAAGGGCTGGTGTGGCTCCCCAAAAGCCTATGGGCTTCCCCGGGGTGGGTTGCCCCCCCGGTGAACTCCCGGAACCCATTCGTCATTCCCGGTACATTCCCGGTAACTCCGAAGACCTTCCGGTAATCAAATGAGGTCATCCTATATATCAATCTTCGTTTCCGGACCATTCCGGAAACCCTCGTGACGTCCGTGATCTCATCCGGGACTCCGAAAAACATTCGTTAACCAACCATAAAACTCAAATACGCATAAAACAACGTCGAACCTTAAGTGTGCAGACCCTGCGGGTTCGAGAACTATGTAGACATGACCCGAGAGACTCCTCGGTCAATATCCAATAGCGGGACCTGGATGCCCATATTATATCCTACATATTCTACGAAGATCTTATCGTTTGAACCTCAGTGCCAAGGATTCATATAATCCCGTATGTCATTCCCTTTGTCCTTCGGTATGTTACTTGCCCGAGATTCGATCGTCAGTATCCGTATACCTATTTCAATCTCGTTTACCGGCAAGTCTCTTTACTCGTTCCGTAATACAAGATCCCGCAACTTACACTAAGTTACATTGCTTGCAAGGCTTGTGTGTGATGTTGTATTACCGAGTGGGCCCCGAGATACCTCTCCGTCATACGGAGTGACAAATCCCAGTCTTGATCCATACTAACCCAACTAACACCTTCGGAGATACCTGTAGAGCATCTTTATAGTCACCCAGTTACGTTGCGACGTTTGATACACACAAAGCATTCCTCCGGTGTCAGTGAGTTATATGATCTCATGGTCATAGGAATAAATACTTGACACGCAGAAAACAGTAGCAACAAAATGACACGATCAACATGCTATGTCTATTAATTTGGGTCTAGTCCATCACGTGATTCTCCCAATGACGTGATCCAGTTATCAAGCAACAACACCTTGTTCATAATCAGAAGACACTGACTATCATCGATCAACTGGCTAGCCAACTAGAGGCATGCTAGGGACGGTGTTTTGTCTATGTATCCACACATGTAAATGAGTCTTCATTCAATACAATTATAGCATGGATAATAAACTATTATCTTGATACAGGAATTATAATAATAACTATACATTTATTATTGCCTCTAGGGCATAATTCCAACAGTCTCCCACTTGCACTAGAGTCAATAATCTAGCCCTCACATCACCATGTGAATTACATTGTAATAAATCTAACACCCATACAGTTTTGGTGTCGATCATGTTTTGGCTATGGAAGAGGTTTAGTCAGCGGGTCTGCTACATTCAGATCCGTGTGCACTTTGCATATATTTACGTCCTCCTCCTCGACGTAGTCGCGGATGAGGTTGAAGCGTCGTTTGATGTGTCTGGTCTTCTTGTGAAACCTTGGTTCCTTTGCTAAGGCAATGGCACCAGTGTTGTCACAGAACAAGGTTATTGGATCCAGTGCACTTGGCACTACTCCAAGATCCGTCATGAACTGCTTCATCCAGACACCCTCCTTAGCCGCCTCCGAGGCAGCCATGTACTCCGCTTCACATGTAGAATCTGCTACGACGCTTTGCTTGGAACTGCACCAGCTTACTGCACAACCTAAGAATAGAAAGTATGATAAGAATGACTTCATTGCTAGGAAGCATGGTAAAGAAAGGGAACAATGGGTTCAGAAACCCATGCCCTTTCCTCCTAAACCATCCAAGAAAAAGGATGATGAGGATTTTGAGCGATTTGTTGAAATGATCAGACATGTCTTTCTGCAAATGTGTTTGACAGATATGCTCAAAATGTCTCCATATTCGAAGTACATGAAGGATATTGTGACTAATAAGAGGAGGATACCTGAGGTTGAGATTTCCACCATGCTCGCTAATTATACTTTCAATGGTGGAACTCCCCAGAAACTAGGTGATCCCGGTGTGCCCACTATACCTTGCTCCATTAAAGGTAACTATGTTAGAACTGCTTTATGCGACCTTGGAGCTGGTGTTAGTGTTATGCCTCTCTCTCTTTATCATAGACTTGAACTGGATAAGTTGACACCCACTGAAATCTCTCTGCAAATGGCCGACAAATCAACTGCTTTCCCTATCGGCATTTGCGAGGATGTGCCTGTTGTGGTTGCTAACGTCACTATCTTAACAGACTTTGTTATCTTGGATATTCCAGAGGATGATGCCATGGCGATCATCCTCGGAAGACCCTTTTTAAACACTGCAGGGGCTGTTATAGATTGCAACAAAGGCAATGTCACTTTCCATGTCAACGGTAATGAGCATACGGTGCACTTTCCGAAGAAACACTATCGAGTACATTGCATCAATGATATCAAAAAAACTTCATTGATTCTTATTGGGAGCTTTGATTGCCCTATTCCTCCTGTTACGATGAAGTATGATTTGCTTGTTGGGGAAATAGATATCCCCATTGAGGTGACCTAGTGACTATTCGAAAATTCTCCTTTCTCTTTTGCGATTCGAAAAGGTTTCTCGAGGAGACTTTATCAACCTCATTGACGGTTTCTCTCGATGACCATGAGATGGATGAATCGAGGAGCCACAAACCTCTGTTCCAAGCTTTCACCTTTGGTTGCTTAGAAGAAAAATGATAGGTTTAGTTTAGTTTTCCCTGTTTTCTGTTTTAGCGTCCCAGAGAAAAGTACCCCGAAAATAAAAGTTCTCCGAACGTCCTGAAAATCAAGTATGATTTTTTCTGGAATTTTTGAAAAATACTGAGACAAAGAGCTTGTCTGGGGGCTGCACCAGTGGGCCACAAGCCCATGAGGCGCGGGCACCCCCTGGCCGCGCCTCCCTGGCTTGTGGGTCCCACGTGCACCCCCTCCACTCATTATTGCTCTCATATAGTTCTCCTACCTCCAGAAAAAATCGTTTCGCAGCTCAAACCCGTGTTCTTGCTCCTCTTGGTGGGATTTTCGATCTCCTTGCTCAAAGCACCATTCTCCGAACTGTTTTGGGGAAATTTCTCCTTGGTAAGTGACTCCTCCATTGGTCCAACTAGTTTTTGCTCTAGTGCCTTATACTTCACGTATTTTTGCTGCCTTGGTGACCATGTTCTTGAGCTTGCATGCTAAGTTTAGCTGGTCCCAAGTAGTTTTGGTGCGTAATATGGCCTCTAGGAACTTGTTGGAGTAGTTGTTACTAGTTTCGTTGAGCCTTATTCAGTTTTCCTTAGAATCACTAAAAGTTTTAGAAATTTTCAAAGATCGAAAAACGAAAAGATGAGGAGGTTCTTAAGAGGCTCTTCAAGCCGTGACCCCAAGGATGATGGAAGTGAGAAGAAGCCCAAGTATCTGGTCCCTCGAGTCGCGGAAGTTCGAGCGTGCGAGTGGCCAAGCGGCGTGTTCTAACGCGCCGCTGAAATTTATGAGGACTTCTATCACTTGGTGGAAAACGCAGGCCTTACCGCCTTCATTGAAGATAAGTGTCTGCAATACCTCCTCCTCACTGATATCTTCGTACAAAGCTTTAACTTCTATCCGAGGAAGAATCCTCCTATGGTTGAGTTCAAACTTTATGATATCCCCTAGCGCATGTCACTCCAGGATTTTTGCAATATTTGCAAATTACCTTACGTTGGGGATATTCATGAACCTCGTCCAAGGGACTTGGAAGCTTTCATCGATACAATTGTTGTAGGGGAGGAGAGAGGAGTGTCTTGCGCTAGAGCTGCTAGCATTCATTTTCCCGTGCTTCGGTACTTCTCAATATTTGTGGGAAAATGTTTGATTGGTCGTGGGAAAGCTGGGTCACTTAGTTCCCCAAATCTTGCGGTCTTGCGCGAAGCCCTTTATAATGATAAAACTTATAACTTGGGCGCTATAGTAGCTCAACGGTTGAACACGAACCGTTCTAAGGGCATTGTCTATGGAGGTATCTATGCTACTCCTCTTGCTAGACACTTTGAGATACCTATTAGACTAGAGGAGGAAGAAGAGATTCTTCTTCCCGAGAGATATCTAGATTATGATAGCATGGTTCGCCATGACTTTCTTGATAGAGATATAAATAGAAGGATGATTTATAACCTGGTGTTTAGTTAGGGTACTCGTGAGACTATTACTTTGCCTGCTCCTTCTTTGTTCAATCTTCATGCAGGCAGGTACATTATTATGCCCTCGGACATCTACGCATATTGGGGCTTAGCCCAACCACAGGTGCCCGTGCCCGAGCCACCAGTCGAGTACCAGACGCCAGTTTATTAGTGGGAGCCAGAGGAGCTCACACAACAGTGGCATCCTCAGTCCACTCCGGAGTACCCCGGAGCTGGTTATTTCCCTCCTTGGGAGTAGACCAACTTAGGCCAAAAGCCTAAGATTGGGGAAGTACATGTTTCTCACCGACTTTACATTCTTGCTTATGCTTTCACTTTGTTTGTCGGTGTTCACACTTTGCCACTGTATCATCCATGCTAGTTTATTTTCTTCTTCTCGTTTTCTTTTCGTGTGTCTGTCTAGTTTGAGAAAAACCATGGTTACAATGTTTAGTGGCTCTCGGATGCATATCTGTTTATCTGTTAAAGAGCCATATTACTTTGTCTTCTGCTTTGTGTTTGCCTGCAGATTCCAGCTTTAGTCCAATGCACGAGCACGCTTATTATTGTTCACATCATTCAGAAGTGCAAGTGAAAGGCAATAATGACGATATATGATGAAGTGACTGAGCCTGGAAAAGCTGGTATGAACTCGATCTATTTTATATTTGTAAATATGACTAGCTCATCATGCCTGATTCAGCTTTGTTGTGAGAGAAACATGTTTGCATTGACAACTTAGAGATCATAGTTGCTTATGCCATGCTTACTTAGCTAGGATCTTATAATGGTTTGTCTTGGATGCCCACATAAATGTTGAGATGACCGTGTTGTAGTATGATATGATGGTATCCTCCTTTGAATGATTCAAGTGGCTTGACTTAGCGCATGTTCACGCATGTAGTTGAAACAAAATCGACATAGCCTCTATGATATTCATGTTCATGGTGATTTATGTCCTACTCATGCTTGCACTCAATGATTAGTTAATCTTATTGCATTCTGATGATTGTTGTCGCTCTCTAGTTTGTCGCTTCCCAGTCTTTCGCTAGCCTTCACTTGTACTAAGTGGGAATATTGCTTGTGCATCCACTTCCATAAACCCAAAGTTGTTCCATATGAGTCCACCATACCTACCTAGATGCGGTACCTACCTGTCGTTCCAAGTAAATTTGCATGGGCCACTCTCTAAACCTTCAAGAAATAATATGTTTTGCATGCTCGAACTGCTCATGTGGTGACAGGGGGCTATCAGTATCTTCCATGCTAGGCGTGTTATCCTCTATATGTGTTTATTCACTATCATTCACGAGAAAGGGGCCAGTAATTGGAATGCCCAGTTACATGCTCAAATCGAAAAGATAATTGCAAACAGAACTCCCCCTGGATTGATGTTGGTATGGACGGCACCCGAGGATTCGGCTAGCCGTGGAGTGTGATTGATTGGTGGTGGGGGAGTCAAAACTTTACTTTTCTGTTTGGGAATCGCCTATAGCATTGACAATGAATGCGTGCCACCCAAAATTATTATCTCTGTTTTCAAAGCTTGAGCTGTGGCGCCTGTGCAAATCAATGCTTCCCTGTGCGAAGGGCCTGTCTATTTATGTTCCTCTTGAGTCATCCTCCTCTTATAAAAGCACCAATTAGAGAGCACCTCTGTCATTTTTATGCTTTGCTTTTAACTGTGTTGAGTATGACTGTGACAGGATCTTCTTTGCCATGAGTTACAATGTTTAGTCAGCCCTTGATCTTTGAAGGTGCTCTGCATTTATGTTTTGCAGTCTCAGAAAGAGCTAGCCAGATACCATCTGTTCGTACTGCTTCATGTTGTTTTGATTGAAGTGTTGACGTTTGAGACTTATTATTATTTGCTCGCTAGTTGATTATGCTATTGATATGAGTTTACCGTAAGAGCTAGATGTCATTTGCTTATGTGGCTTGCTTGTGATCTTGTTGAAATTCTGGTTATGAGTTAGACATAGTTGCAATAACAAGATCAAACAGAGTTCTTCAAAGTTTTTGTTTTTGTCTCTTTCAGTTTGTCAACTAAATTGCTTGAGGACAAGCAAGGCTTTAAGCTTGGGGGAGTTGATACGTCTCCGTCGTATCTACTTTTCCGAACTCTTTTGCCCTTGTTTTGGACTCTAATTTGCATGATTTGAATGGAACCCGGACTAACGTTGTTTTCAGCAGAATTGCCATGGTGTTGTTTTTTGCAGAAATAAAAGTTCTCGGAATGACCTGAAAATTTACAAAGATTTTTTCTGGAATTAATGAAAAATACCTGCGCAAAGATCCACCGGAGGAGGTGAGTCAGTGGGCCACAAGCCCACCAGGCGCAACCACCCCCCCTGGCCGCGCCTGGCAGGCTTGTGGGGCCCACGAGGCTCCACCGCCTCCAATCTCAGCTCTATATATTCCGTTTCACCCGGAAAAAAAATCAGGGAGAAGGATTCATCACGTTTTACGATACGGAGGCGCCGCCACCTCCTGTTCTTCATCTGGAGGGCAGATCTAGAGTCCGTTCTGGGCTCCGGAGAGGGGAGATCGTCGCCATCGTCATCATCAACCTTCCTTCATCGCCAATTCCATGATGCTCTTCACCGTTCGTGAGTAATCTCATCGTAGGCTTGCTGGACGGTGATGAGTTGGATGAGATCTATCATGTAATTGAGTTAGTTTTGACGGGGATTGATCCCTAGTATCCACTATGTTCTGAGATTGATGTTGCTACTACTTTGCCATGCTTAATGCTTGTCACTAGGGCCCGAGTGCCATGATTTCAGATCTGAACCTATTATGTTTTCGCCAATATATGTGTGTTTTAGATCCTATCTTGCAAGTTGTAGTCACCTACTATGTGTTATGACCCGGCAACCCGGAGTGACAATAGTCGGAACCACTCCCGGAGATGGCCATAGTATGAGGAGTTCATGTATTCACCAAGTGTTAATGCGTTCGTCCGGTTCTTTATTGAAAGGAGAACCTTAATATCCCGTAGGTTCCATTAGGACCCTGCCACCACGGGATGGATGGACAATAGATGTCATGCAAGTTCTTTTCCCTAAGCACGTATGACTACATATGGAATACATGCCTACATTACATTGACGAACTGGAGCTAGTTACATATCTCTCCGTATGTAATAGCTATAACACAGAGAGATAAGTAACTAGCTCCCGTTCATCAATCTAATGTAGGCATGTATTCCGTATGTAGTCATACGTCCTTAGGGAAAAGAACTTGCATGACATCTATTGTCCATCCCTCCCGTGGCAGCGGGGTCCTAATGGAAACTACGGGATTTTAAGGTTCTCCTTTTAATAAAGAACCGGACCAACGCATTAACACTAGGTGAATACATGAACTCCTCATACTATGGTCATCTCCGGGAGTGGTTCCGGCTATTGTCACTCCGGGGTTGCCGGGTCATAACACATAGTAGGTGACTACAACTTGCAAGATAGGATCTAAAACACACATATATTGGCAACAACATAATAGGTTCAGATCTGAAATCATGGCACTCGGGCCCTAGTGACAAGCATTAAGCATGGCAAAGTAGTAGCAACTTCAATCTCAGAACATAGTGGATACTAGGGATCAATCCCCGTCAAAACTAACTCGATTACATGATAGATCTCATCCAACCCATCACCGTCCAGCAAGCCTACGTTGAGATTACTCATGAACAGTGAAGAGCATCATGGAATTGGCGATGGAGGAAGGTTGATGATGACGATGGCGACGATCTCCCCTCTCCGGAGCCCAGAACGGACTCCAGATCTGCCATCCAGATGAAGAACAGGAGGTGCCGGCGCCTCCGTATCTTAAAATGCGATGAATACTTCTCCCTGATTTTTTTCCGGACAAAACGGAATATATAGAGCTGAGATTGGAGGCGGTCGAGCATCGTGGGCTCCACAAGCCTGCCAGGCGCGGCCAGGGGGGGCCCGCGCCTGGTGGGCTTGTGGGCTCGCGGCTCAACCTCTCCCGCTGATTCTTGCGCCAGTATTTTTCATTAATTCTAGAAAAATTCTCCGTAAATTTTCAGGTCATTCTGAGAACTTTTATTTCTATGCAAAAACAACACCATGGCAATTCTGCTAAAAACAGTGTTAGTCCGGTTTATTCCATTCAAATCATGCAAATTAGAGTCCAAAACAAGGGCAAAAGAGTTCGCAAAAGTAGATACGACGGAGACGTATCAACTGCCCCAAGCTTAAAGCCTTGCCTGTCCTCAAGCAATTCAGTTGACAACCTGAAAGAGACAAAAGAAAAACTTTGACGAACTCTGTTTGATCTTGTTGTTGCAACTATGTCTAACTCATAACCACAATTTCTGCAAGATCACAAGCAAACCACATAAGCAAATGACATCTAGGTCTCACGGTAAACTCATATCAATGACATAATTAACTAGCGAGCAAATAATAATAAGTCTGAAACGTCAACACTTCAATCAAAACAAGCATGAAGCAGTACAAACAGATGGTATCTTGCAAGCTTTTTATGAGACCGCTGATGGGGTTATAGTCCTAGGGTAGGGTCATAGGCCTGCCCTATAGGTCCTACCCAAGGACTACCCTTCATAAGGTTCAAGGCCCTTAGTCAGTTCCGACTGAATTAAGGACTTCCCATCATCCAGACGGTGACGATTCCTCCATCATCCAGTCGGAGACGAGCATTCGGGGCGTATCAAACTTACCGACTGGATTCCACTCTGTACATCGTAACCCCCCTGGAGGGCAACGGTCATACGTTTTCATGAACCTTTATTAGCATTTAAGGCATACGTTACCTGTAACGTAGACATTTATTCGCCACTACTCCACCCCTGTGCACCGAACCGTTGTGAAGGGCAGCGCACTCTATATAAGCCGCCCTTCCCCACTGGTGCAGGGGTTAGCAATTCACTGTAATCCATATTCCACTCGATAACAAGCTCCCAAGAGCACTGAGACGTAGGGCTTTTACCTCCACCGTAGAGGGGCCTGAACTCATACAACCTCGTCGTAGCTAAGGCTCTGCCCATCCTTTCGTACCCTACACATCTACTGTCAGACTTATACCCACGACAAGTGCAAAACATAAATGCAGAGCACCTTCAAAGACCAAGGGCTGACTAAACATTGTAATTCACGGCAATGAAGATCCAGTCACAGTCATACTCAACACAGTTAAAAGCAAAGCATAAAAATGACAGAGGTGCTCTCTAATTGGTGCTTTTATAAGAGGAGGATGACTCAACAGGAACACAAATAGATAGGCCCTTCGCAGAGGGAAGCATTGATTTGTAGAGGTGCCAGAGCTCAAGCTTTGAAAACAGAGATAATAATTTTGGGTGGCATGCTTTGATTGTCAACGCAATGACTAAGAGTTCTCACCATCTTCCACTCTACACATGTTATAGGCCGTTCCCAAACAGAAAAGTAAAGTTTTGACTCCCTCACCACCAATCAATCACAATCCACGACTAGACGAATTCTCGGGTGCCGTCCATACCAACATCAATCCAGGGGGAGTTTTGTTTGCAACTATCTTTTTGATTTGAGCATGGAACTGGGAATTCCAATTACCGGCCCCTTTCTCGTGAATGATAGTGAACAAACACATATCGAGGATAACACGCCTAGCATGGAACATACTGATAGCCCCTTGTCACCACATGAGCGGTTCGGGCATGCAAAACAGATTATTTCTTGAAGGTTTAGAGAGTGGCACATGCAAATTTACTTGGAACGGCAGGTAGATACCGCATATAGGTAGGTATGGAGGACTCATATGGAACAACTTTGGGTTTATGGAAGTGGATGCACAAGCAGTATTCCCGCTTAGTACAAGTGAAGGCTAGCAAAAGACTGGGAAGCGATCAACTAGAGAGCGACAACAGTCATCAAAATGCGTTGAGATTAACTAACATTAAGTGCAAGGATGAGTAGGACATAAATCACCATGAACATGAATATTATAGAGGCTATGTTGATTTTGTTTCAACTACATGCATGAACGTGCGCCAAGTCAAGCCACTTGAATTATTCAAAGGAGGATACCATCCTATCATACTACAACACAGTCATCTCAACATTTATGTGGGCATCCAAGACAAACCATTATAAGCTCCTAGCTAAGTAAGCATGGCATAAGCAACTATGATCTCTAAGTTGTCATTGCAAACATGTTTCTCTCACAACAAAGTTGAATCAAGAGCGACGAGCTAGTCATATTTACAAAAACAAAATAGATCGAGCTCATACCAGCTTTTCCAGGCTCAGTCACTTCATCATATATCGTCATTATTGCCTTTCACTTGCACGACCGAATGATGTGAACAATAATAAGCGTGCTTGTGCATTGGACTACGCTGTAATCTGCAGGCAAACACAAAGGAGAAGACAAAGTAATATGGCTCCTTAACAGATAAACAGATATGTATGTGAGAGCCACTAAACATTGTAACCATGGTCTTCTACCTTGACCCAAAGAAAAACAAAACTATTTACATGGGAAACCTCCCAACAAGCAAAAGAAGAACAAGAAAATCTTTTTGGGTTTTCTCAAACTAGACAGACACACGAAAAGAAAACGAGAAAAGGAAAATAAACTAGCATGGATGATACAGTGGCAAAGTGTGAACACCGACAAACAAAGTGAAAGCATAAGCAAGAATATAGAGTCGGTGAGAAACACGTACTCCCCCAAGCTTAGGCTTTTGGCCTAAGTTGGTCTACTCCCAAGGATCGTCCGGACAAAACCCAAAATCATAATACGGGAGCGCTGCAGCCACTGCCTGAATAGCTGCTTCACAAAGACGAGCATCCTTTGCCTCCCTCTCATACTCCTCTGCCTCTCCTCTGGTTATGTAATATCTCTCTTTTACCTGAAAGTCAAAGAAGGTAGGAGCAGGAAGGGTAATATGGAAAACACGCTGCCGGTTAAATATTAAACGGTATAGGAGGGATTCATCTTCCCTCTCAAGGAACTGGTAGCGTGTCAAAGCGACGCGGTCAAGGAAAGTTGTATGGAGCGGGGGATCTCCTTCGCGGATGGATACTCCAAGAAAATTTTCTATGCGAGTGGCATACATCCCACCAAAGAAATCCCCTTCATTAGCATTCTTATTCAGCCTCCTTGCTATTATAGCTCCCATGTTGAAACTTTTATCACCCGTTACTGCGCTCTTAAGAATACTAAGGTCTGGTGCGCAGAGGTGACAATGCTCAATCTTGCCATTAATGCATCTGCCTATGAAGAGGGCAAAGTAATGCAAGGTAGGAAAATGAATGCTCCCCATGGTAGCGTGCGTAATATCTCTAGTTTCTCCAACAGTTATACGAGAAAAAACAATCTCTAACCGAAGATTTAGGAGGATCATTGAGGCTACCCCAAATAGGTATCTTGCAAATTCTATTGAAATCCTCTAAATCCATGATATATGATTTTTCATAGAGATCAAACAGTACCGATGTGTCACGTCCAGCTGAAAATTTTGAATCCACGAACAAAAGAGGTAGTGAGAGCAACATACTATTCACATTTATCGGAGATGAATTCTTCGACTCCGACGTTGTGAACAAGTGCATCAAACTCGTCCTTGAAACCTGCCTCAATTATGAATTCATCAGAAGGCCATTCACATGGTTGTACGTGTGCGTCCCTTGGTTGGTAAGGATCGGGCTCTCGAATCGCAATACGGGGACCTCCCTTGCTTGAGGAACCACCATGATAGTTTCTCCTAAACATCTTCCTTTTCTGAAATTTTCGATGACCCAAAGGAAAAGTGAACAAGGCTCAACGAAACTCGTAGCAACTACTCCAACAAGTGCCTAGAGGCCATATTACGCATCAGAACCACTTGGGACCAGCTAAAATTAGCATGCAAAGCTCAAGAACATGTTCTCCAAGGCAGCAAAAATACGCGACCTATGGAGGAGTCACTTACCAAGGAGTAATTTCCCCAAAACAGTTCGGAGAATGGTGCTTGGAGCAAAGAGATCGAAAAACCCAGCAAGAGGAGCAAGAACTCGGGTTTGAGCTGCGAAATGATTTTTTTCTGGAGGTAGGAGAACCAGATGAGAGCAAGAATGAGTGGAGGGGTGCACGTGGGCCCCACAAGCCTGGGTGGCGCGACCAAGGGGTACCCGCTCCTCAGGGGCTTGTGGCCCACTAGTGCAGCCCCCAGATAAGCTTTTTGTCTCAGTATTTTTCAAAAAATCCAGAAAAATCATACTTGATTTTCAGGACGTTGAGAGAACTTTTATTTTCGTGGTACTTTTCTACCGAACGCTAAAACAGAAAACAGGGAAAACTAAACTAAAACTATAATTTTTCTTCTAAGCAACCGAAGGTGAAAGCTTGGAACATAGGTTGGTGACTCCTCGATTCATCCATCTCATGGTCATCGAGAGAAATCCATCAGTGAGGTTGATCAATCCTCCTCGACAAACCTTTTCGAATCGCAAAAGAGAACGGAGAATTTTTGAATAGTTACTAGGTCACCTCAATGGGGATGTGTTTTCCCCAATAAGCAAATCGTACTTCATCTTAACACGAGGTATAGGGCATTCAAAGCTCCCAATAAGAATCGATGAAGTTTTTTCGATAGCATTGATGCAATGTACTCGATATTGTTTCTTCGGAAAGTGCACCGTATGCTCATTACCATTGACATGGAAAGTGACATTGCCTTTGTTGCAATCTATAACAGCCCCTGCAGTGTTTAAAAAGGGTCTTCCGAGGATGACCGCCATGGCATGGTCCTCTGGAATATCCAAGATAACAAAGTCTGTTAAGATAGTGACGTTAGTAACCACAACAGGCACATCCACGCAAATGCCGATAGGGAAAGCAGTTGATTTGTCGGCCATTTGCAGAGAGATTTCAGTGGGTGTCAACTTATCCAGTTCAAGTCTACGATAAAGAGAGAGAGGCATAACACTAACACTGGCTCCAAGGTCGCAAAAAGCAGTGCTAACGTAGTTACCTTTAATGGAGCAAGGTATAGTAGGCACTCCGAGATCACTGATGGCTGTTGTGTATCCCTTGCAACGGCGCCAGAAATAGTTGTGTCGACGGCACCAGGAATGCTTCAGTTGCGGCTACGCCTTAAGAGAGTTCCTAGGCAAGTATGCAAAGGATTTCCCCGTGGCCTTGGAGCCTTGCGTTGGTGTTCCCTCGAAGCGGAAAGGGTGATGTAGCACAGCGACGGTAAGTATTTCCCTCAGTTTGAGAACCAAGGTATCAATCTGGCAGAAGAGTATCTCAAGATCCTGCACAAACACAAAAGCTTGCACCCAAGTCTATGAAGGGGTTGTCAATCCCTTATAGATTGTTTGTCAAGTGAGAACTGAAAGCAACAAAGTAACAAAGAAAAGTAAAAGCGGAGATGTAAACGATGGATGTGAATAGACCCGGGGGGCGTAGTGTTTACTAGTGGCTTCTCTAATGAAAGCAAGTAGACGGAGGGTGAACAAATTACTGTCGAGCAATTGATAGAACTATGCAGAGTCGTGACGATATCTATGCAATGATTATTTCTATAGGCATCACGTCCGAAACAAGTAGACCGATACTTTCTGCATCTACTACTATTACTCCACAGATCGACCGCTATCCAGCATGCATCTAGTGTATTAAGTCCATAAGAACAGAGTAACGCCTTAAGCAAGATGACATGATGTAGAGGGATAATCTCAAACCAATGATAAAAACCCCATCTTTTAACCCTTGATGGAAACTACTTGATGTGTGCCTTGCTGCCCCTACTGTCACTGGGAAAGGTCACCACATGGCAGAACCCAAAACCAAGCACTTCTCCCATTGCAAGAATCATAGATCTAGTTGGCCAAACAAAACCCAAGACTCGGAGAGACTTACAAGGATATCAAATCATGCATATAAGAAATCAACAAAGACTCAAATATATATCGTAGATAATCTGATCACAAGTCCACAATTCATCGGATCTCGACAAACACACCGCCAAAGAAGATTACATCGGATAGATCTCCATGAAGATCATGGAGAACTTTGTATTGAAGATCCAAGAGAGAGAAGAAGCCATCTAGATACTAACTACGGACCCGTAGGTCTGAAGTGAACTACTCACGAGTCATTGGAGGGGTGATGATGATGATGAAGAAGCCCTCCACCTCCAAAGTCCCCTCCGGCAGGATGCCAGGAAGGGTCTCCGGATGAGATATCGCGGAAACTTAAGTTTGCGGCGGCGGAAAAGTATTTTCGAGGCTCCCCTGATTTTCTGCGGACTATTTGTGAATTTATAGGCCAAAGATCTAGGTCAAGGGGCGGCCGGGGATTCCACAAGCCTGCCCACCGCCGCCTCCCCCTGGTGGCAGAGTGGGGGCTTGTGGGCTCCCTGGAGCCCACCTGGCTTGGCCCAAAAGCCCCCTGGACTTCTTCCGTTCGGGAAAAAATCATTTCGGGGTTTTTCTTCCGTTTGGACTCCGTTCCGAAATCAGATCTAAAAAGAGTCAAAAACACGGAAAAAACAGGAACTGGCACTGAAGTAATAAGTTAGTCCCAAAAAGATATAAAATATACATAAAACATACAAAGAAGGCAAGATAACAGCGTGAAACCGTCAAAAATTATAGATACGTTTGAGACATATCAAGCATCCTCAAGCTTAACTCCTGCTCGTCCTCGAGTAGGGAAGTGATAAGAATGAATTTTTGATGCTTTCATGCTACCTATCATAGGTGTCCTTTGTAATTCCTCTTATGTGACGTGAATGTTCAGATCCATTAGATTCAAAACAATAGTTTGCTATTGACGTGGAAACAATAATAATTAAAGCAAACTAGTAAAGTAATCATGAACTTTCAAAATAACAAGGCCAAAAGAAAGTTATCCCTACAAAAGCATATAGTCTGGCTATGCTCTATCATCATTGCACAACGAATTTAAATCATCCACAACCCCGGTATTGGCCAAGTAATTGTTTCACACCTTTACTTTCTCAAACATTTTCAACTCTCACGCAATACATGAGCGTGAGCCATGGTTATAGCACTATAGATGGTGTGGAATGTGGTGCAGGTTGCAAGACAAAAAGGAGAAGATAGTCACATTAACTAGGCATATCAATGAGCTGTGGAGATTCTCATCAATAGATATCAATGTGAATGAGTAGGGATTGCCATACAAATGATGCACTAGAGCTACAAGTATGTGAAAGCTCTTATAGAAAACTAGTGGGTGTGCATCCAACTTGCTTGCTCATGAAGACCTAAGGCAATTTTGAGGAGGCATATCATTGGAATATACAAGCCAAGTTATATAATGAGAATTTCCCACTAGCTATATGGTGGTGACAAAACGAGAGACTCTCAATCATGAAGATCATGGTGCTCAAAATGCACAAGTGTGGAAAAAGTGGTAGCATTGTCCCTTCTCTTTTTTTCTCTCATTTTTTTTATTTTGGTGGGATCTTTGGCCTCTTTTTTTTTATGGGCTTCTTTGGCCTCTTTTATTTCCTCACATGGGACAATGCTCCAATAATGATGATCATCACACTTTCAACTCAAAACTTAGAGCAACTATGACTCTATATGGAATGCCTTCGGTAGTGTACCGTGGCAATGATCTAGCACGACATAGACATCAATGGAAACATCATGCTAGCTATCTTATGATCATGCAAAGGCAATGTAGACGTGGTGGCACATGTCATGGTGGTAGTTACATGGCAATATATCTCGGAATGACTTTGAAAAAGCCATAGTAGGTAGGTATGGTGGCTGTTTTGAGGGAGGCTAATGGTGGGTTTTATGCACCGGCGAAAGTTGCGCGGCACTAAGAAGATAGTGATGGTGGAAGGTGAAAGTGAATCTAAACCATGGACTCAACATTAGTCATGAAGAACTCATATACTTGTTGCAAAAGTTTTATTAGTAATCGAAACAAAGCATTCAACGCATACTCCTAGGGGAAGGGTTGGTAGGTATAAACCATCGCGCGATCCCGACCGCCACGCAAAGGATGACAATCAATAGACTAATCATGCTACGGGAATCACTAACTTCAACACAAGTATTTCTAGATCCACAACACCTTACTAGCATGACTTCAATATTACCATGACCACAACTCAAAACTAATTGAGATGAATCAAACTTCTCTAACTATTCAATGCACATGAAGGAGGAAGGTTTCGTATCCCTTTGGATAAGTACCCCTTTTGAGACTACTTTCAAAGCATAGATCAACTACCAAGCCACGCATCTCTGCGCTCTAAAAGATATAAGTGAAGCACATAGAGAAAAAGTATCTAGCTCAAAAGATATAAGTGAAGCACATGTGAGCTGAATTGTCTACCAAAAGATATAAGTGAAGCTCGACAAAATCATGGTGAGTGCATGTCTCTCTCTCTAGGTGTGCAGCAAGGATGATTGTGACACAACAAAAATAAAAGACTCCTACGATACAAGATGCTCCAAGCAAAAACACATAACATGTGGTGAATAAAAATATAGCCCCAAGTAACGTTACCGATGGATTGAAGACGAGAGAGGGGATGCCTTCCCGGGGCATCCCCAAGCTTAGGCTTTTACGGCATCTTGAATCTCTTGGGGTGCCTTGGGAATCCCCAAGCTTGAGCTCTTGCCACTCTTTATCTTTTTGTCCATAAGAACTTCACCCAAAACATGAAAACTTCACAACACAAAACTTAAACAGAAACTCGTGATAACAGTAGTACAAGAAAGCAAACCACCACTTCCATAGGTACTGTAGCAGACTTAAATTCTACTTGTGCTGATGTTGGGTTACAGTACTTTCAATCTTCCATGGCTAATACCCCCCGATACTATCCATAGTTTCATCAAAATAAGCAACCAACACAACAAAAACAGAATCTGTTAATAGTAGACCAGTCTATAGAAATCTGTATGTTTTGTATACCTCTGGTACTTCAAAAATTCTGAACAATTACGACAGTCTAAAGAATTTGCGTAGCAACCAGCAGCAAAAAGAATCAACTCAAAATCTCTTACAGAAAAAAAATTTCTTTTCGTGAGCAGAAAGTTTCTGTCTTTCGCAGCATGACCAAACGATCATCCTCAAGACTAATCATAACGGTTTTGCTTGGCACAAACACAAAAAGAAACACAAAAAACACAATCGTAACAGAATTATGAAGTTGTGGAAAACACAAAACAGAAAGAAAAAGGTTAAATTCGTTGGGTTGCCTCCCAACAAATGCTTTTGTTTAACGCCCATAGCTAGGCATTCAATGATGCTCTCACAAAACACAAGAACTGAAGCACAACGAGAGCATCCTAAAGCATGTGAAAATCACATCTAAGTCTAACATACTTCCTATGCATAGGCATTTTATAGAAAAACATATTGTCAAGACAACCCATAGTTGCCATATGCAAGGAAGAAGAAAGAGACAATAGTAATCTCCACATAACGAGAGGTAATTTGGTAACATGAAAGTTTCTACCAAAATATTTTCCTCTCTCATAGCAATTACATGTGGGATCATATTCGAATTCAACAATGTAACTATCACATAGGTTATTCTTTTCATGATCCACATGCGTGCAAAGTTGATGCTCTTCAAAAATAGTGGGATTATCATCAACTAAAGTCATGACGCCTCCAAACCCACTTTCAGTAATATTGCAAATATCATATTCATCTTGAGGCTTGAACGAATTTTCAAGATCAAAAGAAAAATCATCACCCCAATCATGATGTTTGCAACAAGTAGTGGTTATAGCAAGACCACCATCCCCAAGCTTAGGGCTTTGCATAATTTTAGCATGATTGTCACTAATAGGATTTATAGTGAAATCATTGCAATCATGCTTTTCATCCAAGGAGCCCTCATGAATCACTTCATGAATTTCTTCCTCACAATTTTCAGATTCACGCATCTTACGCAAAACTCCAAAGAAATAGTCAATTGCCCTCAACTCACTAGCAATTTGTTCCACACGAGTGGGTCTCTTAAAGAGATTAGCTAGTGGATGATGATCCATATCAATGGATTTTTAGCAAGCAAAGATGCAAGCAAAAAGAAGGCACATGGTAACACAAGCTAACAAAAAGCTGGCAGAAGAAGGGCGAACGAAAAAAGGCAAATGAAAACGGCAAATGTGAAGTGCGGGAGAGGAAAAGGAGAGGCAACTGGCAACAAAAGTAAATAAAAGAGATGAGCTTGTGAGACCTACTTGGATAGATCTTGATTTCTCCTCCCAGGCAACGGCACCAGAAATACTTCTGATGGCTGCTGTGCATCCCTTGCAAAGGCGCCAGAAATAGTTGTGTCAACGGCACCAGGAATCCTTCAGCTGCGGCTACGCCTTAAGGGAGTTCCTAGGCAAGTATGCAAAGGATTTCCCCCGTGGCCTTAGAGCCTTGCGTTGGTGTTCCCTCGAAGCGGAAAGGGTGATGTAGCAGAGCGACGGTAAGTATTTCCCTCAGTTTGAGAACCAAGATATCAATCCGGCGGAAGAGTATCTCATGATCCTACACAAACACAAAAGCTTGCACCCAACGCTATGAAGGGGTTGTCAATCCCTTATAGATTGTTTGCCAAGTGAGAACTGAAAGCAACAAAGTAACAAAGAAAAGTAAAAGCGGAGATGTAAACGATGGATGTGAATAGACCCGGGGGTCGTAGTGTTTACTAGTGGCTTCTCTAATGAAAGCAAGTAGACGGAGGGTGAACAAATTACTGTCGAGCAATTGATAGAACTGTGCAGAGTCGTGACGATATCTATGCAATGATTATTTCTATAGGCATCACGTCCGAAACAAGTAGACCGATACTTTCTGCATCTACTACTATTACTCCACACATCGACCGCTATCCAGCATGCATCTAGTGTATTAAGTCCATAAGAACAGAGTAACGCCTTAAGCAAGATGACAGGATGTAGAGGGATAATCTCAAACCAAGATCATGGAGAACTTTGTATTGAAGATCCAAGAGAGAGAAGAAGCCATATAGCTACTAACTATGGACCCGTAGGTCTGAAGTGAACTACTCACGAGTCATTGGAGGGGCGATGATGATGATGAAGAAGCCCTCCACCTCCAAAGTCCCCTCCGGCAGGGTGCCTGGAAGGGTCTCCTGAGATCTTGCAGAAATGGAAGCTCGCGGCGGCGGAAAAGTATTTTCGAGGCTCCACTGATTTTTTGTGGAATATTTGGGAATTTATAGGCCAAAGATCTAGGTCAGGGGGCGGCCAGGGAGGCCACAAGCCTGCCCACCGCCGCCTCCCCCTGGTGGCGGAGTGCGGGCTTGTGGGCTCCCTGGAGCCCACCTGGGTTGGCCCAAAAGCCCCCTGGACTTCTTCCGTTCGAGAAAAAATCATTTCGGGGTTTTTCTTCCGTTTTGACTCCATTCCAAAATCAGATCTGAAAAGAGTCAAAATACACGAAAAAACAGGAACTGGCACTTGGCACTGAATTAATAAGTTAGTCCCAAAAAGATATAAAAAGATACATAAAACATACAAAGAAGGCAAGATAACAGCGTGAAAGCATAAAAAATTATAGATACGTTTGAGACGTATCAATCACCTTGTTTCTTAGGAGTTCCACCCTTGAAGGTATAATTAGCGAGCATGGTGGAAATCTCCACCTCAGGTATCCTCCTCTTATTAGTTACAATATCCTTCATGTACTTAGCATATGGAGACATTTTGAGCATATCTGTCAAACGCATTTGCAGAAATACATGTCTAATCATTTCAACAAAGCGCTCAAAATCCTCATCATCCTTTTTCTTGGATGGTTTAGGAGGAAAGGGCATGGGTTTCTGAACCCATGGTTCCCTTTCTTTACCATGCTTCCTAGCAATGAAGTCATTCTTATCGTACTTTCTATTCTTAGGTTGTGGGTTATCAAGATCAAAAGGTTCAATCTCCACATCCTTATCATTGCTAGGTTGAGCATCATCATGAACATCACTATTGATATTATGATTAGGCTCATGTTCATCACCAGATTGTGTTTCAGCATCAGAGATAGAGGCATCGTTTGGTCTCTTGGGTGTAGCAGCAACAGGGTTGCTAGCGTGCAAATCCCTATCATCTTTCTTCTTCTTTCTAGGATGACTAGGTGCATCAGTGCTAACTCCTTGAGAATCTTGTTCAATTCTCTTAGGATGACCCTCAGGATACAAAGGTTCCTGGGTCATTCTACCACCTCTAGTAACGACTCTAACGGAATTGTCATTCAACTCATTGAGCAAGTAATTATGAGCTTTAAGTACTTGTTCTACCTGAGTAGTAACCATAGAGGCATGTTTACTCAAGAGCTTAAGATCACTGACATTTCTGTCCACACGCGCACTTAAATGACTAAGCATACGGGCATTCTGTTCCAATTGTCTGCTAACATAATAATTGAAACTCTGTTGTTGGGCAACAAAGTTATCAAATTCATCCAGGCATAAGCTAGCAGGTTTATCAAAAGGAATATCACTCTCATCAAATCTACGCAGAGAATTTACTTCTACTACCTGTATCGGGTTATCAAGACCATGGATCTCTTCGATGGGCTACAAATGTTTCAGACTCATAACCTTGAAAAGGATCAGATTCGACCAAAGTGATTAACTCAGGGTCGACAGAGAATTCATAATCCTTATCGGTCACAAAGATATGTGAAGTAGCAAACTTCGGGTCATATTTCATCCTAGCATTCAGAGATTTTCTTTCCACTTGAGAAGTAGTTTCTCAACATCATAGGTATCCTTACACGCAAGAAAGTCCTCAGCTATCTCTCCCTCCATAACATAACGTTCAGGCATATCAGGCAATTCAGGCATAGGACAGCTAGTTCTAGTAGGCAAAACAGCAGGTTCTACTTCAATAGTATCAGCAGTTTCAGAAGTATCATCACAACTAGCAGCAACTCTAGCAATTTGTGCATCAAGGAATGCACCTAGTGGCAAAGCAGTATCAAGCATAGCATCATCAGGCAAAGCAGTATCAAGCATGGCATCATCATAAGCATCATGGGCAACAGAAGTAGCATCATCAAGCACAGGCAACATATCAAGATTTCTAGCAGGAGGTGATGTCGCAAACTTACTCATAACGAAAAGTGAATCAAGTGCAGAGCTAGATGGCAGTTCCTTACCAATCCTCGTAGTTGAGGGCAAGATTTCAGTTCTTGGATCTTTCGGATTCCTCATAGTGATCAGCATATGTCAATCCCAAGTGACTCACAGAATATAGTTGTGCTTCCCCGGCAACGGCGCCAGAAAAAGTTCTTGATAACGCACAAGTATAGGGGATCGCAACAGTTTTCAAGGGTAGAGTATTCAACCCAAATTTATTGATTGACTCAAGGGGAAGCGAAAGAATATTCTCAAGTATTAGCAGTTCAGTTGTCAATTCAACCACACCTAAAAGATTTAGTGTCTGCTACAAAGTATTAGTAGCAAGATAGTATGATAGCAGCAGTAGCAACAGTAACCAGTAGCAGCAAAGTAACAGCAGTAGCAGCAAAGTAACAACAGCAGCAGTGACAACAGTAGCGGCAAAGTAACGTAGAAAGGACCTGTTGGAAAAAACTCGTAGGCATTGGATCGGTGATGGATGATTATGCCGGATGTGATTCATCATGTAACAGCTATAACACGGAGAGATAAGTAACTAGCTCTCGTTAGTCAATCTAATGTAGGCATGTATTCCGTATGTAGTCATACGTGCTTAGGGAAAAGAACTTGCATGACATCTATTGTCCATCCCTCCTGTGGCAGCGGGGTCCTAATGGAAACTACGGGATATTAAGGTTCTCCTTTTAATAAAGAACCGGACCAACGCATTAACACTTGGTGAATACATGAACTCCTCATACTATGGTCATCTCCGGGAGTGGTTCCGGCTATTGTCACTTGATGACCCACAAGTATAGGGGATCAATCGTAGTCCCTTAGATAAGTAAGAGTGTCGAACCCAACGTGGAGCAGAAGGATCTGACAAGTGGTTTTCAGCAAGGTAAAATCAACAAGCACTGAAATTGTCGGTAACAAGTGATTGTGTGGTGAGATTATTCATAGCAAGAAACAAGTAACAAAAGTAGAAACGGTGCAGCAAAGTGGCCCAATCCCTTTTATAGCAAGGGACAAGCCTGGACAAAGTCTTATAGGAGGAAAAGCGCTCCCGAGGACACGCGGGAATTTCTGTCATGCTAGTTTTCATCATGTTCATATGATTCGCGTTCGTTACTTTGATAGTTTGATATGTGGGTGGACCGGCGCTTGGGTACTGCGCTTACTTGGACAAGCATCCCACTTATGATTAACCCCTCTCGCAAGCATCCGCAACTACGAAATAAGAATTAAGACAAAGTCTAACCATAGCATTAAACTAGTGGATCCAAATCAGCCCCTTACGAAGCAACGCATAAACTAGGGTTTAAGCTTATGTCACTCTAGCAACTC
Source organism: Hordeum vulgare subsp. vulgare (assembly GCF_904849725.1). Lineage (NCBI taxonomy): Eukaryota > Viridiplantae > Streptophyta > Magnoliopsida > Poales > Poaceae > Hordeum > Hordeum vulgare. The sequence goes on from NC_058523.1 coordinate 409,303,006, forward strand.
ATCATCTACTTACTACTTCCCAATGCCTTCCTCTAGGCCCAAATAATGGTGAAGTGTTATGTAGTCGACGTTCACATAACACCACTAGAGGAAAAACAACATACAACATATCAAATTACCGAACGAATACCAAATTCACATGACTACTATTAGCATCACTTATCCCATGTCCTCAGGAACCAAAGTAACTACTCACAAAGCATAATCATATTCATGACCAGAGAGGTAATGAGTAGCATCAAGGATCTGAACATAAACTCTTCCACCAAGTAATTCAACTAGCATCAACTACAAAGAGTAATCAACACTACTAGCAACATTACAACTACCAATCGGAGTCGCGAGACAAAGATTGGTTACAAGTGATGAACTAGGGTTTGGAGATGAGATGGTGCTGATGAAGATGTTGATGGTGATGAGTCCCCTCCGATGAGAGGAGTGTTGGTGATGACGATGGCGACGATTTCCCCCTTTGAGAGGGAAGATTCCCCGACAGGATCGTCCTGCCGGAGCTCTAGATTGGTTCTGCTCAAGTTCCGCCTCGTGGCGGTGGCGAATCCACGAAAAAGCTCCTCCCTGATTTTTTCCTGGATGAAACCCTTCATATAGCAGAAGAGGGGGGCCAGTGGGCCAGCAGGCTGCACACAAGCCCCCTAGGCGCGGCCAGGGGGTGGCCGCACCTAGCAGGCTTGTGGCCACCTGCTGGCGCCCCTCTGGCGCTTCTTCGGCCAAGTGTTTTTTATAAAACTGAAAAAAAATCCTCGTTGATTTTTATGGCGTTTGGAGTTGCGCGGAATAGGTATCTCAAACTTGCTCCAATTTCAGGCCAGAATTCCAGCTGCTGGCATTCTCCCTCTTCATGTAAACCTTGCAAAATAAGAGAGAAAAGGCATAAGTATTGTACCATGAAGTAAAATAATGGCCCAAGAAGCAATAAATAACAACATGAAAACATGATGCAAAATGGACGTATCATCACTCCGGGGTTGCCGGGTCATAACACATAGTAGGTGACTACAACTTGCAAGATAGGATCTAAAACACACATATATTGGCGACAACATAATAGGTTCAGATCTGAAATCATGGCACTCTAGCCCTAGTGACAAGCATTAAGCATGGCAAAGTAGTAGCAACATCAATCTCAGAACATAGTGGATACAAGGGATCAATCCCTGTCAAAACTAACTCGATTACATGATAGATCTCATCCAACCCATCACCGTCCAGCAAGCCTACGATGAGATTACTCACGAACGGTGAAGAGCATCATGGCATTGGTGATGGAGGAAGGTTGATGATGACGATGGCGACGATCTCCCCTCTCCGGAGCCCAGAACGGACTCCAGATCTTCCCTCCAGATGAAGAACAGGAGGTGGCGGTGCCTCCGTATCGTAAAACACGATGAATCCTTCTCCCTGATTTTTTCGGACGAAACGGAATATATAGAGATGAGATTGGAGGCAGTGGAGCGTCGTGGCCTCCACAAGCCTGTGGTGGGCTTGTGGGCTCACGGCTCCACGTCTCCCACTGATTCTTGTGCCAGTATTTTTCATTAATTTCAAAACAATTCTCCGTAAATTTTCAGGTCATTCCGAGAACTTTCATTTGTGCGCAAAAACAACACCATGGCAATTCTGCTGAAAACAACGTTAGTCTGGGTTAGTTCCGTTCAAATCATGCAAATTAGAGTCAAAAATAAGGGCAAAAGAGTTCGGAAAAGTAGGTACGACGGAGACGTATCACCATCCAAGAAAAGGGATGATGAGGATTTTGAGCGATTTGTTGAAATGATTAGCCCTGTCTTTCTGCAAATGTGTTTGACAGATATGCTCAAAATGTCTCTGTATGCTAAGTACATGAAGGATATTGTGACTAATAAGAGGAGGATACCTGATGTTGAGATTTCCACCATGCTTGCCAATTATACCTTCAAGGGTGGAACTCCTAAGAAACTAGGTGATCCCGGAGTTCCCACTATACCTTGCTCCATTAAAGGAAACTATGTTAGAACTGCTTTATGGGACCTTGGAGCCGGTGTTAGTGTTATGCATCTCTCTCTCTTTATCGTAGACTTGAACTGGATAAGTTGACACCCACTGAAATCTCTCTGCAAATGGCCGACAAATCAACTGCTTTCCCTATCGGCATTTGCGAGGATGTGCCTGTTGTGGTTGCTAACGTCACTATCTTAAGAGACTTTGTTATTCTGGATATTCCCGAGGACGATGCCATGGTGGTCATCCTTGGAAGACCCTTTTTAAACACCGTAGGGGCTGTTATAGATTGCAACAAAGGCAATGTCACTTTCCATGTCAACAGTAATGAGCATACGGTGCACTTTCCGAAGAAACAATATCGAGTACATTGCATTAATGCTATTGAAGAAACTTCATCGATTCTTATTGGGAGCTTTGAATGCCCTATACCTCCTGTCAAGATGAAGTATGATTTTCTTGTTGGGGATATCCACATCCCCATTGAGGTAACCTAGTGATTATTAGAAAATTCTCCGTTTCCTTTTGCGATTCGAAAAAGTTTGTCACAGAGACTTGATCAACCTCATTGATGGATTTCTTTCGATGACCACGAGACGGATGAATCGAGGAGTCACAAACCTATGTTCCAAGCTTTCGCCTTCGGTTGCTTAGAAGAAAAAGGATAGATTCAGTTTAGGTGTCCCTGTTTTCTGTTTTTGCGTCCCGTAGAAAAGTACCCCGAAAATAAAAGTTCTCCGAATGCCGTGAAAATGAAGTATGATTTTTTCTTGAATTTTTGAAAAATACTGAGACGGAGAGCTAGTCAAGGGGCTGTACCAGTGGGCCACAAGCCCTGGAGGAGCGGGCACCCCCCTGGCCGCGCCTATCAGGCTTGTGGGGCCCACGTGCACCCCCCTCTACTCATTCTAGCTCCCATCTGCTTCTCCTACCTCCAGAAAAAATCGTTTCGCAGCTCAAACCCGTGTTCTTGCTCTTCTTGCTGGGATTTTCGATATCCTTGTGCAAAGCACCATTCACCAAGCTGTTTTGGGAAAATTGCTCCTTGGTATGTGAATCCTCCATTGGTCCAATTAGTTTTTGCTCTAGTGCCTTATACGTCGCGTATTTTTGCTGCCTTGGTGACCCTGTTCTTGAGCTTTGCATGCTAATTTTAGCTGGTCCCAAGTAGTTTTGATGCGTGATATGGCCTCTAGGCACTTGTGGGAGTAGTTTCTATGAGTTTAGTTGAACCTTGTTCACTTTTCCTTTGAGTCACGAAAAATTTCAGAAAAGGAAGATGTTCAGGAGAAACTATCATGGTGATTCCTCAAGCAAGAGGGGTCCCCGTCTCGCAATTCGGGAGCCCGATCCTTACCAACAGAGGAATGCACAAGTACAACCATGTGAATGGACTTCTGATGAATTCATGATTGAGGCAGGTGATACGTCTCCATCGTATCTACTTTTCCAAACTCTTTTGCCCTTGTTTTGGACTCTAATTTGCATGATTTGAATGGAACTAACCCGGACTGACGCTGTTTTGAGTAGAATTGCCATGGTGTTGTTTTTGTGCAGAAATGAAAGTTCTCGGAACATCCTGAAAAATTACGGAGAATATTTCTGGAAAATATGAAAAATACCTGCGCAAAGATCCACCGGAGGGGATGGGCCAGTGGGCCACAAGCCATGTTGCCGCGGCCCCCCTGGCCATGGCAACCAAGCTTGTGGGGCCCACGTGGCTCTGCCGCCCCCAACTCCAGCGCTATTTATTCCCTTTCATCCCGAAATAAATCAAGAGAGAAGATTTGATCGTGTTTTCGATCCAGAGGCGCCGCCACATCCCGTTCTTCATCTGGAGGACAGATCTGGAGTCCGTTTTGGGCTCCGGATCAAGGAGATCGTCGCCATCGTCATCATCAACCTTCTTCCCTCTCCAATTCCATGAAGCTCTTCATCGTTCGTGAGTAATCTATTCGTAGGCTCGCTGGACGGTGATGAGTAGGATGAGATCTATCATGTAATCGAGTTAGTTTTGACGGGGATTGATCCCTAGTATCCACTATGTTCTGAGATTGATGTTGCTACTACTTTGCCATGCTTAATGCTTGTCACTAGGGCCCGAGTGCCATGATTTCAGATATGAAATTATTATGTTGTCACCAATATATGTGTGTTTTAGATCCAATCTTGCAAGTTGAACAATGTAGAATTTTTCATGGAAGTTTCTCGCAAAAATAATTATCCCCTTGTACAATTTCATTCTATTATAAAAATAATGTGCCAAGTAAAGCCTTTATGATTAGTTTGGGTGATAGTTGTTTGATCATGCTGAAAAAGACAGAAACTTGGCACTCATAAAATCATTTCTTATTTCTATAAAGAGAGCGCTATTGAGTTGATTCTTTTTGCTGATGATTGATATACAAATTGCCTTAATTATCATAATTGTTTCAGAATTTTTGGAGTAACAGAAGTATGGTATAAGTTCAGATTACTATAGACTATTCTGTTTTGGACAGATTCTGTTTTCTATGCATTGTTCTCTTATTTTGATGAATCTATGGGTAGTATCGGGGGGTATGAACCATGGTGAAGTTGGATTACAGTAGATATAATGCTAATATGAATTTGGAATGAGTTCACAACAGTACTTAAAGTGGTGATTTACTTTATTATACTAACGGATCTCACGAAGGTTTTGTTGAGTTTTGTGTGATTGAAGTTTTCATGTTTTGGGTGAGACCATGATGGATCAAGGAATAAGGAGAGGCAAGAGCCTAATCTTGGTGATGCCCAAGGCACCCCAATGTAATATTCGAGGAAGTCTCAAGCGTCTAAGCTTGGGGATGCCCCGGAAGGCATCCCCTCTTTCGTCTACAATCTATCGGTAATTTTACTCGGAGCTATATTTTTATTCGTCACATGATATGTGCAAATGCTTGGAGCGTCTTTTGTGTTTATTTTTCCTTTTTCTTTTATGCACCATGCTGGTATGAGATAGTCCTTGGTTGATTTATAGAATGCTCTTTGCACTTCACTTATATCTTTTGAGTATGGCTTTATAGAATGCTTCATGTGCTTCACTTATATCATTTGAAGTTTGGATTGCATGTTTCCCTACACATAGAAAACCACCATTTGTAGAATGGTCTTTTTCTTCACTTATATTTGTGAGAGCGGGGCGTATATTTTGTAGAAAGAATTAAACTCTCATGCTTCACTTATACCTATTTAGAGAGTTAACAAGAGTTGGTCATTCACATGGTTAGTCATAAAGTCCTACATAAAACTTGTAGATCACTGAATATGATATGTTTGATTCCTTGCAATAGTTTTGCGACATGAACATGTGATATTAGAGTCATGCTAGTGAGTAATTGTGTATTTTTAGAAATACTTGTGTTAAGGTTTGTGATTCCCGTAGCATGCACGTATGGTGAACCGTTATGTGACGAAGTCGGAGCATGATTTATTTATTTATTGTCATCCTTTGTGTGGAGGTCGGGATCGCGCGATGGTGAACTCCTACCAACCCTTCCCATAGGAGCATGCGTGTAGTACCTTGTTTCTATGACTAATAGACTTTTGCAATATGTATGTGATTTCTTTATGACTAATGTTGAGTGCATGGATTATCCGCACTTTCACCTTTCCACCATTGCTAGCCTCCCTAGTACCGCGTAACTTTCACTGGTGCATGACACCCACCATATACCCTTGCTCAAAGCAGCCACCATACCTACCTATTATGGCATTTCCATAGCCATTCCGAGATATATTGCCATGAAACTTCCATCGTTCCATTTATTATGACACGCACCATCATTGTCATATTGCTTTGCATGATCGTAAGATAGCTAGCATGATGTTTCCATGGCTTGTTCGTTATTTGATGTCACTGCTACGCTAGATCATTGCACATCCCGGTACACCGCGGGACTCATTCATATAGAGTCATATTTTGTTCTAAATATCGAGTTGTAAGTAAATAAAAGTGTGATGGTCATCATTATTAGAGCATTGTCCCATGTGAGGAAGTAATAAAAGAGGCCAATGAAGCCCAAATAAAAAAAAGAGGCCAAAGAAGCCCACGAAAAAAAGGGAAAAAATAATAATAATCATCATAAAGAGAGAAAATAGAGAAGGGACAATGCTATTATCCTTTACCACACTTGTGCATCAAAGTAGCACCATGATCTTCATGATAGAGAGTCTCCTATGTTGTCACTTTCATATACTAGTGGGAAATTTTCATTATAGAACCTGGCTTGCATATTTTAATGATGGGCTTCCTCAAATTGCCCTAGGTCTTCATAAGCAAGCGAGTTGGACGCACACCCACTAGTTTCTTTTTGAGCTTTCATACAGTTATAGCTCTTGTGCATCTGTTGGATGGCAATCCCTACTGAGTCACATTGATATATATTGATGGGCATCTCCATAGCCCGTTGATATGCCTAGTTTATGTGAGACTATCTCCTCCTTTTTGTCTTCTCCACAACCACCATATTCTATTCACCTATAGTGCTATGTCCATCACTCACGCACGTGTATTGCGTGAAAGTTGAAAAAGTTTGAGAACACTAAAGTATGAAACAATTGCTTGGCTAAAACCGGGGTTGTGCATGATTTAAATACGTTGTGTGGGGAAGATGGAGCATAGCCAGACTATATGATTTTGTAGGGATAACTTTCTTTGGCCATGATATTTTGAGAAGACATGATTGCTTTGTTAGTATGCTTGAACTATTATTGTCTTTATGTCAAATGATAGAATATTGCTTCGAATCACTCGTGTTTTAGTATTCATGCCATGAGTAGATTATATGATCAAGATTATGCTAGGTAGCATTCCACATCAAAAATTATCTTTTTTTATCATTTACCTACTCGATGATGAGCAAGAATTAAGCTTGGGGATGCTGATACGTCTCCATCGTATCTATAATTTTTGATTGTTTCATGCCAATATTCTACAACCTTCATATACTTTTGGCAACTTTTTATACTATTTTTGGGACTAACACATTGATCCAGTGCCCAGTGCCAGTTCCTGTTTGTTGCATGTTTTTTTGTTTCGCAGATTATCCATACCAAACGAAGTCCAGACGCAATAAAAAAATAGGGGGGTTTTATTTGTAATATTTATGATTTTTGGGATGAAGAATCTACGCGAAACGATGCTCGAGGAGGTCACAAGCCCAGGAGGCGCGACCCTCCCTAGGCCGTGGCTGGCAGGCTTGTGACCAATCCCTAAGGCGGTTGGTGCCTTCTTTCACTGCAAGAAAGATAATATCCTGAAGAAAATCGTGTTAAACTTTCAGCCCAATCGGAGTTACGGATCTCCGGGAATTTGAGAAACGGTGAAAGGCCAGAATCTGGGAGCGCAGAAACAGAAGGACACAGAGAGAGAGATCCAATCTCGGAGAGGCTCTCACCCCTCCGCCGCCATGAAGACCATGGACCAGAGGGGAAACCCTTCTCCCATCTAGGGAGGAGGTCAAGGAAGAAGAAGAATAAGGGGGGCTCTCTCCCCCTCTCCCCCGACGGTGCTAGAACGCCGCCCGGGACATCATCGTGTGACGACGATCTACACCAACACCTCCGTCATCTTCACCAAAACCTCCATCACCTTCCCTCATCTATATTCAGCGGTCCACTCTCCCGCAACCAGCTGTACCCTCTACTTGAACATGGTACTTTATGCTTCATATTATTATCCAGTGATGTGTTGCCATCCTATGATATGTGAGTAGATTTTCGTTGTCCTATCGGTGATTGATGAATTTCTATGATTGGTTTAATTTGCTTGTGGTTATGTTGCTATCCTTTGGTGCCCATCATATGAGCACGCGCATGGATCACACCATAGGGTTAGTAGTATGTTGATAGGACTATGTATTGGAGGGCAAGGGTGACAGAAGCTTCAACCTAGCATAGAAATTGATGCATACGAGATTGAAGGGGGACCAATATATCTTATTGCTATGGTTGGGTTTTACCTTAATGAACGTTAGTAGTTGCGGATGCTTGCTAATAGTTCCAATCATAAGTGCATAGAATTCCAAGTAAGGGATGACATGCTAGCAGTGGCCTCTCCCACATAAAACTTGTTATCGGTCTAGTAACATAGTCAATTGCTTAGGGACAATTCCGCAACTCCTTCCATCACTTTTCCACACTCGTCAAACTAACGTAATTGTTTCTTTTTCTTACCAGCCCCTAGTTTTTATTTACGTGTTCTTTCTTTTCTTGCAAACCTATCCTATCACTCCTTCAAAGAATTTCTAGTTTCATAGTTGTTCTATGTAAAGCGAATGTAAAGTGTGCGTAGAGTTGTATCAGTGGTCGATAGTACTTGAGGGTATATTTGTCCTACCTTTAGCTCCTCGTTGGGTTCGACACTCTTACTTATCGAGAAAGGCTACAATTGATCCCCTATACTTGTGGGTTATCACCGTGCATTCGCACGGGCACCGTAGTGTACTTATTCTTGATCGTATTAACAGATAATTTATAATATTATGACACCAAAACAAATATTACCATTGTTGAAGCGAGTACGAATAATTATTTGGCTTCACATCAAATCAGCATTCTAACATACAGAAGACACTAAGAGTAAGACATAATTCCTCTTGTAAAAAAAGTGCTTGTAAAATCTACCGCTCTATTAGAGAGAAACCAAGGAAAAATGACGTCATTGACAAATAAATATGAATCAGTGTGAAAAATCATCAATATAATGATAAGATTAAATAAAATACACAATAAGTGCATACTAAATAATTCCTCACTAAGACATATATATAGGTGTGTATGTATTTCAGTAACACACGCTGATTATGCCCCTTCATATTTATTCAATATTTCCCTGGTTGATTTAGCAATCCAATTTATATTTTTTATGTCAATTCATTTGATATATAAATGAAAAGTTTTCTATATAGCATGGTAACTATATTTCGATTAATAATTTGATGAAATAAGGTATTATTATTTTTAATCTTATGTTTCCTTCTCATATCCCGACTTCCATTTCTTATGTTCGTTGGAAAGCCATACAATTTGCTAATAGCCTGAGGTGGAAAATATAAAATATGGTAATACATAATAGAGATGCTCAAAAGTTGAAGAAAATTTTCCATACATGAACTAAAGATATATGCTATTTTGATAGTGCAAAACTTTACCACCTTTTGTTTTGGTGAATAATATGTATTTGAAATCAATGACTTTGACCCTATAACTTTTCCTATTTATACAATAGGTTATACATCCAATATAGTTGAATCCTGATAGTAATATTTGCACAAGATAACTCTTGTAAATAACTTTGTATTCCTTCCTATAAATTATCACCACATGACAGAAACATATCAGCCATGTGAAGACAACCAAACACAGAATCCATCTTCTATTCTTCTTCGCGACTTAAGTCAGCATGTTCTCGGTCTCATGAATAATATGGAATTGGCTTCTTATGGGGAGGAAAGGAGTGCGATATGAGAGCATTTACATTAGTAGAAGTGTAAAACAATAAGGTATGTTAGAACCGTGGGTGCAAAAAAGAAAATACTGACTCGTCGGGCAGACTTTCTCTTGCTGATTACTTCTCATTCTTATATGCATATGCATGCATGACTTGCAACAATCACACGTGCTAATGGAATTCGGTCTGAGCCGCTGCCGCGCATCCATGTCGCTATGTTCACTTCACCACACCATATATATTACATCAAAAGAGAGTCTTTTTCTTTATTCTCAGATTGTTTCCATTAAACTACATTACTTTATGAGATGTATTTATTTATTTTTATCAATGATCAGATTCACCCAAAAATAGGAGGTTCAAGATTCTAGATATTTGCCGTTAGCAAGAGACATGTGTGTATTGGTACACGATAGATAATGGGTGTGTGCATGTGTGCATTTGAGATCTTTCGTGATGAATTATCTTTGTAGTATTATTAGTATGGAGTTCCAGCAATGAATAATTTTTAATATGTAGTTTTACTCTTATTTATGATAAAAGTAGAGAGGTATGAATTATAAAACCTTGTGTCAAAGTATTACATAATCCTATGGATGCGACCAATCATATGAATTCACAAAAGCAAAGTATCTCATCGTCACCAACTATAGGTATGCTTCATGCAAAATTCAGTAAATAAGGATGAAGTCATGACTTTGCACTACCAAAATATGAAGCAGGCTCGAAGTCATAGTCAATCCTAGCGCGCATGTGAGATCTTTCCTGATGATTTATCTTTGTAGTATTATTAGTATCGAGTTCCGACAATTAATAATTTTTAATATGTGTTTTCCTCTTATTTATGATAAAAGTAGAGAGGTATGAATTATAAAACCTTGTGTCAAAGTATTACATAATCCTATGGATGCGACCAATCATATGAATTCACAAAAGCAAAGTATCTCATCGTCACCAACTATATGTATGCTTCATGCAAAATTCAGTAAATAAGGATGAAGTCATGACTTTGCACTACCAAAATATGAAGCAGGCTCGAAGTCATAATCAATCCTAGGGCGCATGTGAGATCTTTCCTGATGAATTATCTTTGTAGTATTATTAGTATGGAGTTCCAGCAATTAATAATTTTCAATATGTGTTTTTTCTCTTATTTATGACAAAGTAGAGAGGTATGAATTATAAAACCTTGTGTCAAAGTATTACATAATCCTATGGATGCGACCAATGATATGAACTCACAAAAGCAAAGTATCTCATCGTCACCAACTATATGTATTCTTCATGCAAAATTCAGTAAATAAGGATGAAGTCATGACTTTGCACTACCAAAATATGAAGCACGCTCGAAGTCATAATCAATTCTCCGTCTTGTTAATACGGACGGGTTGGACCAAACCTACCGAGTGTAGGGGCCTTTGGCGCATCTAGATCAGCTAGCTACAGGCATGCATCATATGTAAAAGAGAAAGTTGCCGCGGGATAGTTCTGACCATTGATGCATGGCAAGGCACCCCTGAGCACAACAACAAAGCCCCGTCTCAGCCCGAACCTTGCACCTCGGCCTTGCTTAATACGGACGGGATAAATCATACCTGCCAAGTGTAGAGGCCTTTGGCGCATCTTGATCAGCTAAAGGGATGCCGCGGATGTAACACAAAAAGTTGCTGCCGGCCAATTCTAACCATTGGCTCGTGGCATGGCACCCCTCAGCACAACAATGGAGCCTCGTCTCAGCCTGGACTATGCAGTCTTGTTCTGCAATCGATCTACAGGCTGCCTATAGCTAGTAGTATAATGTTTTTTGGGTGCATATTGCTTGTTATGAGACGTACCTTGCTGAGACTCTCATGACCAGATGCATAATCCATAGAGGAGGAGAGAGAAAGAATTAGGGACGGTGGAAAAATTAATCTTGCAGATGGCTGCTGGAATAATATATGACATTAGACGTGAGCTACGATCCAATCTATTCACGTAAGGTTTATGTCTATAAAAAAACTTAACACGGCCAAGAAAGATTTTCATCTAACCGTGATAACTCTGGCCCCACCAAATTAACAGCTCATATTTTCTCATTAACGTGGTAGTTTTTTGTGAGTCTCTAATTAGTATAGTAATAGATGATGAAAAAAGGACCAACCCAACCCCTTGTTGTCAGTTGTCCTACCCGTGCACATTGTTAGTGCAAATCTTGTTACATAGGCAGGTTCAGTTATTGCATTTCCTAGATGGTTTGAAACCTGGAGTTTGAATAGTTGTAGCTTTGTAGAAGTCAAAAGACCTTGATACTGCCTATGAGTTGGCATTATTACATGAACAACTAGGAGATCGAATTACACCTATCAACAATTTCTCCAAGAAGAGAACTCCAATTGTGCGAAAAATACAGAAACCGAAAACCAAAACCTTGATTGAACCGCGTTGCCTTGAGAAACCAAACCACAATGCAAAGTTGCACAGAACACACCAAGCCATCGCCGAGAGGGCAGTTGTTGGCCCTCTTGCTTCAGCTCATGGAGCTCCGATCCTGCCAATGTGTAGCAAAGATTGACAGCAATGACACGTGCAACATCTTGCTAACATTGATGTTGAACGATCTTCCTAATATTTATGTTGATTTTGATATGAAGCAACATGGTAGTGTAGTCCTGCCAGAAATGGTTGTCCTAATACCTCCCAATCCTAATAATTAGTACCCTATGATACCATTCATCCGTGGGGCAAATTAGCTATTCATTCCACCATCTCAACATATCTAGAAGTGCATAAAAGGAACCTGGACATTTTACATTCACGGTTCTTGCAATGGTTTATATAAAGTTCCAAACCAGGATGAGGAGAGAAATCTATGAAGTCTTTGTAAAGTATCCAGCTACTGGCACATGTATATGTGGTTGGCTCACGCACCCAGTAACTTGTCATATTCAAGCGAAGTTGCAACCTACCTACAGATTCATAAAGGAACGTGGATATCTTACATTCATGGTACATGCAATGGTTTATATAAATTCAAATACCAGGAAGAGGAGCGAAATCTATGAAGTGTTTCATTGAGAAAAAAAGTATACAGCTTCCGACACATGTACGTAATTGGCTCATGCACCTAGTAACTTGTTAGATTAAATTTGCTAAAAGAAAGCTTGTTATATTAAAGTTAAGATGAAAATCTACGCCCGTCTTATGTTGTCAAGCATCACTTGTCCTATGAATGTATGTGCAGTCTCAGCTTGTTAACTATCCGTAGTATTCATATTTTTATAGCAAGACATTAAGTGAGGCTCCTACTGTATAATTGATGCAACAACCCTAAATTACAAGCACCATGCCTTGAACCTGGGTGGGCGGGAAGGCATCAGCCCATTTCTACCATTAGGCTATGCTTTAGTCTGCGAGTCTTCACAATTTTAGCTTAAATGTCATTGCACAATTTATTTAGGGGTATTTCACATAATTTTTTACCGGACCTTGAAAACCCCCAACCGTCTTACAAGTTTTGATTTAATAAAAATCTTCCTGAAAAAAATAAAGTTGACCAATCTATTTTATCTCGCCTCCCTTTGGTAACTTATGTATGGTGTGTTGATAGTCAATCCAATCTAGAAGAAGTTACTTAGCTAGGTAGGATGGAGGTGGATCCGTTTCATGATCATAGTGTGGTGATTCCACTAGTATCTTTCCATCCGCCTGCCGCCGCCGCCGTCGATACCCCTGAGAGTTACCTCCTCGACAACAAGCCCTTATTCACGAAGGACACCAACGCAACCACCGCCTACTACCACTCCACGGACACTCATGACGGCCATCGCACCATGGCCATCCAGGCCACCTTGTTCGTCGCTCGCGTGCCACGCGTTTCCTATGTGTCCTGATAACCCACAAGTATAGGGATCAATTGTAGCCTTTCTCGATAAGTAAGAGTGTCGAAACAACGAGGAGCTAAAGGTAGGACAAATATTCTCTCAAGTTCTATCGACCACCGATACAACTCTATGCACACTTTACGTTCGCTTTACCTAGAACAAGTATGAAACTAGAAGTACTTTGTAGGAGTGATAGGATAGGCTTGCAAGAAAGTAAAGAACACGTAAATAAAAATAGGGGCTGGTTAGATAAAGAAACAACTACGAGTGTCTAACGAGTGTGGAAAAGTGGTGGTAGGAGTTGCGGAATTGTCCCTAAGCAATTGGCTACGTTACTAGATTGATAGCAAGTATCATGTGGGAGAGGCCTGTGCTAGCATGTCATCCCGTACTTGGAATTCTATGCACTTATGATTGGAACTATTAGCAAGCGTCCGCAACTACTAACGTTCATTAAGGTAAAACCCAACTATAGCAATAAGATATATTGGGCCCCCTTCAATCCCATATGCATCAATTTCTATGCTAGGTTTGAAGCTTCTGTCACTGTAGCCTGCCAATACATAGTCCTATCAACATACAACTATACCTATGGTGTGATCCATGCGCGCGATCATATGATGGGAACCAAAGGACAGTAACATAACCACAAGCAAATTAAACCAATCATAGCAATTCATCAATTACCGATAGGACAACGATAATCTACTCAGACATCAAAGGATAGCAACACATCATTGGATAATAATATGTAGCATAAAGCACCATGTTAAAGTAGAGGTTACAGCGGGTTGCGGGAGAGTGAACCGCTGAATATAGATGGGGGAAGATGATGGAGATGTTGGTGAAGATGACCGAGGTGTTGGTGTAGATCGCCGTCACAGAATGATGTCTCGGGCGGCGTTCTGGCGCCGTCGGGAGAGAGGGAGAGAGAGCCCCCCTCCTTCTTCTTCTTACTTGACCTCCTCCCTAGATGGGAGAAGGGTTTCCCCTCTGGTCCATGGTCTCCATGGTGGCGGAGGGGCGAGAGCCCCTCCGAGAATGGATCTCTCTCTGTGTCCTGTTTCTGCGCTCCCAGATTCTGCGTTTCACCGTTTCTTAAATTCCCGGATATCCGTAACACTGATTGGGCTGAAGTTTTAACACGATTTTCTTCCGGATATTATCTTTCTTGCGGCGAAAGAAGGGCACAAACAACCTTAAGGAGTGGCCACAAGCCTGCCAGCCGCGGGCCCACCCCCTGGCCGCGGCTGGTGGGCTTGTGGGCACTCCGTGCACCTTCTCACGTTGATTCTTCTTCCCAATAATCGTAAATATTCCAAAAAAAAATCCCCATAAATTTTTATTGCGTTTGGACTTCGTTTGGTATGGATATTCTGTGAAACCAAAAACATGCAACAAACAGCAACTGGCACTGGGCACTAGATCAATATGTTAGTCCGACAAATAGTATAAAAAGTTGCCAAAAGTATATGAAAGTTGTAGAATATTGGCATGAAACAATCAAAAATTATAGATACGACGGAGACATATCAGCATCCCCAAGCTTAATTCCTGCTCGTCCTCGAGTAGGTAAATGATAAAAAATATAATTTTTGATGTGGAATGCTACCTAGCATAATCTTGATCATATAATCTAATCATGGCATGAATACTAAAACACGAGTGATTCGAAGCAATAGTCTATCATTTGACATAAATACAATAATATTTCAAGCATACTAACAAAGCAATCATGTCTTCTCAAAATATCATGGCCAAAGAAAGTTATCCCTACAAAATCATATAGTCTGACTATGCTCCATCTTCCCCACACAACGTATTTAAATCATGCACAACCCCGGTTTTAGCCAAGCAATTGTTTCATACTTTAGTGTTCTCAAACCTTTTCAACTTTCATGCAATACATGAGCGTGAGCCATGGACATAGCACTATAGGTGGAATAGAATATGGTGGTCGTGGAGAAGACAAAAAGGAGGAGATAGTCTCACATCAACTAGGCGTATCAACGGGCTATGGAGATGCCCATCAATAGATATCAATGTGAGTGAGTAGGGATTGCCACGCAACGGATTCACTAGAGCTTATAAGTGTATGAAAGCTCATAAAGGAAACTAGTGGGTGTGCACCCAACTTGCTTGCTCATGAAGACCTAGGGCAATTTTGAGGAAGCCCGTCATTGGAATATACAAGCCAAGTTATATAATGAAAATTTCCCACTAGTATATGGAAGTGACAACATAGGAGACTCTCTGTCATGAAGATCATAGTGCTATTTGAAGCACAAGTGTTGAAAGAGGATAGTAGCAAGTGTCCCTTCT
This sequence comes from Hordeum vulgare subsp. vulgare, assembly GCF_904849725.1. Taxonomy (NCBI): domain Eukaryota; kingdom Viridiplantae; phylum Streptophyta; class Magnoliopsida; order Poales; family Poaceae; genus Hordeum; species Hordeum vulgare. Next base: position 409,318,663 of record NC_058523.1, read on the forward strand.
CTCTTTTCTCTCAGTTTTTTTGTGGGCTCTTTGGCCTTTTTTATTTTTATTTTTTTATTTTGGTGGGCATCTTTGGCCCCTTTTTTGTAAATGGGATTCGCTGGCCTCTTTTATTTCCTCACATGGGACAATGCTCTATTAATAATGATCATCACACTTACAACTCAATACTTAGAGCAATGATGACTCTATATGAAATGCCTTCGGTAGTGTACCGTGACAATGATCTAGCATAGCAATGACATCAAAAAACGTACAAGCCATGGGAACATCAAAATAAGAGAACAATGCATAGAAAACAGAATTTGTCAAAATAGAACAGTCTGTAGCAATCTGTATATTCCGTACACTTCTGATATCTCAAAAAATCTGAAACATTACGAACGTCTGGAAAATTTGCATATCAATCAGCAGAAAAAAGAATCAACTCAAAAGCTCTCCCAGAATAAAAATGAAAATTAATTTCGTGAGCAGAAAGTTTCTGTCTTTTCTCAGCGTGATCAAACAACTATCACCCAAACAAATCGTAAAGGCTTTACTTGGCACATTATTTTTAAAAATACAAAGGAATTGTACAAGGGGATAATTATTTTTGTGAGAAACTTCCATGAAAAATTCTACATTGTTTCCATGAGCATGAACACAAGTGTTCAAGGTCGACCCTCACTTCCGCAATGCATCACCTTTCAACCGCTTCTCTTTTTGAAAAAGTTTTAAGTTCCCCTCTATATTTTTGTTTTTAAACTAAATAAAAGCACTCAACAGAAATAAATGACTCTCTAAAATTTACGGGTTGTCTCCCAGGCAGTGCTTTCTTTAAAGCCATTAAGCTAGGCATGAAGTGCTCAAGTAATGGTTCCACCCGGATCCCAAGGTATATCAAAGCCAATTTTAATTAGCAATGATTTGAAATTTAGTAGTGAGCACAAGGTAACATATATCAAGAAATGACGAAGTCTAACTCTCTTCCTATGCATTGGCATGTCATAAAAGAACAATTCATGCACAACAAGTAAAGGCCAATACATAGCATAAGCAGTTTCTTGCAATTTTATCGTATTGGAAACATAGAGAGGTGGAGATGTAGTTCCTCTCTCATAATAACTGCAAGTAGGAGCAGCAAGCACATGCATATTATATTCATCAAAATCATCATGTTTAACATAAGGGACTAAAGCTAGCTCATCTTCATAAGCATCATTCATATTGGCAGCATGGCCACAAGCATAGCATGCATCAAGTTCATCAAAAAGGGATATCTCAAACGAATCCAAGGGATCATATCATTCATCCTTCGGTAAGAACGAAGGGAAATTAAATAATGTATGAGTAGAAGAGTTACTCTCATTAGAAGGTGGACACGTGTAGCTAGTCCGCTCTTCCTCCTTTTGTTCTTCGCTCTCCTCTTCATCTTTTTCATCTAATAAGCTCACAATTTCAGCATTTTCTTCTTCCATAGTTTCTTGCAAAATAATATTCTCTTCTTGGGCAGCATAGAATTTCTCCTTAAATCGTTCAATATGGGCATTATATTCATAATTAGTATAACAATAATGAAGCATAGCCAAATTTTCAGATCGGTAAGGAGCATCATCATTATCATCACGCCCTTTAAACACAACCTCAATTTCATAAGCACCCATAAAAGAAACAAACTCTTCTATTTTCTCCACATCATAGTAATCATATATACCATTAGCATAAGAATCCAAGGTTCTATGATCATTAAATTCACAAGAAATGGGAAGGTGTGGAGCCTTCATCCTAGAGCAACAAGTAACACCATATCTCTTGCATAGTTCCCAAGCACACCATTTCAACAAATGGATTTGATCCCATAAAAGTTTCCCTTTTTGAGTCAAGCGATAATCCCTAAAGTATTCACGTTGATCCAACGTGTATCCCATTATATAATTGAATGGGGCTTTCTCAGGATTATTAAAGAAGTGCATAATATTTTCCACATAACGAGCCTCAAGTATTTTAGGAGGTTCCCCATCTCCATGAGTAGCAAGTACACCTAATTTTTTTGGTATTTCGTGTTCCATATCCATAACTAAAGATAGAGAACAACTTAGAACAACAAATAAATCTACTTAGTGATAAAGCAAACAAGCACACACGAGGATATTCACCCCACACTATTGCTCCCCAGCATCGGCCCCAGAAAAAGGTCTTGATGACCCACAAGTATAGGGGATCAATTGTAGCCTTTCTTGATAAGTAAGAGTGTCGAACCCAACGAGGAGCTAAAGGTAGAACAAATATTCCCTCAAGTTCTATCGACCACCGATATAACTCTACGCACACTTTACGTTCGCTTGACCTAGAACAAGTATGAAACTAGAAGTACTTTGTAGGAGTGATAGGATAGGCTTGCAAGAAAGTAAAGAGCACATAAATAAAACTGGGTCTGGTTAGATAAAGAAACAACTACGAGTGTCTAACGAGTGTGGAAAAGTGGTGGTAGGAGTTGCGGAATTGTCCCTAAGCAGTTGACTACGTTACTAGATCGATAGCAAGTATCATGTGGGAGAGGCCTCTGCTAGCATGTCATCCCTTACTTGGAATTCTATGCAATTATGATTGGAACTATTAGCAAGCGTCCGCAACTACTAACGTTCACTAAGGTAAAACCCAACCATAGCAATAAGATATATTGGTCCCCCTTCAATCCCATATGCATCAATTTCTATGCTAGGTTTGAAGCTTCTGTCACTCTAGCCTGCCAATACATAGTCCTATCAACATACAACTAACCCTATGGTGTGATCCACGCACACGATCATACGATGGGCACCAAAGGACAACAACATAATCATAGCAATTCATCAATCACCGTTAGGACAATGATAATCTACTCAGACATCATAGGATAGCAACACATCATTGGATAATAATATGTAGCATAAAGCCCCATGTTCAAGTAGAGGATACAACGGGTTGCGGGAGAGTGAACCGCTGAATATAGATGGGGGAAGATAATGGAGATGTTGGTGAAGATGACGGAGGTGTTGGTGTAGATCGCCGTCACACGATGATGCCCGGGCGGCGTTCCGGCGCCGCCGGGAGAGAGGGGGAGAGAGCCCCCCCTCCTTCTTCTTCTTCCTTGACCTCCTCCCTAGATGGGAGAAGGGTTTCCCTTGTGTTCCATGGTCTCCATGGAGGCGGAGGGGCGAGAGCCCCTCCGAGATTGGATCTCTCTCTCTGTGTTCTTCTGTTTCTGCGCTCCCAGATTCTGCGTTTCACCATTTCTTAAATTCCTGGAGATCCGTAACTCCGATTCGGCTGAAATTTTAACACGATTTTCTTCCCGATATTATCGTCTTGCGGCGAAAGAAGGGCACCAACCGCCTTATGGAGTGGCCACAAGCCTGCTAGCCGCGGGACCACCCCCTGGCCGCAGTTGGTGGGCTTGTGGGCACTCCGTGCACCGTCTCGTGTTGATTCTTCTTCCCAAAAATCATAAATATTCCAAAACATATCCCCGTAAATTTTTATTGCGTTTGGACTTCGTTTGGTATAGATATTCTGCGAAACAAAAAAACATGCAACAAACAGGAACGGGCACTGGGCACTGGATCAATATTTTTGTCCCAAAAATAGTATAAAATTTGCCAAAAGTATATGAAAGTTGTAGAATATTGGCATGAAACAATCAAAAATTATAGATACGACACAGACGTATCATGTCCTCGCCTGGTCCACTGCTACTTCTTGAGCTTGCGTTGGTTTTTCCCTTCAAGAGGAAAGGGTGATGGAGCAAAGTAGACATAAGTATTTCCCTCAGTTTGAGAACCAAGGTATCAATCCAGTATTAGTATCAAGATGAGGCACCAATGCACGTGCGCAAAAACAAACAAACTTGCACCCAACGCGATAAAGGGGTTGTCAATCCCTTCACGATTACTTGCAAGGTGAGATCTAATAGTGATAAAAGGTAAATATAAATAGAAGTGCAGCAAGGTATTTTTGGTATTTTTGTATGTAGATCTGAATATATAATGTGTAAAATAGACTCGGGGGGCATAGTGTTCACTAGAGGCTTCTCTCATGATAGCAAGTATTACGGTGGGTGAACGAATTACTGTCGAGCAATTGATAGAATCGCGCAAAGTCATGATGATATCTAAGGCAATGATCATACATATAGGCATCACGTCCGAGACAAGTAGACCGATACTTTCTGCATCTACTACTAGTACTCCACACATCGACCGCTATCCAGCATGCATCTAGTGTATTAAGTTTATAACAAACAGAGTAACGCCTTAAGCAAGATGACATGATGTAGAGGGATAAATTCATGCAATCTGATATGAACCCCATCTTTTTACCCTGATGCGTGCCTCGCTACCCCTTCTGACACTAGGTGAGGACACCGCACGGTATGAACCCAAAACCAAGCACTTCTCCCATTGCAAGAATTATAGATCAAGTTGGTCAAACGAAACCCATAACTCGAAGAGAATTACAAGGATACGAAATCATGCATATAAGAAATCAGAGGAGACTCAAATAATATTCATAGATAATTTGATCATAAATCCACAATTCATCGGATCTCGACAAATACACCGCAAAATAAAGTTACATCGGATAGATCTCCATGAAGATCATGAAGAACTTTGTATTGAAGATCCAAGAGAGAGAAGAAGCCATCTAGCTACTAGCTATGGACCCAAAGGTCTGGGGTGAACTACTCACGCATCATCAGAGAGGCAATGGTGTTGATGAAGAAGCCCTCTGTGTCCGAATCCCCCTCCGGTAGGGCACCAGAATGGTCCCCAGATGGGATCTCGTGGAGACAAAAGCTTGCGGCGGCGGAAAAGTGTTTTCGTGGCTCTCTCTGTTGGTTTCGGGATGTTTGGGAATTTATAGGCGAAAGAGGTAGGGCAATGGAGGCAAGGTGGGCCCACGAGCCTGCTAGGCGCCCCCCTGGGACGCACCTAGGGGGCTCGTGACCTCCCACGAGATCTCCTTCCTTGGTTCTCAAGTCTTCTGGGTATCTTATGTTATGGAAAAAATCATCCCGCATGTTTTATTCCGTTTGGACTCTGTTTAATATTCATTTCTGAAAAAGGTCAAAAACACGGAAAAAACAGAAACTGGCAGTAGGCACTGAGTTTATATGTTAGTCCCAAAAATGATATAAAATGGCATATAAATGCATATAAGACTTCCCAAGTTGATAATATAATAGCATGGAACAATCAAAAATTATAGATACGTTGGAGACATATCAAGCATCCCCAAGCTTAAGTCATGCTCGTCCTCGAGTAGGGAAGTCATAAAGACCGAATTTTTGATGCGGAATGCTACCTAACATATTTTCTCTTTGTAACTTCTTTGTTGTGGCATGAATATTCAGATCCGTAAGATTCAAAACAATAGTTTAATATTGACATGAAAAATAATACTTCAACCATACTAGCAAAGTAATCATGAACTTTTGAAATAACAAGCCAAAGAAAGTTATCCCTATAAAATCATATAGTCTGGCTATGCTCCATCATCCCCACACAACGAATTTAAATCTTGCACAACCCCGGTATTGGCCAAGTAATTGTTTTCGCACTCTTACTTTCTCAAACTTTTTCAACTCTCACGCAATACATGAGCATGAGCCATGGATATAACACTATAGGTGGAATATAGTGTGGTGGAGGTTGTGAGGCAAAAAGGAGGATATGGTCACATCGATTCGGCGTATCAATGTGAATGAGTAGGGATTGCCATGCAACGGATGCACATCTCTCAAAGTGTATGAAAGCTGAAAAAGAAAACTAGTGGGTGTGCACCCAACTTGCTTGCTCCCGAAGACCTAGGGCATTGAGGAAGCCCATCATTGGAATATACAAGCCATGTTATATAATGAAAATTCCCACTAGTATATGAAAGTGACAAAACAAGAGACTCTCTATCATGAAGAACACGGTGCCACTTGAAGCACAGGTGTGGAAAAAGATAGCAGCATTGTCCCTTCTCTCTTTTTCTCTCGTCATTTTTTTTGTTTGGGCTCTTTGGCCTCTCTTTTTTTTGTTTTTTTTGGTGGGCATCTTTGGCCTATTTTTTTTATTTCCTCACATGGGACAATGATCTAATAATGATGATCATCACACTTTGACTTACAACTCGATACTTAGAACAATAATGACTCTATATGAAATGCCTCTGGCAGTGTATAGGGATGTGCAACGCTCTAGCTTAGCATATGACGTTGGAACATGTCCCTAGATATCTTACGATCATGCAATGGCAATATGAAAGTGATGGCACATGTCATGAGACGGAACGGTGGGAGTTGCATGGCAATATATCTCGGAATGGCTATGAAAATGCCATAATAGGTAGGTATGATGGCTGTTTTGAGGAAGGTATATAGTGGGTTTGTGCACCGACGAAAGTTGCGCGGCACTTAGAGAGGATAGCAATGGTGGAAGGTGAGAGTGCATCTATACCATGGACTCACATTTGTCATGAAGAACTCATATACTTATTGTGAAAGTTTTATTAGTAACCGAAACAAAGTGTTAAACGCATACTCCTAGGGGAAGGGTTGGTAGGTGTTAACCATCGCGCTATCCCGACCGCCACACAAAGGATGACAATCAATAAATCGATTATGCTCCGACTTCCTAACATAGCGGTTCACCATACGTGCATGCTACGGGAATCACTAACCTCAACACAAGTATTCCTAGATTCACAACACCCTACTAACATAACTCTAATATTACCATATCCATATGTCAAAACTAATTATGAGGAATCAAACTTCTCTTACTAATAAATGCACTTGAATATGAAAGTTTTTATTATATCCTCTTTGGATGCCTATCATATTTAGGACTAATATCACAACACACGCCAATTACCAAGTTACTTAGAGAGAGCACTCTCAAAATGATATAAGTGAAGATCGAGAGTTTTTATTTCTACAAAATATGACACCGCCGTGCTCCAAAAAGATTTAAGTGAAGCACTAGAGAAAAATTATCTAGCTCAAAAGATATAAGTGAAGCTCATGGGAGCAAAATTATCTAGCTCAAAAGATATAAGTGAAGCTCATGGGAGCTAAATTGCCTAGCTCAAAAGATATAAGTGAAGCTCATTGAGTATTCTAACAAATTCACGATGAGTGCATGTCCCTCTCAAAAAGGTGTGCAAAAAGGATGATTGTGATAAAACAAAAAGCAAAGACTCCTATAATACACGATGCTCCAAGCAAAACACATATCATGTGGTAAATAAAAATATAGCTCCAAGTAATGTTACCGATGGATTGAAGACGAAAGAGGGGATGCGTTCCCGGGGCATCCCCAAGCTTAGGCTTTTTGGTGTCCTTGAATTTGGCTTGGGATGACTTGGGAATCCCCAAGCTTAGGCTCTTTCCACTATTTATTCCATTGTCCATAAGAACATCACCCAAAACTTGAAAACTTCACAACACAAAACTTAAACAGAAACTCGTCATATCATTAGCATAAGAAAACAAACCACCAACTTTTTAGGTATTTTAGTAAACTTAATTTCCATTTAAAGTGATGTTATATTACTATATTCTCACTTCTCCATGGCTCTTACCCCCCGATACTAACCATAGTTTCATCAAAATAAGTAATCAACACAACAAAAATAGAATCTGCCAAAAACAGAACTGTCTGTAGCAATCTGTATATTTCGTATACCTATGCTATCCCAAAAATTCTGAACAATTATGAAAATTAGGGAAATTTGCATATCAATCAGAAGAAAAAAGAATCAACTCAAAATCTCTTTCTGTATAGGAATTAAAACTAATTTCGTGAGCACAAAGTTTCTGTCTTTTTCAGCATGATTAAACAACTATCACCAAAACTAATCATAAAGGTTATACTTGGCACAAACACTAATTAAAACATAAAAAACACAATCATAACAGAATAATGATGGTGTGCACTCCACAAAACAGAGAGTAAAAAAGCAAAAAAAATATTATTCATTGGGTTGCCTCCCAACAAGCGCTGTCGTTTAACGCCGTTAGCTAGGCGTAAGGCAATAGAATCTAGTATCATCATCTTTAGTGATCAAACCTTAAGTAGCTTTCATAATGGATTCATGAGGCAATCTTATTTTCTTTCTAGGAAAGTGTTCCATGCCTTTCTTTAATGGAAATTGAAATTTAATATTCCCTTCCTTCATATCAATAACAGCACCAATAGTCCTAAGGAAAGGTCTACCAAGAATAATTGGACATGTCGGATTGCAATCAATATCAAGCACAATGAAATCTACTCGCACATAGTTCCTATTTGCAATAATAAGAACATCATTGATCCTTCCCATAGGTTTCTTAATAGTAGAATTTGCAACATGCAAATTAAGAGAGCACTCATCAATCTCATCGGAACCTAGAACATCACATAAAGATTTTGGAACTGTGGAAACACTAGCACCCAAATCACACAAAGCATGGCATTCATAATTTTTAATCTTGATTTTTATAGTAGGTTCCCAGTCATCATGAAGTTTTCTAGGAATAGATATTTCCAACTCAAGTTTCTCTTCAAGAGACTTCATCATAGCATCAATGATATGATTGGTAAAAGCCTTATTTTGGCTATAAGCATGTGGAGAGTTTAGCATGGATTGCATCAAGGAAATGCATTCAATCAAGTAGCAACTATCATAATTAAATTCCTTGAAATCCAAAGTACTAATTTCATCACTATTCAAAGTTCTGATATCCTCTACTCCACTTTTAGTATTGTTAGCATCAAGATAAATAGACTCCGAATGATTAGGGCGTTTCTCAACCAAAGTGGATTCACATCCAGCCCCATAATCATTAGTATTGACATTAGAAAACAAGGATTCAATAGGAGTCACACCAAGCAATTTAAGATCTTCGTGATTCACATCACGAGAACACGCCTTTTTAAGCCATTCATGTCTAGCACGAATTTCGGCGGTTCTTTCTTTACTCTCATTCATAGAAACACGCATAGCTTTCAAAGTTTCATCCATATTAATATTGGTAGGAACACATCTCAATTTCAAAGCATCAATATCAAGAGACATTCTATCAACAGTCCTAGCCAAGTCATCAATTTTAAGAAGTTTTTTCTTCTATGGAAGCATTGAAAATCTTTTGCGAAGTAATAAACTCTTTAATATTACTCTCAAGATCACAGGGTATTTTATTATAATTTCCATGATCATTGTTGTAGGAATTGCCAAAATTGTTAGAGGGATTACTACAAAAAGGCCTAGGATTAAAGAGACCTCTATAAGCATTGTTGTGTCGGGACCCCGATCCTAAGCCATAGGAATCCAGCCTGTAACACATCGCATCCCTTTGTGGTCTCACGCACGGTTAACTCCACGGCTGCAGCCTTACCTTAGCCGGGACCGTTTGCGTCTTTTGACTCACGTATGCGATAGTGTCGCTAGCAATCCAATGTCAAAGAACCCGGATCGACATGTCTAGTCATAAACCAAAGTGGCAGTACCGCACAAGGACAGGCATACATGACCCAACAAAGCAGGTGTCGGTCATCGGCGAATGTAGACGAGTCGTAGCAAGCTACAAGGACTCCATTACATCGCGTGACATTTCCCCAAAGGGGACAGACACAGCAGCTAAGAAGGACACATGCCGGTCAACCAATGTGTCCGGAGCAGTAGCGAACTACCAAGGCTCGTTGGACCACAAAGGGGCATTTCCTTGTAAGGAGTGCTACTAAAGTTCACGACTAGGTAATCGAACCCCATACATATCAAGTACGACACACGTACGCATGGCATACCGATATGTATAAATACATCGATGGCATCACAACATAACCATAAACATACAAGCTTTATTTAAGAGGCTCGGAAGAGCCACACACATAATATTACACATTAAGGGTCTCACGACCCATAATAGCAGTCATACAATACAAGCCAACGGAAGATTTATAAACTGTCTGGGTACAGACAGTGCAACTAGAAGGCACATGGCCTGACTATACTACAGAGCCAACGTAGGGCCAGATCGTAGCTGGGACACCAGCTACTCGTCGTCGTCGATGTCTATGAAGAACCCTCCATTAGGGTCATTAGCAACCTCTGCAACATTTATTAAGCAAACATGAGTACGAAGGTACTCAGCAAGACTTTAGGAGAGCTAACTACTCATGCAAGGTATCAAAAGGTATTGTGGGGTTTCATGCGGGAAGCCAGCATTTGACTCATGGCTAGACAACTTGCATTTTGAAATTAGTTTTGACAACTTGATTTCTCGCACACGAGTCCATTAACACCACAACAATACACTATCGTGGAATCATTCCGTCTCCATACGGAAATGCCATCCACGACACTCATGCTTATCTTGACAATTTTATGAGTAGCCATTGAAGTTATCTATGAACAACATATGTCTCCAAGTAGTCCATATCCGCGGGCGCGGCTATTCGAATAGATCATAACCCTGCAGGGATGTACTTCGTCACACACGCTCCCGCCACTTATCGCCATGTGCACGTCATGCACCTCGGCAACCTTCAAGCGGAAGCCCAGCGAGGGAGTCGGCCACGACCGTTAACCACACTAGTACCTAGTGCAGGTTTATCGCCTATCTGAGAGTAACCCGTACGGAAGTCCGGCCGAGGTTTCCGCCACGGCCTCAAACGATGTGCGCAGGGTTCCCAAGCCCACCATCCGGGTGCCACTTGGTACACCGTGCCACTGCCTACCTCATCACGGTCCACCTCTCAGGTCAGCACCATGCACGGCCTCCAGCATTTCTATAAACACCAGAAACTACTTGCAACTCCTGGACCGAGTACTACGCGATTAATAGGCCGAGCGGGGTCATATTTCAGGGCCCAACATGTGGTAGTATCTAGTCTTGGATTACATACACGGAACTCAGTTCCTAAGGACGGTTCCAATGAAACAACCCGCCATGTACTCCTACACAACCTTTCACCGGTACCTTTACCAAATCAAGTTCAACACACGACCTTTGCCCACCGAACACATTCCACATTTCTGTTCATCTCCCAGATGACAGACCATACACAACTCTAAGCATAGCATGCATAGCAGGATAAGGCACATCATAGCTCAAGCAACTACCAGGTATGCTAGGTTGCAAGGTTCGGCTATTTACTGTGACAAGGTTAAGTCATGCAAAGGAAGTGGGTCCAACTATCGTGGCAAAAGCAGTTGAAGCATTTGATCCTAATGCAATAAATAGGTGCAGGAGCAAGAACATAGGAGTTATCGGGATGATCAAAGGGGTTGCTTGCCTTGTTGCTCAGAGGAGGAACGATATCCGTCACACGGATATTCGGTGGAATCCGGGGGTGCGGAGCCTACCGAAATGAATGGCAACATTCAATAACAATCATATGCAATCAAAATGATGCATGAGCATGGCATGAGAATGCAAAATGATAAGTTATTATAATCAAGATATTTTAGGTTTAAAGTTGATTTGAATCACATTCGAATAGCAATTCAAACGGGTATTCTCGGATACCGGTTTAATTGATTCGACCTGAGGCTCAGATCAACTTAATGTTAACATGCATGAAATGTCATGTTATGGTACTGATTTATATCTAGGGCAGTGTGTGATCATTGCATTTATAATGAAATTTGGATATTTTTGCAATTCCATTTATAAAGTGATTAAAAGAATTGAATTATTCCTTATTTCACAAATTAGGGTCCTGTAACTTTTTCAAACATAGTTGAAAATAGCATAATCAGAATCCTTGAATTTTTCTGATACTTTTTCATATATAATTTATTTTCATTGGAGTTACAGATTAATTTCTATGATTTTTGCAATTTTTAGCAATTTCCTGAATTAGTTTTATACTGGAAATTCTATTTATTGCATCAGGCTGACGTCAGCAGGTCAGCCGACCTGTGCAGGTCAAACCTGACAGGGGGGCCCCACTGGTCAGCCTCTCTGGGACTAATCCCGTGCTGACCAGCCCCTAATTGGGGTTTGACCAGGCGTGGGGCCCTCTGTCAGCGACTGAGGGGAGGGCGATTACGCCCTAATGGTCGGCCACGTCGACGGCCACCGGAGGGTGGTCGCCGGCGACCAGACCCGCAGTGGAGGGCTCGCCAAAGGCGTCCTAGACGGCGCTGCACAGCACGAAAACGCACGCGGTTGGCAGCTACAGCAAGCTCGCGAAGTGGCCGATCTGGCAGGACCAACTGGGGAGGCTAGGGTCGCCGGAAGAGGCGTCGGCGACGAGCCGGAGCGGCGGCCGAAGCTCGGGCGTCCTCGGGGTCTTTGAACCAGGGGGATCTACGCTCGGTTCTTAGCTGCTACGGCATCTACACGTCGTCCTGGAGCTGTTGGTGCCCTCGGAAGGACGGGATGATCATCGGAGGGCTACCGGCGACGAGCGGCAGCGGCGGTCCTCGTCGGGCTCTGGTGAAACTAGGTCTAGAGGAGGGGATCGACGGGGAAAACTTAGGGGAAACGACCGCATGCTCACTGGGAGTGCAGAGCAGAGCTTAGACGGCTCGGGGAAGGCCTAGGGGCGACGAATCGACGGGAGAGGTCCGGCGGCCGGAGGAGGAAGACGACGGCGTTGCGGGCGTTGCAGGGCTCGAGGAGGCTTCGGCTTCTGCAGAGACGACCAGGGCGACGAGGCGGAGCTAATGGCGTGCTCTGGGAGGGGATCCTATGGCCAGGGGCACGGCCAGCTCGAGCTCGAGCTCGGCTCTAATGGCGGCAGTAGGGAGAAGGAGGGGATCCGGGAGGAGGGGAAGAACCGAGGCGGGGAATGGATAGGGAAAGCTCTGGGGAGCTTATCCCCGTCGTCGCCAGCGCGAACCGGCGGCCAGGCAGGCACGCAGGTGCGTGGCCGCGCCGGAGGAGGCGGCGGCCACCTCCTGCTGCCTACTGGCGCGAGGGAGGGGACGAGCGGGGAGATGGGCCGGGCCTGGCTTGGGCGACAGGTAAGTCTTTTTCCATTTTCTCTATTTTTGTTTTTCTGTTTTGCTATTTATTGCTTTGCTAATTATTTCAGCTCCAAAACAAAAAGTAAAAACTATTTTAGACCTCCTGAAATATTTGTTATAATATCCCCACTCATTTCCAAGACTTTCAACATTTTTGGAAAATTATAGTTTCTGATTTCAAATTTTAAATTTGAAACCAGTGGCTTTTGCATTTATTTAAAATGCTTAAAGTGTCAAGAAAATAGTTTTCTCCAATGCTCATTTACTTTCATGATTTATCAGAAAGTTTGAACATTTCTTGAGGCCATTTTGGGTTCATTGATTTTGAACTAGTTTGAAATTTCCTTTAATTGAAATGGTGGCTAGGGTATTGAGTTTTTCCTTTGCCACTTTGTTGTTTTTGTTGAAACTTCTTAGATGCAAATGCAAAGAAGACATGAGCACAATGCTATCTTGCTTAAGGGTTGGGGATGTGACATGTTGTTACCAAAATTATTCCTACCAACAAAATTAACATCCAAATTTTCATTGCAATTCTCAATCAAGGAAGATAAAGGCATATCATTTGGATCTAGAGGAGCACTTTTACTAGCAAACAACTTCATTAACTCATCCATCTTAGCACTCAAAGAGTTATTTCTTCTATAGCATGCACTTTTTTTACTAGTAGGTGACCTTTCAGTGTGCCATTGAGAATAATTTGTCATGATATTATCTAGGAGTTTTTTAGCTTCTCCTAGTGTGATTTCCATAAAAGTTCCACCAGAGGCGGAATCCAAGATATTTCTAGAAGCAAAATTCAAACCAGCATAGAAAATTTGTATAATCATCCAAAGACTTAGGCCATGAGCGGGACAATTTCTAATCATCAATTTCATTCTCTCCCAAGATTGTGCAACATGTTCATGATCTATTTGCTTAAAATTCATGATATCATTATGGAGAGAGATAATCTTAGCAGGTGGAAAATACTTGGAAATAAAGGCATCTTTACACTCGTTCCATGAATCAATACTATTTTTGGGTAAAGATGAAAACCAAGTTTTTGCTGGATCTCGTAATGAGAACGGAAATAGCTTCAATTTAATCATATCATTATCCACATCTTTCTTCTTTTGCATATCGCATAACTCAATAAAGGTATTAAGATGGGATGCGGCATCTTCACTGGGAAGGCCGGAAAATTGCTCTTTCATAACAAGATTCAACAAGGCAGCATTAATTTCAGATGAATCCGCACTTGTGGCGGGAGCAATTGGAGTACTAATAAAATCATTGTTATTAGTATTAGAGAAGTCACAAAATTTAGTGTTTTCAGACATGGTGACTTAGCAAGCAGACAAGCACACAAGCAAATAGAAAGCAAGCAAAAGAAAGGGCGAACGAAAAAGGCAAATAAAGAAAGGAAACATTTTTGTAAATTTTGTTTTAGAAGTGGGGGAGAGGAAAACGAGAGGAAAATGGCAAATAATGTAAATTCAAGAGATGAGTTTGCGATAGGTACTTGGTAGATATGCTTCACTTGAATACTCCCCGACAATGGCGCCAGAAATTCTTCCTGCTACTCCTTGAGCTTGCGTTGGTGTTTTCCCTTCAAGAGGTAAGGGTGATGCAGCAAAGTAGAGATAATTATTTCCATCAGTTTGAGAACCAAGGTATCAATCCAGTAGGAGTATCAAGATGAGGCACCAATGCACCTGCGCAAAAACAAACAAAATTGCACCCAACGAGATAAAGGGGTTGTCAATCCCTTCACGATTACTTGCAAGGTGAGATCTAATAGTGATAAAAGGTAAATATAAATAAAAGTGCAGCAAGGTATTTTCGGTATTTTTGTATGTAGATCTGAATATATAATGTGTAAAATAGACCCGGGGGCCATAGTGTTTACTAGAGGTTTCTCTCATGATAGCAAGTATTACGGTGGGTGAACGAATTACTGTCGAGCAATTGATAGAATCGCGTAAAGTCATGATGACAATATGATAATACAATATCATACATATAGGCATCATGTCCGAGACAAGTAGACCGATACTTTCTGCATCTACTACTATTACTCCACACATTGACCCCTATCCAGCATGCATCTAGTGTATTAAGTTCATAACAAACAGAATAACGCCTTAAGCAAGATGACATGATGTAGAGGGATAAATTCATGCAATATGATATAAACTCCATCTTTTTACCCTTGATGGCAACAACATGATGCGTGCCTCGCTACCCCTTCTGTCACTAGGTGAGGGCACCGCACGGTATGAACCCAAAACCAAGCACTTCTCCCATTGCAAGAATTATATATCAAGTTGGCCAAACGAAACCCATAACTCGAAGAGAATTACAAAGATACGAAATCATCCATATAAGAAATCAGAGGAGACTCAGATAATATTCATAGATAACCTGATCATAAATCCACAATTCATCGGATCTCGACAAACACACCGCAAAAGAAAGTTACATCGGATAGATCTCCATGAAGATCATGGAGAACTTTGTATTGAAGATCCAAGAGAGAGAAGAAGCCATCTAGCTACTAGCTATGGACCCGAAGGACTGTGGTGAACTACTCACGCATCATTGAAGAGGCAATGGTGTTGATGAAGAAGCACTCCGTGTCCGAATCCCCCTCCGGCAGGGCACCAGAATGGTCCCCAGATGGGATCTCGCGGAGACAGAAGCTTGCGGCGGCGGAAAAGTATTTTCGTGGCTCTCTCTGTTGGTTTCGGGATTTTTGGGAATTTATAGGCGAAAGAGGTAGGGCTATGGAGGCAAGGGGGGCCCACGAGCCTGCTAGGCGCCCCTCGGGGCGCGCCTAGGGGGCTCGTGACCTCCCACGAGACCTCCTGCCTTGGTCCTCAAATCTTCTAGGTATCTTCTGTTATGGGAAAAAACATCCCGCATGTTTTATTCCGTTTGGACTTCGTTTAATATTCATTTCTGAAAAAGGCTAAAAACACGGAAAAGGCAGAAACTGGCACTAGGCACTGAGTTAATATGTTAGTCCCAAAAATGATATAAAATGGCATATAAATGCATATAAGACATCCCAAGTTGATAATATAATAGCATGGAACAATCAAAAATTATAGATACGTTGGAGACGTATCATCCACCGACACCTATTTCTACGAGAACCCCTCATCATCACCACCCAGCGCCGGCTCGTCCTCCTTAGTATCTCTCTACTAATGATAAGAAGGTCGTTCCCAAAGTATTACATCTACCAGCCTAGCGGCCATGGCTCGATCTGGTACCGCAGCACATTGACATGCGTATAGTGGACGAGATCTGCACGATTGGCCTCTAGTCTCACGGCAGCGGTAAGTAGTATGTCGCCGCATTAACCAGATGTTTGAGAGGGGAAAATGGTCCTAGTGAGCCCAAGGTGGGTAAGTAAGACAATCTACTAGAAAAGTAGTAACGTTAGAGGCACAAATTGTTATTCGCATCGAGCATGTTATGTTTGTTGGAAATAATCTTGAAATACGTGCAGTTGAGTCGTTGCGCGAGTAAGAACATGGACGTGCTAGGCAGTGGACAAGCCAGGTCGTGCGGACGAGCAAGCGTCCAGTGTGTCCATAAGAATCCAGTGGCGGAGGCAGCAATCTGATAAGGTTAGAACTCCATCACACACACACACCTAAAAAATTTCATATTCAGGCTATATGCACGTTGGTGTTAGAGAAATTTTAAAACTTGGTGTTGCTATATGCATGGCAGCTTGCATTGGCCATACCATAAAAAATATGGTGCCTCCGTCGCTATGAGAATCGTGGTGATTTCCATATGAATAAAGCAACTGTCATTCCGTGTCGTGCTAGAAACACTCATCCTAATGCCTCCCAAGCCTACGAATTGGTATCCTATGGCCTCCTCCATTACTGAGAAGTAGCTCTCTTTCCATGTTCTCAACCTAACTAGAAGGGCTGAAACAATACTTGCATATATTCTGCATTTTCACGACTCTTGCAATAGTTTAATATAAACGCGGAAACCAGGAGGAGGAGAGAAGGCTATGCACTGTTTCTGTTGCGGAGTAAAGGGTACATTTAGTAGCACATGTACGAGGTTGGCTCACCTACCCAATCCCTTGTCAGATGTAAGTTAAGTCGCTTGTCTAGTGCGTGCCACCCATGTTATGTTGCCATGCATCACCTATGGTGCGAATGTAAGGTCAGTCTAAAGTGATCACTGATGAAAAATATGAGATTTATTTTGCCCAAAGAGAGTGAATGAGAAAAAA
This sequence comes from Hordeum vulgare subsp. vulgare, assembly GCF_904849725.1. NCBI lineage: Eukaryota > Viridiplantae > Streptophyta > Magnoliopsida > Poales > Poaceae > Hordeum > Hordeum vulgare. Next base: position 409,335,875 of record NC_058523.1, read on the forward strand.
AAAGACCAACCCAACCCTTGGCGCCAGTTGTGACACCTCTTGCACATGGGGTTGGAGAAACACATCCGGGCAGCTGAGGGAATCAATGCATGACCACGTTGGATGCCAAAATGGATCCAGACGGTTGTGGGCGGTTTGATGGTCCGCATTGGAGATGCCCGGATGTTTTGTTGAAGGTACACTTGTTTCCGAGTAGTTTTGTTACCGCACAAAAAAATATTCAGTACATTTTAGAACACAAAAAATGAAAAATCATCTTATAATACTCTGAAACAGGACAAACTTCGGCAAAGGTCAGAAACACTTGGAACAAATATCATAGTAATGACATGTGGTGAATTTAAGATCGGTACATCAAGTGTATGACTGCATGGTAGACCAATCAATGCTGCTAGCACTCAGGTAGGCTTCCCGGCTAGCGAACTAGCAAGACCCTCCGTCGTCGCCGCCCGCTCTGCAACTGTCATTGCAGTCCTCGGCAGACTCGATGCAGTCGAAGAAGCAAGCCTCCTCCTAGAGGCGGGAGTCTCTCTCACACGATGCAGGGCGCCTCACACGTCGGTGCACATCGCTCGTTTTGGATCCAAGCTGGGCTCGCAACCGCAATGCTCAATGCACCCCGCTTCCGCCATGGTAGGGGCCAGTACGACAACGCAGAGGGCAATGAGAACGATGGTGACAGAGACCTTGAATGCATGCGCGGCCATGAGATGAGAGCATATGGTATTTGTTGGGCTAGATAGATGATAGATCGGGCGAGGGGCGGCCTGAGGCACCACATTTATAGACTAGTTGATTAAGCACTATGTAGTAGTATTGGCTTAGGTTGTTCGTAATGGGAGTATCATAGATAGTATCACGCATGCCAACTATGTTTTCTTGGAAGGTGGTATAAAATTAAATAAAAGAAGAAAGGTTCGGGTATCAATATCATAATACAATATCATATTAAATGATGTGCTATTATGGATCATGCATAACAATAAATAAACTATCATATGATACTGATATATGATATCATACACTATGGCTGTAGTATAATACACTAGTATCATATGCGTGATACTAGTATATATATGGTACTCCCCGTTAGGCTGGTTCATACTGGGAGTATCATAAGCAGTATCATGCATGTCAATTAAACTTATTTTGTGATGTTGCATATCATTAAATGACAAAAGAGAGGATGTGGTATCATATTATGATACCACATTATATTAAATGGTATACTACCTTGTGTCAGGCATGCATAGTTCGTGGTCGTATTGCTAGCTTGACCTCGAGCTCTAGGCCATGCTTTACTTGCATAACTAGAGGCAAGTAAGGTGCACACGAGGTCAGGAGCCAAGTTGGTACGGGCCGGACGAGATGACTTGCTTATGGCGAAACTGAAGAAATATGTCGAACCCAACCCTTGGCAATCTCAACCCTAGCTAGCGCATATTGGCCCAGTACCACTTGCTGACTGTCTTCCCGCGACACGCAACAATAGAGAGACGAAGGCAAGATGGATGTCTCATGCACGCACGTACAAAGCTAGCACTGAACAGTCCCTGACCGACTGCTAACATACATGTCGTTGGCAAGCTGTAGCATGCGCGCTGATCGGATAAGTAACAAGGTGTCAGCTCATCAAGAATGGCAAGGTCCAAATCTTTCGCGAAGTACTATGAATAGCATCACCTAATAGTGGGGTCCAAATCTTTCGCGAACTACTATCAATAGCATCACCTAATAGTGGGCCAATGTCGCTCAGTAAAGTGTTGACCAGGTAGAGCTTAAGCTGCAGTCCTGGGAAGACAAACCAACATCGATTGTCGAGCAATGAATCTTTTTTAACTATCCAAAATTACAAAGAAAATCATCATATACCCACAACTATAAGAAAAAATGCATGCATCACTTGACAACTAATCAAAGTTGAAGAAAATGACTTTTTTCTTGTTTATAGACGGCTAATGATAGCCGCTTGTGGATGTACCGATAATATCGTCATCGCTGATCAGCCGACTGCCGATAAATTTTGGCATGACTGATGGAACCTTGAACTATTTCTTATATCGTTTTCGTACCTAGTGGCAACGGTCATGGCAAGCTCTGTAATCATGTTGTTTATTCTGGTCAAGAGAGAACAAGAGGAAAGCACAAGTGCGTGTGCACTAGACTCTGTGTGTTCTTCTCACGTGTGTGTGCAGTCTGCGTCAGTCTTCTTCCTCCTTGGCCAAGGCCAAGGCAAGGCCAATAGGCGACGGTGGCTTGAGATGACTGGTGAGCCATGGGAGATGGTCTAGCGCAGTTTAAAGCCATCACTGGGTTCCTCCTCTTGCACAGCCACGCCGAGGTGCAGGGTCCGTGGAGATCAGTTCAACCAAAGCTCCTCCAGCCAACCCGCCTGCACCTTGTTTTCCACTAGAAGTGTGGTCTTTCCAGATGAAGCGACGAATCTTGTCAATGTTACTAGGACTGGCAATCCTAATGGCTCTCAATCCCACATATTCGTATCCTTTGGACTTCTGCACTAGTGCAAATTAGCTACTCTTTACATTATCTCAACGTAGCTAGAAGGGCAATATGAGTACTTAGATACGGAGTATGTTGTAGCTCATTTTTATAGCTCTTATTCTTGCAATGGTTTATATAGTCGTTGATACCAAGAAATGGAGAGAAACCTACAAAGTGTTTTAGTTGAGAGGTGAAGTATACAATTAATTATTCGCATATTTGATTGTGTCACCTACTCTAGTATGTGTACAATTAATTGATGTGGGTATTTATCTATGACAGTGTCTTATCAAGATTGAAGTAATGTTGCATATTCATCATATAGGTTTCAGTTGTCCTCCATCATTTATTGTCTAAATGTAAGTCTAGAAAAAGATGCTTTGAATGAGAAAAACTACGGCTCGGCGGGCGAATTGTTTACCCAGCCACCACCGGAGCGAAGATTTGACTTACACAACGACCCCTCTCCTCTTGAGGGCTATGAAAAATAGTGGCACGCCTTAAAATCTGCTATACCAGAGCTATAGCAGGCTATAGGGGCACATTTATACATGATATCATTTAGCGACAACCTGTTGAAAAGGCTATAGCAAGGCTATAACAGGGCTATAACGAGCTATTTAAAACTATGCTTCTACCACTGGTTTCCGCCCTTAGTTTTTTGTAGGATGGGTTACGTGGTACCCATATCATGGACATTCAATCTGAGGGCGGTTCCTGCGGATGTGTGCAAAGATTCCAAAATTAGCACCTGCATAAGGCCGACATTGTTTAATACACTGCGGTAGACCTTGAAATTTCGAAACGTGATGACCCAATAAGCTACTTTTTATGCCCCGATTGATGTTTTTATCCACCAGCGATGGGTGGAGGCCGCGACAACCACTGTAGCATGCACCATTTTCTCCAGGCAGAATTCTACTAAGGTTTCTATGAACGATCAAAGCCAATCTGATGGAGTTGTTTAACAAAATCCACATGGATAACCTTGATTGTTGCCAAAATAATATTCATGAAATAACTATTCTTCCCAAGAAAAGGAGGCATGTCAGATTCGGCAGCAGTAACCCATTATCACCTAAACATCAATGTATTACAATTTATATATGCAAGAAAATATTTCCCATGTTTATGCCCAAGCCGGGCGCACCAATCTTAATTATGTGGTAGACAACGGATGCTTCGCCTTAGAGCATCTTCAACTGATCTATTATATCCATCTCATACGGCTGGGTAAGCCGTCCGGTCACGCCCGGTCACGAAAAATCGATCCAGACGGACTCCCGAAACGGGTCTCAAATGTCCGAGCTGACCGGCACCCCTCAAATCCAACACAAATATCGTTCTTACCAAAGGATGAATGTTATTGCTATGATCCCTTGGATTCGTTTGAAATATCCCTTTTGGATGAACTTGATGCTTGCTATGCTTGTGGCCATGATGCCAATATGAATGATGCTTATGAAGATGAACTTGCTATAGTTCCTTATGTTAAACATGAAATTGTTGCTATCGCACCCACTTATGATAGTCCTATTATCTTTTTGAACTCTCCCAACTACACTATATCGGAGAAGTTTGCTCTTATTAGGGATTACATAGATGGGTTGCCTTCAACTAGTACACATGATGATTTTGATGAATATAATATGCATGTGCTTGCTGCTCCTACTTGCAATTATTATGAGAGAGGAACTACATCTCCACCTCTCTATGTTTCCAATACAATAAATTGCAAGAAACTGCTTATGCTATGTATTGGCCTTTACTTGATGTGCATGAATTGTTCTTCTATGACATGCCAATGCATAGGAAGAGAGTTAGACTTCGTCATTGCATGATATATGTTACCTTGTGCTCACTACTAAATTACAAATAATTGTTAATTAAAATTGGCTTTGATATACCTTGGGATCCGGGTGGATCCATTACTTGAGCACTTTATGCCTAGCTTAACGGCTCTAAAGAAAGCGTTGCCTGGGAGACAACCCAGAAGTTTTAGAGAGTCATTTATTTCTGTTGAGTGCTTTTATATAGTTTAAAAACAAAAAAATATAGAGGGGAACTTAAAACTCTTTCCAAAAGAGAAGCGATTGAAAGGTGATGCATTGCGGAAGTGAGGGTCGACCTTGAACACTTGTGTTCATGCTCATGGAAACAATGTAGAATTTTTCATGGAAGTTTCTCGCAAAAATATTATCCCCTTGTACAATTCCATTGTATTATAAAAATAATGTGCCAAGTAAAGCCTTTATGATTAGTTTGGGTGATAGTTGTTTGATCGTGCTGAAAAAAACAGAAACTTAGCACACACGAAATCATTTCTTATTTCTATACAAAGAGTGCTATTGAGTTGATTTTTTTTGCTTCTGGTTGATATAAAAATTTACTTAATTATAATAATTGTTTCAGAATTTTTGTAGTATCAGAAGTATGGTATAAGTTCAGATTACTACAGACTATTCTGTTTTTGAAAGATTCTGTTTTCTATGCATTGTTCTCTTATTTTGATGAATCTATGGGGGTATTAACCATGGTAAAGTTGGATTACAGTAGATATAATGCTAATACGAATTTGGAATGAGTTCACAACAGTACTTAAAGTGGTGATTTACTTTATTATACTAACGGATCTCACGAAGGTTTTGTTGAGTTTTGTGTGATTGAAGTTTTCAAGTTTTGGGTGAGACCACGATGGATGAAGGAATAAGGAGAGGCAAGAGCCTAAGCTTGGGGATGCCCAAGGCATCCCAAGGTAATATTCAAGGAAGACACAAGCGTCTAATCTTGGGGATGCCCCGCAAGGCATCCCCTCTTTCGTCTACAATGTATCGGTAATTTTACTCGGAGCTATATTTTTATTCGTCACATGATATGTGCAAATGCTTGGAGCGTCTTTTGTGTTTATTTTTCCTTTTTATTTTATGCACCATGCTGGTATGAGATAGTCCTTGGTTGATTTATAGAATGCTCTTTGCACTTCACTTATATATTTTGAGTATGGCTTTATAGAATGCTTCATGTGCTTCACTTATATCATTTGAAGTTTGGATTGCCTGTTTCCCTACACATAGAAAACCGCCATTTGTAGAATGCTCTTTTGCTTCACTTATTTTTGTTAGAGCGGGGCATATGTTTTGTAGGAAGAATTAAACTCTCATGCTTCACTTATACCTATTTAGAGAGTTAACAGGAGTTGGTCATTCGCATGGTTAGTCATAAAATCCTACATAAAATTTGTAGATCACTGAATATGATATGTTCGATTCCTTGCAATAGTTTTGCGACATGAAGATGTGATATTAGAGTCATGCTAGTGAGTAATTATGTATTCATAGAAATACTTCTGTTAAGGTTTGTGATTCCCGTAGCATGCACGTATGGTGAACCGTTATGTGACGAAGTCGGAGCATGATTTATTTATTGATTGTCTTCCTTTGTGTGGAGGTTGGGATCACTCGATGGTTAACTCCTACCAACCCTTCCCCTAGGAGCATGCGTGTAGTACCTTGTTTCGATGACTAATAGACTTTTGCAATATGTATGTGAGTTCTTTATGATTAATGTTGAGTCCATGGATTGTACCCACTTTCACCCTTCCACCATTGCTAGCCTCTCTAGTACCGCGCAACTTTCGCCAGTGCATTACACCCACCATATACCCTTGCTCAAAACAGCCACCATACCTACCTATTATGGCATTTTCATAGCCATTCCGAGATATATTGCCATGCAACTTCCATTGTTCCGTTTATTATGACACGCACCATCATTGTCATATTG